>NC_081557.1:85938995-85969514 GCF_022355385.1 Mustela nigripes | reverse complement strand
ACAAAACAAACTGAGGGTTGCCGGGGGGAGGGGGTTTGGGAGAAGGGGGTGGGATTATGGACATTGGGGAGGGTATGTGATTTGGTGTGTGCTGTGAAGTGTGTAAACCTGGTGATTCACAGACCTGTACCCCTGGGGATAAAAATATATGTTTATAAAAAATAAAAATTAAAAAAAAAAAAAAGAAAACATATAAGAAAGAAAAAGCAATATGAAACAGAGATGCTTAATAATAAAATACTTTCTTTAAATGCACACGTTAGCAAGTGAGATTATTAATAACAAAGACCACCAAAAAAGCAAATATTATATCAACATTCTGAATTCTTGTCCCCTAACCTCAAAATTCAATTGTACATAGATTAGACTTTTGAATCAAGTAAGCATATGACCTACTTAAGCATAAAATAAACATATTTTGTGCAAGGAATTAATGATTTAATTCATTATTTTAAAATTTGTAACCCTATTCGGCATAAGATACCTTGTCAGTATCTTATCTTTAGATTCTCTAAATCCTGCTATTCACAGTGGGGACTATGAACCAAAAGCCCAGGCTAGGAGTTTGTAAGTAATACATAAGCTGAAATCCCACTCAGACCTGCTGGATCAGAATCTACATTTAAAAGAAAAAATCCTCAGGTGATCCTATGGACAAATCTTTAGCGCTAATTGACAAATTCAGAATTGACCAGAGTCCCTCTGGAAGGACAAGTTAACATAACTGGAAAATGACAATTGCAACTGCTTCTTTTCTCAAGAGCTTGTTCCCTGAGACATGGAAATCCTCCAGAGTATTTGTCTCCAGGTCATTTGGTGGCTGGTATGCCTACATCTGAGACCAACCTTCAGAGCACAGCAATCTGAATCGTTCAGAGGAGGGGAGGAGTTTGCTATCCTGAAGCTGGAGAAACACAGATTGGAGACCTACAGTTAGAGATGCTGGCTGGTGACACAAGCCAGGTTTGAAGGGGGCTCTGAGACCAGTGGCTGTGCCTGCCCTCTCAACACTGAAAGCAGCAGCAGTTCTTTCAGTTCTCTAAGAGAGCACTTGGAGCAGACTCCCAGCACCAAGAATGAGTGCATTCTCCTCTTGGCATTGAGGTTTCTAGGAAGAAGAAAGGTGAGTGTGCTCATCTCAGCCTGTGACCTGAGACCTACTAAAGTCTAGAAGTAATTACTTTGAAATTTAGGCAAAAATTCCTCAATACATGTATGGATTGACCAGTTCATAAAATGCTATTTCAACCCTTTTATAATGTGCCAAACATTGTGCTCTTGACTTGGGACACAAAGGAGAATACGTTTGATTTGGTCCATCATCGGACTTACAGTGTAGTGCAAGTCCGAAAATGTGCTATTTGGAAATGGCAGTTTTCTGATAATTTCATTGAAAGGTCCAATCATTTATAAATAATTGGAGAAAGTTTCCATAATTACTTCAATTTAAATGAGATTTGAAAAGAAAAACAATATTTAACAGACAACAGAGAGACAAAGGTTTGGTGGAGCCATTTCATGTGAAAAAATAGCAAATAAGAAGGTCGACAGCTGAGAAGATATGACATATTCCAGGAACTAAAAGAAGCCAAGTGGTTTGTGGCAGAGGAAGAAGATACAAGAACTAAGGGTGGAGAGAGGCAAAAGAGTGGATTTTTGTACTTTATTACAAATTCAGTTAAGGAAATCTTTTCTCCAGTGCCTCCAGTGCCATCATCTGGTTTATGGTTGAGTGTAATTTATCATTAGTAACAAATAGCTCATTCCATTTCTAATAACTCAAATGTTAGAATATTTTTCCTTACATTGGTTAAAGGGTATATTCTTACAATATTTCGAACATTTACACACAAGAAACTCTTCTCCCATTTGCTTTTCTTAGGTTATATAAAGATGCCTGTAAGTGATCCCGTTTCTCTCAAGTATCTCCCAAACTCTTGACAGCTACTGAATGCCCTTTATCTTGTCAGTGTCCCTCCTCAAAAAAGGACACTCACAACTAATACAGAGCTATAGATAAAAGTGGAGCACAGAGCTTCCTAGCCTCATGTCACATGCTGAATATTTAATATTGATATGGCATAATGGGTTAAGTGGATGAAACAGTTTGTGGCTGTTGGTGACCAGCTCAGAGGCTATCCACACTACCCCAACTAGTGGCTAAAACCCATACCTTAGCACCACTGTGATCATTTCATGACATTCCAATTCTGTAGCGCTTGAGTTAGGGGTGGGGAAGCTATAATATAGGTCTTATGTGGTCTATTATATAGGTCTTATTCATTATCATAGTCTAGCATTTTTATAAATGAAGTAAAAATCTCCCATTGCCTTTAAAAAAATAATTTTATTTATTTACTAGAGAGAAAGAGAGAGCGCGCAAGCGTGAGCAAGGGGGTGGGGCAGGGAGCAGGGCAAAGGGAGAGGGAAAGCAGACTTCCCACTGAGCAGGGAGCCTGAGGCCAGACTTGATCCCAGGACCCCAGGATCATGACTCAAGCTGAAAGCATACACTTAACTGACTGAGCCACCCAGGCACCCCTCCCATCACCTTTTGTATCATCCCCTATTCTATGGACTATATTGATTTAATAAGAAATATGCTTATTTTATGTTTTCATAGGAGTCACCTTCATACCCCATATCTTGTATCTGAATAATTTTTTTTTAAACTGACATTAGAAGTTAACAATTATTTTCTCCACCATATTTTAACTTGTTTATTTGGACTATTTTCAGTGACTGGATTCATTGTCCTGGTGATCCTTTAGCTCAATGCGTAGCATTTTGCTGTCTCCCAGTAATGATTACTTAATTAAATAAAAAAATAGAAAGTCCTGAAGCTCTCCATTTGAACCACTAAGCTGACTTTAATTCTTAAACCAATGATTTCTGAACAATCACCAGAATTACTTTGATAGTTTTGTTTGTTTTCTTCTAGCTTTATTTTTAGAAAGTTCAGTTCTGTAAATTTTCTTACCCTCAGAAATAAAGAGTTTTGAGAATATTTTTAAAGATCCAAAAGTGATTAAGAAAACATCAAAAATAGAATCCAGCTACCAGATATAGGAATGAGGTAGAAGGTGGTAGTCACCTCTTTACCTTTTAAATAAAAAGGAATTCCACCTCTAATATGGGAAGTTTGTTTAATGTTCAAAGTTGATAATTCTAGAAATAGCAACATGAACAAATTATTTAGAGCTGTGGATGTAACCGTTAGAAAAAATCTTATCAGGGTACCTGGGTGGCTCAGTCTGTTAGGATCTGTTTTCAGCTTACATCATGATCCCAGGGTCCTGGGATGGAGTCTCTCTTGCTCCCTGCTCAGTGGGGAGTCTGCATGTCCTTCTTCCTCTGTCGCCCCCCACATTGGTTCTCTCTTTCTGCCTTTCTCTCGAACTACCTCTCTCTCTCTCTCTCTCAAATAAATGAATAAAATCTTTTTAAAACAAGAAAAGAAAGAAAGAAAAAAACTTTATCAGAGCTATCCTGCAGAAATTAGGTCATCTCTCAGAAACAGGACTAAGAGCACAGGGAGGGTAATTCAGGAACTTTTGTTTTTCATCATAATCATGTTTACATTCAACATTTTTTGTAAGTACTGTAATCTCCCTAAGTAGCTCTGATCAACCATATTGAGAAATCTCTGAACACTCTGGGTTCAAATATGTTCTTCTACATCTGGCTGTAGAGAAGCCAGCCCACTGTACTCCGTGTTACCCACATCTTGTTACTATTTTCAGCTGTGCCACTTGCCTATATGAGGTTACAAGGTATGCTTGAGTCTGTATCATGTTCACACTGAACAACTGAAGTATGGACCTTGCCACAGAATTCCTCTGAAATAGGAGAAAGGAGTACAGAGGATGAAAGCTAGCACGTTAAAAGGTGCTTGAGTTTCTAGAGTGCAATCTTGTAACCTATTGAGAATCAATATCTTAATTCTCTTTCAATATCAGACTAAGCTGATATTTTCTATAAATCTGTAAGATGACCAGAAGTAGCTAAAATGATCCCATTAGGAGCCTATTGATGTCTTAACATATTGATTATCTGTTTAGAAGTAATTACCTGGGAAATAAAATATGTTGATGTATCCCTATATTTGGGAGAGATATCTATATACAACTTAGTCTTCTAATCCATGCATATGGTAAATTTCTGTCCTTATTAAGGCTTTCTGTCATTTCTTTCAAAATAATTTAAAAGATTACGTGTATAAACATTGCACACATTTTGTTAGATTTGATGTTAAGTATTGATAGTTAGCTGTTGCTATTTTATGTGATGCTATTTTAAAATAATTGTTTCCTTTGTTGCCTCTTTCAAAAAAATACACGGAAATAATAAATAGGTGGAAAATTATATGCTCTGCAAACACTAGCCAAAAATAAATGTCATGATAATGTATTAATATCAGACAATGGAGACTGTAACCAGGACACATTACTAAATATAAAGGGGGCCATTCCATAACAATACAGGTTTTAATTTAAGGCTTGAAGTAATAAATAGACAAACCAGAAACTTTGGTGGGAGACACTGACACACTTACCTGAACAACTATTAGAATAACAGACAAAAAAATCACTATGCATATGCAAAGTCTAAACAACATTGTTAGTAAAGTGGACATAATTGAAATGATATGCATCACAGGCCTCTCAAAAACAAACAACATATTTTAAGATCCATTGGGAATACTTATAAAAACTGATTTTATGGGGCACCTGGGTAGCTCAGTCAGTTAAGCATCTAATTCCTGATTTTGGTTCAGGTCATGATCTCAGGGTCGTGAGATCAAGCCCTGTGTTGGGCTTCATGCTCAGCACTGAATCTGCTTGAGATTCTCCCCCTCTCCCTCTCCCCCTGCCCCTGTTCACCTGCTCTCTCTCTCTAAAATAAATAAATCTTTAAAAAAAGTACTTGACCTTATGCTTCAATATAAAGAATTCTAAGCGATTTGCAATGATTTAGGTAATTCACAGTCTGTTCATTGACCAGAATGAAATTAAGACAAACATTTAAAAATAGGACTAGTTAAAAACAAACCAACAAATAAAAAAACCCAAAAACCTAACTTTTGGAAAGTTAAGAATTCACTTCCACATAATCCATGGGACAATGAAAAAGTGGAGCAGAAATGATACTTTAAATTTGTTATAGCAAAGCTTGTGAGATGAAGCTAAAATGGGGCTTCGAGAGAAATGTATAATTTATATGTACATACCAGAAGAAAAATAAAAGCTGAAGATACTGTCCATTTCGAGAAGTTAGGAAAAGAATAGGAAATCATAATGAAGACACTATGGACTATGAGAAACAAACTGAGGGTTTTGGAAGGAAAGGGGGTGGAGGGATGGGTGAGCCTGGTGGTGGGTATTGTGGAGGGCGCCTATTGCATGGAGCACTGGGTGTGGTGCATAAACAATGAATCTTGGAACACTGAAAAAAATAAAATAAGAATTAAGAAAAATAATTATTTCAAAAAAAGACATTAATAAAGAATAAAATAGCTATTAGAAATAATCTAAGTAGAAAATAAAACATATATTTCATAAAACCAACATAGCTAAAAGTTGGTTTGCTTAAATAAATTAATAAAATTGAAAATCTTCTAGAATGAGAAATTAAGGAAAAAGAGAAGTACCATAATTTGCCAGTTTTAGGAGTAAACAAGCAGAAATCTCTGCTAATCAAAAATATTTTTTAAAGGTTTATTTATTTATTTGTTTGAGAGAGAGAAAAAAAGAGAGTGAGAGAGCAGGAGGAGGAGCAGAGGGAGGGGGGGAGAGAAAGAACCTCTCCATGGAGCCCCATATGAGACCCTGAGATTACGACCTGTGCCGAAATCAAAAGTAGAACCCTTAACCAACTGAGCCAGCCAGGCAGCCCCCAAAATACTTTTTAGTGTTAAAGAAATCATCATGAAACACTTAACACAAAACACTGGATCATCTTCAAAGTGGATGAACACAATGAAATTTCAATTTAGGAAAACTAAGAAGAAAGATAAAATCAGTGATATCTATTAAATAAATCCAGTCCCTTGCTAAAAATTCTCACACAAAGAAAACCACTATTCTAGTTAACTACCTGGATGAATACCTCCAAACTTTAAAGGCAAATTTTGTGCAATTTATTTCAAAAAACACAGTGTTTTGGAGATGTGTCTTCTTGCAGGCATTTGTGATTTATTCCTTTTTTTTTAAAAAAAAAAATTATTTATTTATTTCAGGGCGAGCAAGAGAGAGCATGAGCGCTCTTGGGCACATATAATGGTAAAACCACCTGTTTGTCATTGAACTGAGTAGGGGAGGACATTTGTAATTCTGTCTTTTCTAATTTTATGCTTCTGCTTCGTAGAAAAGATGAAGGGCAGAGAAAGAAGGATTGAGATATTAACATTTCTGCTTCAAAAGAAAATTTCTTTCTGTAACTTGAAGTGAGTAGTTGATAACTTATTTTGCAACTGATGAACTGTTAATAGGTAAGCACAATAACTGAGGATGTTCACTCTCTGATTGGTAAATCTCTCCCAGCTTGTTAGAAGGTTGGTAATACTGTTATTTCTCTTATACAGATTTAGAAGCCAAGACTCAAAGAGATCGTTCGACTCGTCAAAGTCAAAACTGTATAAGCTAGAAACTGCATGATAGTCTCTAAATCTGAATTTAAGGCCCACCCTTTAACCACTACTCATACTGCTTTTTCAAGCAAAGGCAGAAGTACCTGCTCCAGGACCATGAACCCACTAATGGTGGATCAGTCCTGGTGGCCCAAACTGTCCCACAGCAATGGTTGTAGGTGTTGTTTCATCTTCCTAATAATATTGAAACATCCGAAGATTTTATGTAGATATTCAGATTTCCTGATAATTATTTTTAAAACTGAAAGATCTGAAAATAATAAGGCCTGTGTCCACTCCTACCAGAAGTTAATTGCAGGCTATTCCCCTTGGTATCGTGTGCTCCCAAGTTGTCATGAAGTCAGTGTGACTCATTTACATTGGCTTCTCTAAATATTTAAGTTTCTAAGTCTCCACTTAGAAATATTGGCTTGATGATCATTGAAATATTCAACACTGGAAAACAAACACTTACTGAGTTTTCAGTAACAAGAAATATAGCTATTTTTTAAAAAGAGATTTCATTTATTTATTTGATAGAGAGAGAGAGAGAGAGAGAGAGCACAAGCAGGGGGAGCAGCAGAGGGAGAAGGAGAAGCAGGCTCCCAGCAAAGTAGGGAGTGTGACTTGGGGCTCGATCATAGAACCTCAGGATCTTGACCTGAGCTGAAGGCAGCTGCTTAACCGACTCAACCCAAAAACATAACTATCTTTATATGAAATACATTTATTATTTTTGGAAATGAGGCTTAATAAACATTAAACCACAATGAATTCTACTTACATAAATTGACTCAGAGTTAAATGATCTTACAGACAAAGAGGATATCTAAACCATGACTCATCTACATGGGGTACCCTACTCTAAATAGAGAAAGATAATGAAGTTTTTTGCAACAACTATGGTTTTTTTCTCTCCCCTTCAGAAACTACTCAGAAGAAAATGGCAGCAGGAAATCATTCCACAGTGACCAAGTTCATTCTCGCTGGGCTAACAGAGAAACCAGAACTCCAGCTGCCCCTTTTCTTCCTCTTCCTAGGAATCTATGTGGTCACGGTGGTGGGGAACCTGGGCATGATCACGCTGATACGGCTCAGTGCTCACTTGCACACCCCCATGTACTACCTCCTCAGTAGCTTGTCCTTCATTGATCTCTGCCATTCCACTGTCATTACCCCCAAAATGCTGGTGAACTTTGTGACAGAGATGAATGTCATCTCCTACCCTGAATGCATGACTCAGCTCTATTTCTTCCTTGTTTTTGCTATTGCAGAGTGTTACATGTTAGCAGCAATGGCATATGACCGCTATGTTGCCATCTGTAGCCCATTGCTTTATAATATCATCATGTCCCATCAGGCTTGTTTCTCCCTGATTTGGGGAGTATATGTTATAGCCCTGGTTTGTGCATCTGTTCATACAGGCTACATGTTTAGGGTTCATTTCTGCAAATTTGAGGTGATCAACCATTATTTCTGCGATCTTCTTTCCCTTTTAAAACTCTCCTGTTCTAATACCCATGTCAATGAGTTACTGATTCTAGTCTTCAGTGCAATTAATATCCTTGCCCCCAGCCTGATGATACTTAGCTCCTACACCTTCATCCTCTCCAGCATCCTCCGCATCCGCTCCACTGAAGGCAGGTCCAAAGCCTTCAGCACCTGCAGCTCCCACATATCAGCTGTGGCTGTCTTCTATGGATCTGCTGCCTTCATGTACCTGCAGCCATCATCTGTGGGATCCATGGACCAAGGGAAAGTGTCCTCCGTGTTTTATACCATCATTGTGCCCATGCTGAACCCCCTGATCTATAGCTTGCGGAATAAGGATGTCAATGTTGCCCTGAAGAAAGTGTTAGAGAAAAGAATATTCTTGTGATCAGAAATAACGTGAGGATCTTTTATTAGCCTAAGCCATTGTCTCTTGTTGTTTCAATGTTGTATGAATTGATATGTTTAACTTTAGCCCATTTGCCAATATACAGCCTCATTTAGTGGGATTCTATTGACATTATTTCTTAATCCTATGGCCTTTTGATGTCACTGCTCTCTCGATTTTTCTCTTCTGAGTATCTCTGAGACACAGACTGGAAGTACTAAGAATGATCTGGATATAGGGACGCACTCACTAATGCTGTTACCATCACCCCCACCCCTTTTCCTTTGTACAACTGATAAAAACTCAGTTCTCAGCCGTAATGAAGGTGTCTTCTAGCAGTGGTTCAAAATTTCCTTTTTCCTGTGTAAAGACAATGAAAATTGTAGCAATATGATGATGTAATCTTCAGCTTTTGGACCTCTATTTTTAGCTTTTGCATCTCTAATCTGGGAAAGCCTCTTTCCCACCGTATCCTACCCCATACATTCTTTTTCTGAACTATTTCCTCTATTTCAAACCTTAGAAACTTAATCAGAACTCGAAAATCTGAATTACAGACCCATGAATTTGTTGTTATTGTGCCGGATCCAATATCCTCCTGTTCTGGTATCTATTATTCCAGCTCGTAATGGTCTGTTTATTGTGCAAATTCACACTAGACTGTAAGCTCCATTAAGGGATACCCCTGCACATATGATTCACAGCCATATCTCCAAATAGCAGAATGCTTACTACCTCATAGGTCCTTGATAATTTTCTTGGTGATTGCTTTCCCTCTATAAAATATTTATATGAAAACCAGCACTTAGCCAATGTGGTCTTCACCCATTAAACTTTAAGTGATACACATGGCTTCCTGGTTATAGTTCAATTAAGTGTAACTTTGGAGAATTCTTTGAGGATCTTTAAGATAACTGGTAGCATCCTTTGTTGTTCCTATACAAGGATTAAGAAATACTAGTCCTGAGTTTGTTCTATTATAAATCACAACACAGATATGGTAACTTGTTAATATCTGATTTTTTTGAAGTCATTAAGTCCTGTTAATAGTCAAGAAGTACCTGAAACAAGATATTCAGGTATCTTGAATTCATGTATGCTTTAGAGACTAAACAAAATTAAGTAGATTTGAAATTTAATGGGTTGATGTGGCAAATCACATGGTAGAATAGTATTGGGAAGCAACTCCCTGCTGAGGGTGCTGCCCAATGCAAGACTTGATCTCGGGACCCTAAGGTCATGACCTCATGATCCAAAACCAAGGGTCAGATGCCCAAACAACTGAGCTACCCAGGCACCCCTCTCTTTTATTTTCTAAGCTCAAATAACAAACATGTGGGGAAGTTAGGGAAAAATCATAAGATTTCTGGTTTCTCTACATTTATTCTTTCTGTTATAACAATCTATTTTTTTGCTCATTCAGGATTATGTTTTCTTTTGCTATTTACTACCATGCTAATGGCTATGCCTCTAGAGTTCTTTAATTTTCTAAGGTTAAATGCATAAGTCCTTTGCATGCTAGTCTATATACAAGCTAGAAAGTGAAAGAGGTAAAGAGGTAAGTTTCAGGAGAAATAGAGAACCTCCTCCAACAATCCCTGGGAGAATCTGAAAAAATCCTGGAGAAAAGAGATTCAGAGACATTTTATCTTATTGGATGGGTAACCTCAGGGTTAGTTGGATGTGAATGACACTCTTGCACATAAACCACAACACCACTGGGCTCGTGATCAGTGAAACACTGAGAATCCTAAAGTCATCTGTTCACAGACTCAAGTGATCATTATCACTGAGCTTCCTTCAACCACCAACATTCTCCACCTAGTGCTTTGCTATCTATGCAGCCACTTCTTTTTGTGTTCCATCCCAATGTAAGTAAAATCTATAAGGTGACATCCAAACAACCAAATATAAATGCTCATTTTGAGAGTCTTCTGCTCAGACTCCACTACATGACCTTGGGGAAAGTTGCCCTTTACTTCTCTGCTCAAACCTTCTCTTTGTCTATCTCTTCCTCCTCCACACAATCCCACAATGGAATTCTTAACCATTCTGTCAGCCACATCATTTTTTGGGAACTATTTAAAAGTGGGGGGGGGGACGCCTGGGTGGCTCAGTGGGTTAAACCTCTGCCTTCGGCTCAGGTCATGATCCCAGGATGCTGGGATCGAGCCCCGCATCGGGCTCTCTGCTCAGCAGGGAGCCTGCTTCCTCCTCTCTCTCTGCCTGCCTCTCTGCCTACTTGTGATCTCTCTCTCTGTCCAATAAATAAATAAAATCTTTAAAAAAAAATAAAAAGGGGGCATAAAAGTGAATTGGGATAAGGTATCTTAAGTGTCAATTCATGGGGTAAAAGTGTAGTCAGAGAACATTATAAACCATGATTTGTGCTCATTTCCCTTACTGGGGTTTCCTAAATGGAATCTATAACAAATAAAAATCTTTTGACCTACTATAATTCATTATCCAGATTTAGTGATATCCTGAATTCCCTTCAGTTTTAGGTCATATTTAATATTCCTTTTTTGTTAAGGATATATGATACTTAGGTTATCTTGGAGTTGTTTTATTTTTGATGTTTAGCTACAGTATATTCTAGAAAACAAGTATGAATTGGGGCATCTGAGTGATTAAATCAGTTAAGCATCTGCCTTTGGCTCAATCATGATCCCAGAACTCTGGGATGGAGCCCTTTCTTGGGTTCTCTGCTCAGCAGGAGCCTCCTTCTCCCTCTCCCTGTCACTCCCCTTGCTTGTACTCTCTCTCTCTGTGTCAAATAAATAAAATCTTTAAAAAAAGAAAACAAGTATGAATTTATTCCATATGTTTGGCACCCAAATATTGAGAATTCCAGTCTTACCATTACCATTAAAGGCTTGGTAAGCCAGATACACTTAGTGTTATGAGACAAACACTGCTATCTTCATATCTACTGAATTTTGCATTTGAGCCCAGACCAATTATGCTTAGAGGCCTTCTTTAGGGGTCTCATCCTTCTTCAATAGAAGAACCATTTGTTAAACTTTATTGTGTCTTCTCAGATATATTGAAAAGATGAACAATATAATAAAATCAAAGAATCTCAAAATTGTAAAGGACATTAAGGATGTACAGGGTAATCTTGCATTCAAATTAGTGATACAAAGTCATTACCTCTCCGCAGGAATGTCATCTTACTCATACTTAAACTCTTATAGTGATTAAAAACTCAATCCTTCACAAGGCATCTTATCCCATTAATTTTTTTTCTATACTGAAATGAAACCTAACTTTTTTTTAGTTCCATTCTTTTTTACTGGTTATTCACCATGAAAAAGTACATAAAAATTCAGTATAGCACCTCCTCAAGAATTTGAAAGCAAGTGCCACATTTCTTCTTTTCTAATGCAAATATCTCAGGAGGTTTCACAATGGGGGAATTTAAGGCTTTGGCCTGGAATCAGACCTCCGATTTAATCTCCGCACAGTCTTTTTCTAGCTATGTGATCAAGTTCTAAATTTCTTGGTGCTTTTATTCCTCTCCTACTTATAAGGTTGTTTTGAAGCTTAAATTTAAACATATAAGAACAAAAGAACAAACTAGCATAGTACCTGGCAAATGCTCAAACCATATTACTGTTATTAAACAAACAAACAAACAAACAAAACCAACACAACAAAACAAACCATTTTCATTTGGGATGGTTTAAACACACTACCAATTTATAATCTTTCTTTAAATGTACTTATTTTATTAACGCTGTTTTGTTAGGTGAAATTCTAGAAGAAACATGTAATATAATAATTAAATAATTGCTTATTATTTATTACAACCTATCTGCAACCGTGATACTTATTTTAAATATCTACATAGTCCTAGAAATGTTTACATACTATGAAATAGGGTGTTGCCATATTACCACAGGCAAAGACAGGCAAATATGGGAGGCAAAAAACAAGTACTTAGCCTGAAGCCTTGAATTCAGTATTGGAGTCCATTTTCCAGGCCAGCAGACTTAGAAGGGATGGAGATATTTTTCATTTCACATCTATTATTATTTTGTTTTGGGGTAAATGTGATGAACTTTTATCTAATTGCTCCCTCAGAGCTACCACTGATGGGATCATGAGAAATGCCCAAAGGGATCTGAAAGACAGATCCAGAGGGTATGAGTGTGTTCAAGTCTTGATGGTATATACTCTTGGCACTTTCTTTTATAAACACGTAATTTCAGCTCCTGTGGCTGTGATACGCTGTGTTCTTCTGGGTACCTGAGAACATGATTTGGGTTATCTTGTTATCATACTGCAGAAAATTCCACCATGTTCCCTGTGAATACTATGAATGTTTAGATTTTTTTTCTCGCCTGTCACTGACACCATTTGATTCTTATCCACTGAAGTGTTGGGTTCCAATTATTGGGAGCTGCTAGATTTTTAGTTCTTGAAGATGACTCATACTTGGAAAGGACTAGAAATCAAGAGGATCATGGACTCATTGTCTTAGAGATAGCACCTGGAAGGGCAAATTAATCATTGTGCCTAGTCACAGTCAAGGATCAAAGAACTCTGAGTCTTCACTGACCAAAGGAAGAAGGTTTCCAGGGTGAGGCTGTGATGAAAGTTCTTCAAGGACAGAGTCCGGTTAAGTCAGAAGTTCATACAGAGACTCTTCTAGTATGTCTAAAGTGAGTAACAAGAAACAAGCTGCTGGTAAACACAGATGACTTTTTTTTCCCCCCAAGTATGTCACTGACCCTTTCTTTGGAGTCTTCATTTTTCTCTGCATCTAGCATTGCAACTACATGTTGGTTTGGGGTTATTTTCTTTCTATCTCTTCCCTTCCTTAACTTAACAGCTTTATTAAAGTATAACAAACATTCAAAATACATCATAAATATATAGTCCAGTATGTTTATTTTTACACAAATATTCTCTTCCTCTCGCTCTTCAATGTGAGACTCCTCTGTCCAGAAGTTGGAATTCGTCTCCAGATTCTTATTGTTCATACTGCTTCCGCATAAATTATAGAATTGCCTTGGGGCAGAACTAGAAGAAAAAAGAGAAGTGGGGGAACCAGGGATTCCCTCACACTCTTTGATCATGGAAACACCTTTTATCAGGTTCTCAGGTCAAAAAGATGGAATTATCAATTGGATATACTTGGTTATCTATTGGAATTTCTGCATCTGGAGCAGCCACCATACAATTCTGTAATTGTAACCACCCACCCCCTCTCTCAGCTCAAAAGCACAAGAGAAAAGAGGAAAAAGTAGAAACATATCTGTGTGGGCTTCTCCAGGATTTGTCTCCCTTTCACAATCCTTCTGTTTACTTTCCAGAGTTTTTAAGTAAATGCATTTTGTATTTTATCCAGGGCGATTTTTTTCCCCGAAGTTTTATTTATTTAAGTAATCTCTATACCCAACATGAGGCTTGAACTCACAACCCTGAGATCAAGAATTGCATGGCCTTCCAACGGAGCCAGACAGGTGCCCTGCCAGAGTTTTTATTTTGATTTTAATTTTTTAAAGATTAATTATTTATTTGAGAAAGAGAGGGAGAGAGAGAACAAGCAGGGGTAGGGACATGGGGAGGGGAAGAGAGAATTCTCAAGCAGACTCCCCACTAAGCACAGAGCCTGATGCAGAGCTTAATCCCAGGACCCTGAGATCATGACATGAACTGAAATCAAGAGACAGCTGCTTAACCAGCTGAGCCACCCAGGTGCCCCACTTCCAGAGTTTTTAATTATAATCTGTGGGTAAGAAAATATAGTGAACTTAACCTAACTTGATCAAAGCCAAAGTTTTCAGAATATAGTCAAGAATTTTTATTCTTTATCTTTTTATGTAGAAATTCCTTTACATAAGGTTGATTATTGTTTGTTAAACATGAAACCATCCCATCCATCAGAGGACTCAGTTTTACATCAGTGTTCACACGTTGGATACCTTTGTTCTTTTGTGAAGTCCAACATCTGACAGAGATGAGGAATCTCTCAATAGTGACTGAATTTATCCTGCTGGGCATCCCCCACACGGAGGACCTGGAGAGCATGCTCTTTGTGCTGTTTTTGGGCTTCTACATCTTCACTCTTCTGGGGAACCTGCTCATCCTCCTCGCCATTATCTCCTCCACTCGGCTCCACACCCCCATGTACTTCTTCTTGTGTCAACTGTCTGTGTGTGACATATTTTTCCCTTCTGTGAGCTCCCCCAAGATGCTCTTCTACCTCTCAGGGAACAGCCGGGTCATCTCCTATGCAGGCTGTGCATCCCAGCTCTTCTTCTACCACTTCCTGGGCTGTACCGAGTGCTTCCTGTACACGGTGATGGCCTATGACCACTTTGTCGCCATCTGCTACCCTCTGCGCTACACGGTGATCATGAGCCACAGAGCGTGCGCCAGCCTGGCCGTGGGGACCTCCTTTTTTGGCTGCATTCAGGCCACCTTTCTAACCGCTCTCACCTTCCAGTTGCCCTACTGTGGCGCCAATGAGGTGGACTATTTCTTCTGTGATATCCCGGTGATGCTGAAGCTGGCTTGCGCTGATACCTCAGCCCTGGAGATGGTGGGGTTCATCAGTGTGGGCCTCATGCCCCTCAGCTGCTTCCTTCTTATCCTCACATCCTACAGCTGCATTGTCTGCTCCATCCTGCAGATTCGATCTACTGAAGGCAGACGCCGGGCATTTTCCACCTGCAGTGCCCACCTTACTGCCATCCTCCTCTCCTTTATGCCAGTTGTCCTCATCTACCTGCAGCCCACCCCCAATCCTTGGCTCAATGCAACTGTCCAGATCCTGAATAACCTGGTCACCCCCATGCTGAACCCCTTGATCTACAGCCTCAGGAACAAGGAGGTCAAATCATCTCTGAGGAATGTGCTACAGCAAGTAGCCTTCCTTCCTGGGAACTGATAGAGATTGGTAGCTATACTTTACCAGCATCACACTGCTTGCAAAGATACTTCCTTTTGTGTGATGTAGAGCACAGATATTGTCAATGCCCCTTTTGCAGATAAAGAAGCTAAGATTTGAAGTCATAAAGTGAATTAAGTTCACATAACTAATAAATTATCCTGTCCAGGAAGGATGATATCTTCCCAGTTCACAAGAGAGACTAGTCCTTCTTTTCCTCACTCTGTTTTCTTCTCCTATTTTCCTCCTACCACATTCTCTGCTTCTTTCCCCTTACTCTAGCCCTTCTTCATTTTGGCTGGCATTATTATCTAATTACACTCTCAAATGCTTGCATCAGATAAGTCACCATTTGGTGGTCTAGGAGTTGTTGAAAAATATGCGTTTGCATGACAGGGCCCCAGGTGGTGTTCTGTGACTAGTGGAATGTAAAGAAGCTGTATCAAAGAAAAGAGCTTCTGGATGAGACCTGAGGCAGGCTTCTAATGGGTGAATCAGAGATCAACCACAAAGTCTGTCTATTGGTCTTGGACCTAGCAACAGTCCATGCCTGGGAGTTAAGGCAGTGGATAAAAGAGAATGTGGAGACTAAACAGGCAGAAACTGCTTAAGGGTGATTGATTCTATTCTTTTTCAGTACTACAAATCTGAGTTTGCCTTTGAGCTCCTCAGCACAGCAAGGGGGGCAATACAAAGTCTACTACTACTGCTCTACGCTCTATGGCGTTGGATTCTCTGCTTAGCGAAAGGCTGTGACTTGAGTGCTCTTCCTTAACATTTCTTTGTTCTTTTGCCTAATGAGCTTAGTATGAGGGATGTGCCTTCCAATACAAACAATAATTTGAAGAAAAGAAAGGAAATGAGAAGGAGGTTATGGGAAGAGAAGGGAAGTGGGACAAGGGAAGAGGGCAAGATGAGAAGGTAAAAGGTAATGGCAACGCAAGAGGGTGATGGGTTGGAAGGGGGTGATGGGAAGGAAAAGGGATGATAGCAATGGAAGAGGTTGATGGGAAGAAAGGGGGTAATGGAAAGGAAGGGGTGATGGGAAAAAGAAGGGGGTGAGGGAAATGGAAGAGGATGATGGGAAGGAAGAAGGGGCAGAAGCAAAGGCAAGTCTTCTTTCCTCTTTCTTTCTAGAATCAGAGTTAATTCAGGGAATCTGCTAGACTGAACCAGCCACAACACTGGGGCCTCATGTAAGGGTGATGAGATGATGTATGTTTTTGAAAGGGAGAACATTTTTCTTGTTGCTTCTCTGTTTTTTTCTGTGCCTTTATTTTTTCTACCACACATGCTCCCTCCAGAGTCTTCAGCCAGACAAATTCATTCTTATCATCAAACAGCTAGTTAAAATACAGTTTTTTATGTGAAACTTTCTTCCCCCTAGGCACATCAGGCTCCCACTTCTCTATGTTTTGAATCAGACTTTACAAACTCATCAATTCATTATGCTAGAATAAGTTTTGGCAAAGCATTTTCCAAGAGTAAAAGTAAAGTAGGTTCAGTGAGGTTAAGGACAAAGAGTCAGTTAGGGACTGACAGTACAAAATTGCTGAACAGATGAAGTTTGGTTCTCTTGCCAGGATCCTATGGTGTGTGTGTGTGTGTGTGTGTGTGTGTGTGTGTGTGTGTCAGCAAGGGACTCTATTCGGGGCTCATCCCAGAACCCGAAATCATGATCTGAGTCCAAGTCAGATGCTCAACCGACTGAGCCACCCAGGTGCCCCAACATGGGATCCTCTTGAGTGAATGGCTAAACCTAATTTATAAATGTGTAGGGTAGGATTCCACAAAGCTAGGCAAAGAAAAGTTCTGAAACAATTATAACAAGTAGGGGCTATAAGTAAAAATATTTCAAGTACTAGCTTAGAGCTAGAAATCATTCAAGTTCTGACCTTCCCAAGTGATGAAGTCTTAGAATATAGATAAGGTTCAATGATGTAGAGTTTGGAGCCAATGGACAAGAAAGAATTCTTGAGACGTCTTTGGTGTAAAATGGTGGTTTGTTAAAGCACAGGGACAGGACCCGTGGGCAGAAAGAACTGCTGCCCCGGAGTTGTGAGGAGTGTTCCATTATATACTTGCAAGTTGGGATAGGGTCAGGGATGGCTTAAATCTCTAAGGAATTTTCTAAGCAAGGTTTCCAGGACCTTGAGGGTCTAGCTATTGTTGGGGAAAAGGCTATTCATTACCATTAATAAAACCTTTTCAGTGAGACCCTTTAGATGTATATCAGTGGGCCATATGCTTGGGAATGATTGTCAACATTATCTTGGAGGGTTTAGAGGTAAAGTTTCCAAAAGAATTGTTAAAGTAGACTTACAGGCTCCTGGTTGGGGGTAGGAGTTGGTCAGGCTAGGGTTGCCCTTTGACTTAGCAAAGCCTTAAGGTGGGAGAAGTTGAGTCCCTAGAGGAATGTCACTCTGCCTGTTTTAAGGGCTTGTTAGTGGGTAAGGAAATTTAATAATTTTTCTTCTGTCTGTTTCCCACATCACAAGTAAAGAAGATATGGGACAGTTAGTGGAGATCCAAAAAGGTCACAGTTTAGGTGTGTGGTTATTTTTCCACATAACTTAAACACATTATAGAATCAAAAATTACCAGACATAAAACACTTATCATGTTGAGCACTGAGTAATGTATAAAATTGTTGAATCACTATATTGTACACCTGAAAGAAATACAACATTGTATGCTAACTATACTGGAATTTAAAAATTAAAATTAAAATTAAAAAAATTTTCCAGACATATAGAGAAACAGAAACACAAGGCCCATAATTAGGATTTAAAAGGTCAATATTCAAAGACCTAGAAAAGTAGAATTAGTAGACAAAAACATTACAGTTATTTTAAATTACATTCCATATTTCCAAAAGGTACATATTATGTGTTTAATGATTTAAAAAGTCTAAGGGATATTTTAAAAAAATGTTCTACCCTTATAACTATTATCTGGAACAACAGCAATGACAAAACCACACATGAACTCAAGCACACATATATACACGCTCGCACAGAACTGTGGGAAAGAGAGCCATGTTTTAATAATAGGCATATGAAATATCCACTTAAATAAAATATTGTAAAATCCTATAAAATCAGTGGGAAATACGTCATCTGCATGAAAATAAGAAATGATTTTTCATATCCTCTTAGAAAATAAGAGGTGGATAGAACGTAACTATCAGGTAAAACAGCCCCCCTGCCTCTCAAAGGAATTGTTTGAGACACAGGGAGGCTAAATGGTCTTTATAAAATAACATGCAAAGCCAGAAAAAGTGCAAAAATAAAAATGAGGTCCTCTTTCAGCCATCCAGTGTTGTTCCTCATAAAAATTAATATCTAACTTTAGAGTAAAAATTGTAGTGATCTTGTCTGTTTTAAGAAAAGGATGTATAATGTTTACTTTGTATTTCTTATTTGACTCATAGTTTGAAAGTGCCCTGAGGAGAGGGTCATGTGCCAATTATAACTGTGGATTTGTATATTTCTCTTTTTATCTCTACCAGATTTATATTTTGATATTCTTTTTTTTTTTTTAAAAGATTTTATTTATTTATTTGTCAGAGAGATAGAGAGAGTACAGGCAGGCAGAGTGGCAGAGGGAGAAGCAGGCATCCCTCGGAGCAAGGAGCCGGATGTGGGACTCGATTCCAGGATGCCGGGATCATGACCTGAGCAGAAGGCAGCTGCTTAACCAACTGAGCCAACTAGGTGCCCCTATATTTTGATGTCCTATCAGGTGCACACACATTTACATTTTTAGATCTTGGAGGATTGACCCCTTTATTTCTAAACAATGCCCTCTTTCTTCTTGATTCTGAAGTGGATTTCATTAGATATTAATGAGCCACGACATCTCTTCCATGTGTACAATGCTTTACTTTCAAGTCATTTGTGTCTTGGTTCTAGAGCATGTCTCCTGCAGACAATGCAGAGTTGTAACTTATTTTATGCAATGTGACAAATCCTTTCTCCTTACCTGAATATTTATGTGTTCTACTTTTTACCGTTAGTTTCTCTTAAATGTTAAGTGAACCAGTGATGTAACCCCTAAGCTTTTGTACTAATTTGGCTTCACGCTCAGATCTCTCCACGGAGAAAGAATGAGTCACACAGATTGCATTATTCAAGTTCCTGTAACAGAGTTCTCCATCTAAATTAATACACTGGCCTTCAGGTAATGGATTGATCTCCCAGGTAGCAGGACTGTGTCAGAAGACTGATAATATCTCCAGGTGTCCTGAGTCCCTTGCAGCTAAAAAACAAAGGAAGCAGTCTGCTTGTTCCCATCGCCTTGCTGAGTTTGGTTACTGTGACATCCATTCTCAAAAGAACGATTTCCTGTCTGCCTGCAGACAAAATCAGGTTTCTGAGCTTGCAGGGTTGAAGGCGGATTTTAGACCATGAGGAACACACCAGGATCATGACTATCTTTCTGCACAGCCTCTTGGAACAGCCTGTCAGACTTCTCCTAGTGACGCACTTTATCTATGTAACCGAATGTCTACACAATTCTACTGCTAGAACTGTGGCAGACAAAGGCTAAGGCATTTTCTGATGGAGGCAGATTTCAAGTTTCCTAAGTCTGGGTTCTGTGCTCTTAAGATAATCCTTAAATGTTTCCACTAAGTAACTTTGTTGGCAGATAAGAGAATACTAGGGACAGGGCACGAGGAGAGAGGGAGGTAGTTTAAGTGTGCTGCCATTTTTAAAAACTCATATTCAATTTCTTACTAGATCTGCAATTTTCAATATAAAAATTTTAGGTTTTTTTCACCATCACATTTTTAAGCAGTTAGGTCTTCAAGAAAATGAGCCCTGTTAATTTTTTTTTTTTTTTTTTTTTTTTTTTTTTACGTGAGGCTTCCCCAAACCTGCCTCAAATAGCTCACTGTCCTCAACATGAGAAATATGTATTCCTTTTCTCTGACCATTTAAAAAGAAAGATACCCTTTTTGGGTCCATTAGTGAGTGATCCATGGATGTGGATAATGTTACTATTCCTAAATAGATTGTAAAGTTGCATGCAGAAATGTATGTGTATTTTCCTGAGATTAAGAATCTCCTAATTGTTTGTCTCCCTCCCCAGTTCCATCTTGTTTCATTTTTCCCTCCCTTTCCCCCATGATACCCCTGCCCTTCCTCTCAAATTCCTTATATCAGAGAGATTATATGATATTTGTCTTTGCCTGCTTGGCTTATTTAGCTTAGCATAATACCCTCTAGTTCCATCCACATCATTGCAAACGGCAAGATTTCGTGGGTTTGATGGCTGCATAGTATTTCATTGTATATGTATACCATATCTTCTTTATCCATTCTTCTGTTGAAATCAGAGAGGGAGGCTAACCATACAAGACTCTTAACTATAGGAAACAAAGTGAGGGTTGATGAAGGTGGGGGGGATTAGGTAAATAGGTGATGGGCATTAAGGAGGGCACATGATGTAATGAGCACTGGGTGTATATGCAGCTGAGAATCACTAAATTCTGTCTTTGAAACCAACAGTATACCATATATTAATTGATTTTAAATAAAATTTAAAAATACAAAACAATTATATAAAAATCCATCCTTTTCAATAATTACCAATGAACAAAAGGAAAGTAAAATTTAAGATACCATTTTCAAAAAGTACCAAACAAATGAAATCCTTAGTGATAAATCTGGCTTACTTTTATATAAATCTTTAGAAGGAAAACCTTGTTGAGAGAAATTAAAGAAAACCTGAATATACCTTATTCCTGCATCAGCAGACACATTATCAAGATGCTAGTTTTCCTCAAATTTATTCATAGATTTAATATGAATATAATCCTATTCAAAAGCCCAGTAGCCATTTTGCAAAGATTGATGAACTGTTTCTAAAATTCATAAGGAAGTACAAAAAGTCTAGAATGGAAAACAAAATAAAACCCTTTATAAAGAAGAACAATGCTGCAAGGTCTACATTATAATCTTCAAATCGTATTCTGATGCTACAACTAACAAGACAGTGTGATATAGGCATCAAGATAGATGACAGATAAATGGAGTAGAATAAAAAAATTAGATCTACACATAGATGGTCAATTGATCTCAAGAAAACCATTTGCCAAGGCAATCTGACAGTGCTCAAAAAATTAGACATTCTCATGCCAAAAAAAAAAAAAAAGAAAGAAAGAAAGAAAAGGAAAAGAAAAATAAAGAAACCATTGATCCACATAAGACCATGAGTGAATCTCAAAATAATTATGCTGAACAAACAAAGTCAAGCAAGGAGTTTATATAGTATGGTTCTATAAGTATAATAGTCTTGAAAGGGCAAGCTAGAGAAACAGAAAATAGATTCCTGGTTGCGTTGGGGATGGGTGGAGGAAGGTTGAGAGGGAAGGATTACTAAGGGGTGAATATGTTCATTTCCTTAATTTTGGTGATGGTTTCATGGTTAAATATGCCAAATTTACCTAGTTGTACACTTTAAAAATGTGCAATTGATTGTATGTCAGTCATACCTCAATAAAGCTGTGAAATTTTTGATAAAGAAATGAAAAGTCAATTCATGACCATTTAGATTGGCAAAAATATCACATATTTGAAATTAAGACTGACCTGGAAAACTGCGTGGGTATGTGCTTTCCACACCTTTTGGAAATCACAGAATGGAAACAGGTTGCTTATTCTTTTTCTCCTTGTATAGTTCTCTAAAATGGTTAGATGAATTACAAATAAAAAGTTCTTCTATGTTGGTGGATGATGAAATGGGTTTGGCTGGATTATAGAATATCAAAAATGCTAAGGAAAGTGCTATGAATTGTGTAATACTGCTGAATCATAGACCTGTACCCCTGAAACAAATAATACATTCTATGCTAATAAAAAAAATGCTAAGAAAAAATTTAATAAAATTTTGTGGTTTGACAAGGCAATTTAATTTTCAACACAGTGTCAAAAGTTTGATATTTGCCATAGAATCATTATATTTTTGGAAATTCATTTTTATTTATTTTATTTTGTTTTATTTTATTTTAATTTTTTATAAACATATATTTTTATCCCCAGGGATACAGGTCTGTGAATTGCCAGGTTTACACACTTCACAGCACTCACCAAAGCACATACCCGCCCCAGTGTCCATAACCCCACCCCCCTTCTCTCAACCCCCCTCCCCCCAGCAACCCTCAGTTGTTTTGTGAGATTAAGAGTCACTTATGGTTTGTCTCCCTCCCAATCCCATCTTGTTTCATTTATTCTTCTCCTACCCACTTAGGCCCCCATGTTGCATCACCACTTCCTCATATCAGGGAGATCATATGATAGTTGTCTTTCTCTGCTTGACTTATCTCGCTAAGCATGATAGCTCTAGTTCCATCCATGTTGTCGCAAATGGCAAGATTTCATTTCTTTTGATGGCTGCATAGTATTCCATTGTGTATATATACAACATCTTCTTGATCCATTCATCTGTTGATGGACATTTAGGTTCTTTCCATAGTTTGGCTATTGTGGACATTGCTGCTATAAACATTCAGGTGCACGTGCCCCTTTGGATCACTACATTTGTATCTTTAGGGTAAATACCCAGTAGTGCAATTGCTGGGTCATAGGGCAGTTCTATTTTCAACATTTTGAGGAACCTCCATGCTGTTTTCCAGAGTGGTTGCACCAGCTTGCATTCCCACCAACAGTGTAGGAGGATTCCCCTTTCTCCACTGTCATTTCCTGACTTGTTGATTTTAGCCATTCTGACTGGTGTGAGGTGATATCTCATTGTGGTTTTGATTTGTATTTCCCCGATGCTGAGTGATATGGAGCACTTTTTCATGTGTCTGTTGGCCATCTGGATGTCTTCTTTGCAGAAATGTCTGTTCATGTCCTCTGCCCATTTCTTGATTGGATTATTTGTTCTTTGGGTGTTGAGTTTGCTAAGTTCTTTATAGATTTTGGACACTAGTCCTTTATCTGATATGTCGTTTGCAAATATCTTCTCCCATTCTGTCAGTTGTCTTTTGATTTTGTTAATTGTTTCCTTTGCTGTGCAAAAGCTTTTGATCTTGATGAAATCCCAATAGTTAATTTTTGCCCTTGCTTCCCTTGACTTTGGTGATGTTCCTAGGAAGATGTTGCTGCAGCTGAGGTCGAAGAGGTTGCTGCCTGTGTTCTCCTCAAGGATTTTGATGGATTCCTTTCTCACATTGAGGTCCTTCATCCATTTTGAGTCTATTTTTGTGTGTGGTGTAAGGAAATAGTCCAATTTCATTTTTCTGCATGTGGCTGTCCAATTTCCTCAACACCATTTATTGAAGAGGCTGTCTTTTTTCCATTGGACATTCTTTCCTGCTTTGTCGAAGGTGAGTTGACCATAGAGTTGAGAGTCTATTTATGGGCTCTCTATTCTGTTCCATTGATCTATGTGTCTGTTTTTGTGCCAGTACCATGCTGTCATAATTATGACAGCTTTGTAATAGAGCTTGAAGTCCGGAATTGTGATGCCACCAACTTTGACTTTCTTTTTCAATATCCCTTTGGCTATTCGAGGTCTTTTCTGGTTCCATATAAATTTTAGAATTATTTGTTCCATTTCTTTGAAACAATGAACCATAGAATCATTATTAATCTTAACATTTAGGGGAAAAGTTTGCTGTTTATTTTAAACACCCCAGGGATCAATAGGAATGCCTACTATATTTCCAACAGATATGAAATATGTCCTTTGTAATTGTTTCTTCCCTATAGAGTCCAACCACAGGGATGATAAACCCCAATGGGAACTTTCATTTCAAATCATCTCCTTCAGATCCACATAGATCCAAATAAAAGTTTCCTTCAATAATAGAGAAATGAGAGTCAGTAGAATTACTTTTCTTGCTGTGCTTAGTTGGACTTAAACTGTTACTCTTCATCAATACTCGTTAAATTCTTATGTGGAATCAACTCTATGATTTTGCCAGAATCAGAGAGATTCTGAGTCACTAGCATTTGATGATATAGTTGTCTCATCAATGTGTGTGTGCACATGCATGCATTACATGAGACCAAACAGAAGAACTAGCAAATGCCAGCATCACTTAACCTGGTGGCAATAGTCAGGTAAGTCATAAAGCTCCATCTACCTTTGATAAGATATGGTAGTTGAAATTGAATTTTGGAAGGCAGTTAAAAATTCTCATGACCCATGGTCTTTGGACAAGACCGCACAGGTAGGCAGTGTCTTCTTCATGACAGCTGGGCATGAAGAGTGTAATGCCTGGAGACTCTTTCTCCTTCTGCTGGTTGTTTGCCTGCTCTTCTGACTGCAAACTCTTGCTTTTCTTCCCTAAGACAAGCCCAGTCGTTTTGATATCTCTCATTTATATTGAATTTTGAGGTTTACAGAGCATTTGCACATGCATTAATAATGTAATTTTACAAGGCTCAATGAGGAATTTCTCCTGTACTAAAAGGACACTGACATATTAACTTACTTACTGTCCCATATCTAAGAGCTAGCACTTGGTTAACCTATGAATAAAACCCCTAGTTTCTGACTCCTAGCCCACCTCATAAAGTACTATACTCTGGGTAAAAAATTGTGTCCTTTCCCACTTTATGCTTTTCTAACAGTGGATCACAGGGTCCCCAAAGCTAACCTTAAAAATGAAAGGAAGAGACTCCTGGCATTGTCTCTGACACTTTTATTTATTCATTCTGCCTATTTTTTTCTCCCCTTGTTACAATCCTAGGATAAGAAATCTATCCTAGAACTTTACTTAAATTACATGTTTCAAATAAAAATATTAAAATTTTTTTTGAGGCTTAAACCTGCCAATCCTCAAACTTATTCAAGTGCCCATACTCCTTAGAGACTCCATCACTCAGAGTTCCTATTGTGTTAGGCGTTTGAAGAATCTTTGTATTGGCTTCTTAATCCCCTTCACCTATATTGCCCATTCCTCTACCCTCTCCCTTCTGGTAACCACCAGTTTGTACTCAGTATTTCTGGTGTGTGTGTGTGTGTGTGTGTGTGTATAACATTTTGTCACGGAAAGAGAGATCAAATTATCTCCCTTAATGTCACAGTCCTCAAAAGTATATGTTTGGATTTTTGTTGTTTGTTTGTATGTATATAGAGAGAGTGCGTGTGCAAGGGGGGAGGGGCAGAGGGAGAGAGAGAATCCAAGCAGACCCCATGCTCAGCACAGAGCCCAACTCAGGGCTTGATCTCACAACCCTGAGATATGACCCGAGCAGAAATCAAGAGTCAGCCACTTAACCAACCGAGTAGTCCAGGCACACTCCACACAAGTATAATTTTAATTTTAAAATTACAAAAAATGTAAAAAATTTTAGTATTTATCTGAAGTGTAAATTTGAAGTAGTACACATCAAATCACATAGTTACAAAATTGTGTGTGGTAAGAAATTTTACCTATTCTTAACAACTCTCAAATCTGTGATACACTATTTTTAGCTAGGGTCCAATGTGCTGTACATTACATGCTCAGAATTTACGTGTCTTAAAACTGGAAGTTTGTACCTTTTGACTATCTTCACCCATTTTGCCTAGAAAGAAGCTTCTATGCAGACACTGACAGGACTGCTTGTCAGTTGGTTCGCAGACTGGCCCCATACACAGAGGGCATGGAGAGATTGTAGAAAGAGGTAAATGACTCCAAATAGGTAGATGGCCATTTAATAAACAAAGGAGCTTACTTATGAGCCTTGTTTTAGGCAGCCCCAGGACACTAGATCTCTGCACTCACTTGCCAGAATCATAAGTTATATAGAAACCTTAACTGGGTTCAGTCACATTTACTGTCCAGATGGTCACAACATGTTATTCTAAAGGCTACATCCTTAAAAATGGCTTCCACTGTGGGGGTGGTGGGCACAGCATACATTCTGAGGACAGGGAAGGGGGTCAGGAGCCACTGATTACATGGGTCAGCTTGTATGTCAGCCAGCAGTCCCATCCTCTCAAATACCTCCTCTAACAGACTCTCAGTTCATTCAGGACTCAGCTTAAAAAACGTCACTGGTTCAGAGATTCCTGCCTTGAATACCTCTCTAATTACCAGCCTTTGCTCTAACATTGCTTTATTTTCTTCATGGTATTTCTCAACACTTCACTGCAACTATTTCTTTATGGGCTTATTGACCTCCCCCATTACAATGTAAGCTTTATGACAGCAGGAATTTTGTTCATTCAATAAGTATCTTCAGAACACAGAAGACTCTCAATGGATCACTGTTGGGTGAGAGAAGTATAAACTGTTTGAAAAAAATATATGTAGTAGGAATTATTATCTCTGTTTTATGGATGAAGAAACTGGAGTTTATGCGGGAGAAATAACTTGGGGTCACAAAGCTAGGATATGATCATGCCTAAAAATGAATCAAATTTAATACGTTGTAATAAACCCAGCCCTTCATCACCTCCCAATGACTAAAACACAACTATACTATAAGAAATTACATTATATGGGGTCCTGGCTTAGTTGTTAAGCATCTGCCTTCAGCTCAGGTCATGATCCCAGGGTCTTGGGATCAAGTCCTGCATTGGGCTCCCTGCTCGTTGGTCTCTCTGTCAAATAAATAAAATAAAATAAATTTAAAAATAAATTACATTATATTCTCTGAGTCACAGGGTGCCTTTGGGGAGAAAGAAAATGTCAGAGTAATAGTAGTAACAGGGAATCAGAAAATGTTTCGTGGAGGATGATACTTTTTTAACCAATAAAAAGAGGCTTATTTTTTAAAATCAGTTTTATTTTTATTTATTTATTTTATTTTTTAAAAAATTGTACTTATTTATTTTGAGAGAGAGAAAGAGAGCACAAGCAGGGGAAAAGGCAGGCAGAGGGGGAGAGAGAAGCAAGCTCCCAGTCAAGCAGGGAGCCTGATGTGGAACTTGATCCCAGGACCCTGGGGTCATGACCTGAGCCAAAGGTAGATACTTAACCGACTGAGCCACTCAGGTGTTTCTAAAAATGAGGTTCAATGAATCATATGACAATAAAATTTTAAAATCCATCAGTTGATAAGACCAAATATATCTTTATTTTATTTTTAATTTAATTTAATTTTGATACCAGTATATTAACCTACAGTGTTATATTAGTTTTAGGTGTAGAATATAGTAATCAAACAATTCCATGTAACACCAAGTGCTCATCATGACAAGGCCCTCCTTAATCCCCATCACCAATTTCATCCAAATCCCTATCCGCCTCCCCACTGGTAACCGTCAGTTTGTTCTCTCCATTTCTCGATTTATCTACCTCTCTGGTTTTTTTCCCCTTTGCTTTTTGTTTTGGTCTTGGTATCCTTGACCCTGGTTCATTCCAGTCTTTGTGACTGGAGGCTTATTTTCTTACTATTTTTCATATTCTCTTCAAAAAGGTAATATTCCTATTTCAATATCTCAAAATTAAAAAGCTAAATGGAAGAATTTGCATGGTCACATGGTTTGTTGTAGTTGTTATCTAAGAAGTTTATACTTTTTGGAATTGGATATTGGGAATCACTTTAGTACAGAATAACGTGTATGTGTGTGTGTGTATGTGTGTATAAGTTTGCACATACAAATCTTTGCTGTTTTCTACCTTAAAGCTATTGAAAGAACATAACCATCTCACTTACGCAGGAGGATGGACTACTTTAAGTGCTTACCGAGCGCTACAATATACTAATACAAAAGCTACACTACTCTAATATTCTCTTATTAACAACAGGAAGAAATCATCAGAGAAAGGGATTGAACAGTAATAATAATAAAAGTAGCATAATAATTAAAGCTCTACAGAGGTTATAATAATGTACTCAGTTCAGAAAAAAAAAGTTGGTTCACAGGGGACATTGTTTTATTTGTAATAAAACAGGCAAATATATGAGTTCTGACTCCAACACTTACTAGTTGTGTAAGCTTGGAATATTTACATAAACTCATTTGTAAAATACAGAAAAGCTCTGTTTTCATGTTTGGTGACTTAGGGCATGGGTTTACTTAATCTCTTTGCCTCTCAACTGATCTACAAAATGGATATAATAACAGCATCTAGGGATGCCTGGATAGCTGAGTCAGTTATTTGTCTGTCTTTGGCTTAGGTCATGATCCCAGTGTCCTGGGATCAAGCCTGCATTGGGCTCCCTGCTGAATGGGGAGCCTTCTCCCCATCCCTCCGTCACTTCCCTTGCTTGCACTTGCTCTCAATACCTCTCTTTCTCTTTTTGACAAATAAATAAATAAAACCTTAAAAAAAATAACAGTATCTATTTCATGGGGTTGTTATATAGCATAAACGAGATTGTAAATAAAAAGTTCTTAATATTGTGGCTACCACATGATAGGAGCTCAGTAAATACAAGCTCAGTAAATGCAATGCAAGTTGCATTTACTCTTAACTGTTCCTTGTTCTCCTCTTCCTGCAGCCCATGACAACAGCTTCCCTTCTAGCACTGCCCTGTTCCCGCCATCTCCAGAATGCCTTCATTCCTCTCCTATCTGGGTAATAACATGGGTAGAAGAAACAAAGTCAAAACCAGCAACTCAGAGCAGAGATGGAAATGTTGGAAGAAACCAATGCTCTGTGAGACTGGGTCTGGGACTGAATGAGCAAGTTGAAGACACCAAAGCCATAAGGAGAAAATCATGGGATGCCAGTGAGGGAGAGGTTAAGTTCTGAGACATCAGAGGAGAATACAGGTTACT
Source organism: Mustela nigripes (assembly GCF_022355385.1). Classification (NCBI taxonomy): domain Eukaryota; kingdom Metazoa; phylum Chordata; class Mammalia; order Carnivora; family Mustelidae; genus Mustela; species Mustela nigripes. The sequence goes on along the minus strand of NC_081557.1, from coordinate 85,940,432 downwards.
GTGCATTGAAAACCAGCAAAACCTGGCAGCAGCTCTGTATAGTTTCTCTAAAGGTGACTGAATAACACAAGGGTTATTTTTCATTGCTAACAGAGTCTGAAATTCAATTTGTGGAGACAAAATGAGTTTTACTTCCAAATGTCACATAGGAGTAATAAACACTGAAGCCAAATGAACCATCAACCTCTTGATAAAAGCTTCAACTGAAAGTCGGTTTTAGTCTCTCAGTTTCTGGAAATCTGTGTCAGTTAGAAATCACATCATTCATCAGATCTTGGATCACCAAATGCTGTCAGATGACGTGTCTCTAATAAGAACCTCTTCCCTGAACCCCTCAGCCTTTGACAAGTGGAAGGATGGACCCAGAAAATCATTCTTTGGTAACTGAGTTTATCCTTGAGGGGTTAACAGACCAGCCAGGACTCCAGCTTCCCCTCTTCTTCCTGTTTCTATTGATATATACGGTTTGCATGGTGGGAAATTTGGGCTTGATCTTTTTAATCAGAATTAGTTCTCAGCTTCACACACCCATGTATTATTTTCTCAGTAATTTGTCCTTCATAGATCTCTGCTACTCCACTGTCATAATTCCCAAGCTCTTGGTGAACTTTGTCTCAGAGAAGAATCTCATCTCCTTCCCTGAGTGCATGACTCAGCTCTTTTTCTTCTGCTTCTTTGGCATTGATGACTCCTACATGCTGACAGCAATGGCGTATGATCGTTATGTTGCCATCTGCAACCCCTTGCTCTATAATGTCACCATGTCCCACAGAATCTGTTTTCTACTAGTCACTAGTGTATATACAGTGGGTGCCTTTGGAGCCTTGGTCCACACCAGCTACATATCCAGTCGATCCTTCTGTGGAACTAATGTCATCCACCATTACTTCTGTGACATCCTTCCCCTTCTGAATATATCTTGCTCAAGAGACTACACCAAGGAACTCTTGGTGATGATTTTGGTTGGATTCAATGTATTTGCATGTGCTTTAGCCATCTTTATCTCATATGCCTTCATTCTTTCCAGCATCTTACGCATCCACTCAGCTGAAGGCAGGTCCAAAGCTTTCAGTACCTGCAGCTCCCACCTTGCAGCTGTTGGGGTCTTCTACGGCTCAATCATCTTCATGTATTTTAAACCATCTACCAATGACATAACACAGGAGAAGGTGGCTTCTGTGTTTTATACGACAGTGATTCCCATGCTTAACCCCCTTATCTACAGCCTTAGGAATAAGGATGTCAAAGAATCCCTTAAAAAAGTTCTAAATGGTGGGTTACTTTCTTGGTCAACATAGAAAATAGCACTTTTTAAAAGACCCAGCAGCTTTGAACATAGATCTTATCTAAAGATTTCTTCTTATTTTTAAGAGTAATAAATTAGTTTCAAATCAAGGACCATCTTAAATTAAAAGGTCTGAATGATTTTTTGGGGGG
>NC_081557.1:85891758-85938595 GCF_022355385.1 Mustela nigripes | reverse complement strand
TTTTTTTTTTTAATTTTTTTATAAACATATATTTTTATAATTTGTCCTTGTTAAACTGAAATTTCCTAATCAAATCCATTTTATTATTATTTATTTATTATTTTTATTATTATTATGTTCAGTTCATTGTATTTTAAAGTTGTAATGTCTAATAATGGCTGAATGTGTAAATGCCCTCAGGAGTTTGTATATTAACACACAAGAGGGTTACAGAAGCAACAGACATTTCTTAGTAGAATTTGAAGGGAATCCAGTTGCTAGTAAACAAGAAGAAATAATATTTTCATAAGACTTCTAGCTGTTGTTAGAACCACTGAAAATAAGATCTGTTTTGTGGAGGTGTCAAATGGGGTGAAGGCTGGGTGGGGGGATGGCAGAATGGGACAAAATGATTTCTCATTTTTAGTTTTCACTATGATTTTAATTTACATGTTTTCTTTCCAATTTACTGCATACTTTGACTCCTTTCTGTTGAATCTCAAGATGACTTCCCTATGGATGACTCTCTTAATTATCCACTATAATTCTCCCACCATTCAAAATAATCCCTGAACCTCAATACATCATTAAAATTTATTCATTTAGTCCATCAATCAATAATATTTGCTGGGCAGCTATGAGCCAGACAAACAAAATTTCTATCTTTCGATGGGAACATAGGGTTTGAACAGAAGAATGACCTGATCTGATTAGTAGATAATTATTAGATAATTAGATAATAATAGGTTATTCTTATACTTTTAACTGGATGGGCCTAGAAACAATGAAATTCAAGTAACAAACTTTATGCCTATTATTCAATTTCTAACTATCACACTCCACTGAGAGAAACCAGGACTTCATGAAGAAATGGTAAATTCCAAGGTGGGGCCTAAAATTGAAGATGAGCCTAGAATATATTAGTATTCCATAGGATAAATAAGTGCCCCAATTTATGGAAATGTGTTAAAAGGAAAGAGCTTCTTCTGGACAAATTTAGGACAATTTGAACATCAAAATGGCTTATGAAAATCTATAGGTCCTTACTGATATAAAAATAATAATGACTATAAAATAGAACATAGTAGAAAAGGGAAAGCTCTTCACAAAGCAATATCAATGAGTAAATTTATAAGAAATTATATAATTAGGAACTTATAATATTGCAATGACCATACTAATAATTGAATTATATAAGAATCACCAACAGTAATTCTATGTAGTCTTGGTCATTTCTGTATTAGTAAAGAACTGAAGGAGTTGTTTTTTCTTTTTATAATGTCACTTGCATGTATATATGTGTATATATATGCATGTATGTACATTTTTAAAAAGATTTTATTTATTTATTTGACAGAGATCACAAGTAAGCAGAGAGGCAGGCAGAGAGAGAGGAGGAAGCAGGCTCCCCGCTGAGCAGAGAGACCAATGTGGGGCTTGATCCCAGGGGCCTGGGATCATGACCTGAGCCGAAGGCAGAGGCTTAACCCACTGAGCCACCCAGGCGCCCCAAGAACTGAAGGAATTCTTATAAAGTTATTTTCCTCATTTAGATTATATGAAGATAAAGGAGATGATGTTTTCTAGGTTCCTACTCTATGCCTAACTAGACGCTTCAGAGTTTCCTACTTAGTTTATTAAATAAGCTTGATATGCAGAAAATTCCAGAAAAATAATGCAGATATCTAGTGGTAGTGAAGCATATCTAATTCAACTTATCATTTTCTTAGTGATAAAACCTGAGACTCAGAAAGGTTCTTCTGTCCCCTCCATCTTCCCTTCTTCTCAGTTTATGTTTCTCCGACTCTGTATACTCACTCTCTCATAGGTCTCCACATCCCTTCCAACCCCACATGTAAGAATGAGGACAATTTAAATTCCCCAGTGTCCATTTACCTAATATTGAAAGAAAGAAATAAAAAGTGAACTTCACTTGCCAGTAAGGACGGTAAACACAAATTACAGAATTACTGATCTAAATATAAATATAAATAAAATGAAATAAAAATATAAGTAAAATATAGAAAAGCTTCCTTTTAAAAAAAATCTATGAAATGAACATCAAAATATGGTAGTAACAGAAATTGCTGTTTTCACAAAACTTTTACTAATGTCATCATTTTACAGATGAATAGACTGATTCTGAGGACAAATCTATATTCCTCCTCCTCTTATGACTGAGACTACAAATCACCATTAGTAAGAGATATTACATATGTGGAAGAGATTAAGAAGAGATGCAACATACAACCCATCCAGAGTCTCTTGAATGTAGAGTTTCCTAATCCTTTTTTGGGTCAGAGATAATTTAGGTGGCCAGATGAAGAATTAGATTCTTAGAATAGCATTTCTAACTATATAACATACATATGATTAAACATTATAATAAACTAAACTACTGACATCAAAATATTTAAAATAAATTTGTGTTTTCTTTATTAGACAATTAAATCACAGGATCTGGTAGCAGATCTAATAATTACTATAATTTGAAGCAGTGATGGTTGTAAATGTTCATGATCAGTACTCCATTTCATCCTAAGAACCCCTTAGACATATGTACAACTTGATGCGATGGGAAAGTAAGTGTGATTCTGTTGATAACAAAGTCATATATAATTATATATTTTAACATGATCGGTTACTAAGATTTTGACTTGAAGGTAATGTTAAATTTTAAATTAGAGATTAGTTCAAATAAAATTCCTATCCAAGTGTTCAGACCCATAAGCTCCAATTTAAGAAGTGCCTTTCTAATGGAAGCAAAGTCTCCAGAGCTCCATACTCAAACTTAACAATAAGCTAAATTCTAAGACTATCCCAATGGGCATAACCTCCTCCTCTGAGTAGGTGGAGTAAATTCTGACTCAACACATGAAACAAAATCTCAGGAAAAAGCACAAAATTCTGCTTATCAAATATGAAGCACACACAAAATTCTCTCTCCATTCTGCCCCCTGCTCCCATGTTAAAGAAAAGTGGATAAAACATAACAAATTACTTAAATTACATCTCAAAGGGGAAAATGAATAAGTTCTCAGATGATCTGGAAGAGGAATCCATGTGAATTCATACATTATGTATATGGGAGAGATACAGAACTATCTACAATTGGGAATGAGCAAATGAAAAGATACCACATGGCAACTTCAACCATTCCAGAGAAAATAAAGGAAGGAAGGAAAGTAAGAAAAGTGAACAACACAGATGAAATGACCATTTTTTGTCAAGGACTACTGCACATACCCAGGAACACCTCTTCTCTTTCTAAGGAGACAGTAGGTATCTTGTTCAGCAGAGACATGAAACTCCCATAACATCATGGGAATATCATATAGGTTATAATGATCAGAGACTAAGCAATTTCTTCCATTTAAAATTGCTTATTTTGCTTCTTTTATGATTATGATGCATAAACAATGAATCTTGGAGCACTGAAAAAATAAAATAAAGTTAAAAAAAGAAAAGTTATGTAATATTTTGTTTATAAAAGTTTGTGAAGCACAAAACCATTTCAATAAAATGATTTTGGTCTGTTCTTCTGTGTATCTATGTAGCTATTTATCCCTGTATATATGATTACTTACTGATATTTTACTTGTGTGTGTAATAAAATGTGAGATAACTTTTACTGCCCTTCTATTTTACTTTTATCTTATTTGAATGTCTTTTAAAAAATATGAAGGGGGAGAAATCAGAGAGGGAGATGAACCATGAGAGACTATGGACACTGTGAAACAAATTGAGGATTTCAAAGGGGAAGGTGTGGTCAGGAATGGGGTAGCAGAATGATGGGTATTAAGGAGGGTACGTGTTGTGATGAGCATTGGGTGTTATATGCAACTAATGAATCATTGAACACTACAGAAGAAACTAATAAGGTACTATACAGTAGCTAACTGAATATAACAAAAAAATTAAAATAATAATTAACTTAAAAATAATTAAAATAAGTATGAATTACTTTTATAAAAATGAAGCAATTCTAAAAAAGGTATCAATGGATTTGTCTGGAAAAAATAAAATGCTGTCATCTGTTCCTTGTATAATGTGCCAGGAAATTTTGTTTTGTTTTTCAGTAAGTGTTTCTGTTGTTTGTTGTGTTTTTCTAGATTGTTGAGCCAGGAAATGGGTTGTACTGAAAAATGCGAGAGGATACCACTATATATCGTCTCTTTAACTTTCACTACACTGAAGAGGAAGTGCAGCATTAAAACAGATCTGATGGTATTAAAACAATCAGTAGATAAACTGAAGGAGAGAATAGCTACTGCAATGCCATCATGTCCCAAAAGATATGCAATGTGTTGATGACTGGTGTCTATATGGTGGCAGCATTAGGAGCTGTACCCACATGATCTCCATGATCAGGCTTTCCTCTTGTGGGGTATTATCATCCAGCATTACTCTACGACATATTTCCTCTCCTGAAGCTCTCCTCCTCCAGAACCTACCTAAACGAGCTCTTCATGATACCTCTAGGTGAATTCAATCTGTTGGCAACAGCTACCATCATCATCTCTTACAACTTCATGCTCTCCAACATTCTTTTTAAATTTTTTTTAGAAGATTTAATTTTTTTTTTTAGATTTTTATTATTTATTTATTTGAGAGGGAGAAAAAGAGAGCACGAGCAGAGGGAGAGGGGGAAAAAGACTCCACACTGAGCACAGAGCCCCAAGAGGGGCTCAATCCCATCACCCTGAGCTCATGACCTGAGCTAAAATCAGGAGCTGGGCGCTCAACTGTCTGAGCCACCAGGTGCCCCTCTCCAACATGCTTTGAAATCCCTCAGGGGCAGGCAGGTCCAAAGATTTTAGTACTTACATTTCTCATTTACAGCTGCTGGAAACTTTTATGATTCCATCATACTTATGCATTTGAAGCAATCTCTAGTAGAAGCAACATGGCTCAGGAGAAGTTTGCCCCCGTATTCTACACCACCATGGTCCTTACTGATCTATGGGGGCATCCCTTGAGCTAGAGCTTGAGAGATAAGAATGGAAAGAATGTGCTGAGAAAAGTCATGGGGAAGAGGTATGGAGAGCCACAGGGTAGCAGTCAGAAGCAATAAAGGTCGTGGTCATAGTGTGCTTCTTTCTCTTTAACTTCCCCTTCTGTTTATTAAAAGAAACGTGCCATTCTAATCTAATATGAATGTGAAGTTTGTTAATGGCTTACTACTCTAATCACAGTAATAAATAAATAAATAAATAAATAAATAAAACCATCTAAACCTTAGTTTCCCTTCCCAGAAAACAAGAACACTAAAACCTGCTATACTAAACACCTTTTTATTTCATTGAGAAAAATGGAATCAATTATAGATGGGGAAGTATTTTATTTATTTTTTATTTTTTAAAACGGATTTTATTTATTTATTTAACAGAGAGAGACACAGCGAGAGAAGGAACACAAACAGGGGGAGTGGGAGAGGAAGAAGGCAGCTTCCTTCTAAGCAGAGAGCCAGATGCGGGGCTTGATCCCAGGACTCTGGAATCATGACCTGAGCCGAAGGCAGACACCCAATGACTAAGCCATCCAGGGGCCCCTAGATAGGGAAGTATTTTTGTTGTTGTTGTTATTTTTTAATTTTTTATTAACATGTAGTGTATTATTAGCCCCTGGGGTACAGGTCTGTGAATTGCCAGGTTTACACACTTCACAGCACTCACCATAGCACATACCCTCCCCAGTGTCCATAACCCCACCACCCTTTCCCTACTCCCCACCCCCTGGCAACCCTCAGTTGGTTTTGTGAGATTAAGAGTCTCTTATGGTTTGTCTCCCTCCCGATCCCATCTTCTTTCATTTATTCTTTTCCTACCCCCCAAACCCCCGATGCTGCTTCTCGACTTCCTCATATCAGGGAGATCATATGATAGTTGTCTTTCTCCAATTGACTTATTTCGGTAAGCATAATACACTCTAGTTCCATCCATGTCGTCACAAATGGCAAGATTTCATTTCTTTTGATGGCTGCATAGTATTCTGTTGTATATATATACCACCTCTTCTTTATCCATTCATCTGTTGATGGACATTTAGGTTCTTTCCATAGTTTGGCTATTGTGGACATTGCTGCTATAAACATTTGAGTGCACGTGCCCCTTCAGATCTCTACATTTGTATCTTTAGGGTAAATGCCCAGTAGTGCAATTGCTGGGTCATAAGGTAGCTCTATTTTCAACTTTTTAAGGAACCTTGATGCTGTTTTCCAGAGTGGTTGCACCAGCTTGCAATCCCACCAACAGTGTAGGAGGGTTCCCCTTTCTCTGCATCCTTGCTAGATCTGTCATTTCCAGATTTATTGATTTTAGACATTCTGACTGGTGTGAGGTGGTATTTCATTGTGGTTTTGGTTTGTATTTCCCTGATGTCGAGTGATGTGGAGCACTTTTTCATGTGTCTGTTGGCCATTTGGATGTCTTTGCAGAAATGTCTGTTCATGTCCTCTGCCCATTTCTTGATTGGACTATTTGTTCTTTGGGTGTTGAGTTTGATAAGTTCTTTATAGATTTTGGTTACTAGCCCTTTATCTGATATGTCATTAGCAAATATATTCTCCCATTCTTTCAGTTGTCTTTTGGTTTTGTTAACTGTTTCCTTTGCTGTGCATAAGCTTTTGATCTTGATGAAATCCCAATAGTTTATTTTTGCCTTTGCTTCCCTTGACTTGGCAATGTGCCTAGGAAGAAGTTGCTGTGACTGAGGTCAAAGAGGTTGCTGCCTGTGTTCTCCTCAAGGATTTTTATGGATTCCTTTCTCACACTGGGGTCCTTCATCCATTTGGAGTCTATTTTTATGTGTGGTATAAAGAAATGGTCCAGTTTCAATTTTCTGCATATGTCTGTCCAATTTTCCCAACACAATTTGTTGAAGAGACGGTCTTTATTCCATTGGACATTCTTTCCTGCTTTGTTGAAAATTAGTTGACCATAGAGTTGAGGTTCTATTTCTGGGTTCTCTATTCTATTCTATTGATCTATGTGTCTGTTTTTGTGCCAGTACCATATTTTCTTGATGATGACAGCTTTGTAATAGAGCTTTAAGTCTGGAATTGTGATGCCACCAGCTTTGGCTTTCTTTTTCAATATTCCTCTGGCTATTTGAGGTCTTTTCTGGTTCCATACAAATTTTAGGATTTTTTGTTCCATTTCTTTTAAAAAACTAAAAAATGGATGGTGGGGTGCCTGGGTGGCTCAGTGGGTTAAAGCCTCTGCCTTCAGCTCAGGTCATGATCCCAGGATCCTGGGATCGAGCCCTGCATGGGGCTCTCTACTTGACAGGGAGCCTGCTTCCTCCTCTGCCTCTCTGCCTACTTGTGATCTCTGTCAAATGAATAAACAAAATCTTTAAGAAAAAAAAAAGAAAAAATGGATGAAATTTTGATAGGGATTGCATTAAATGTGTAGATTGCTTTAGGTAGTATAGACATTTTCACAATATTTGTTCTTCCAATCCATGTTCATGGAACATTTTTCCATTTCTTTGTGTTTTCCTCAATTTCTTTCATGAGTACTTTATAGTTTTCTGAGCATGGATTCTTTGCTTCTCTTGTTAGGTTTATTCCTAGGTATCTTATGGTTTTGAGTGCAACTATAAATTGGATTGACTCCTTAATTTCTCTTTCTTCTGTCTTATTGTTGGTGTAGAGAAATGCAACTGATTTCTGTGCATTGATTTTATATCCTGACACTTTACTGAATTCCTGTACAAGTTCTAGCATATTTGGAGTGGAGTCTTTTGGGTTTTCCACATATAGTACCATATCATCTGCAAAGAGTGATAGTTTGACTTTTTCTTTGATTTGGATGCCTTTAATTTCTTTTTGTTGCTGATTGCTGAGGCTAGGACTTCTAGTACTATGTTGAATAGCAGTGGTGATAATGGACATCCCTTCCATGTGATAGGGAAATATTTTAAAAGTCCAGGTAGTATGCATATTACAAGAGAATAACAAGGAAAAATGAAGGTTTGTTGAACCTTCATTTCTCCTGCCTCCAAAAGTGAGGCTCATTTCCTCACCAAAACCTTCCTCAATGCTTTCTTTACATCCTTGTTTCTCAGACTGTATATTAAAGGATTCAGCATGGGGATCACTGCGGTGTAAAACACTGAGGACACCTTCTCCTGTTCCAGGGAGTTACTAGATGGGGGTTTGAAATACATGAAGGTGATAGAGCCAAAGAAGATCCCCACAGCCATGAGATGAGAGCTGCAAGTACCAAATGCTTTGGACCGGCCCTCTGAGGATTGGATGCGAAGGATGCTGTAGAAGATGAAGGCGTAGGAAATGAAGACAGCTAGGGTGGGCACCAAAGTGTTAAATCCCGCAATGATAAAAAGCAGAAGCTCATTGAGGTGTTTATTGGAGCAGGAAAGATGGAGGAGAGGAAGCACATCACAGAAGTAATAGCTGATGATGTGGGATCTGCAGAAAGACAGTTTCATCATGGCGCTTGTATGGGCCAAGGCAGAGAGAAAGCCCAGGATGAAGGCAACCAGCACGAGTAGTGAGCAGACCCAAGAGGACATGGTGACACTGTAAAGCAGTGGGCTGCAGATAGCCACGTAGCGATCATATGCCATCACGGTCAGGAGGTAACCCTCAGCCACTACAAAAACCACAAAGAAAAAGAGCTGTGCCATGCATTCAGAATAAAGGATCATATTCTTCTTCCCTAAGAAGTTCACCAGCATTTTGGGGGTAATGACAGAGGAGTAGCAGAGATCAATGAAAGACAAGCTGCTGAGGAAGTAGTACATGGGGGTGTGAAGCAAAGGGATTACCGCAATCAAGAGAATCAAGCCCAGGTTCCCCACCACTGTCACTATATAGATTCCCAGGAACAGGACGAAGAGAGGCAGCTGGAGCTCTGGTTTCTGTGTTAAACCCACTAACACAAAACTTGTTGCTGTGGAATGATTTCCTGCAACCATTTTTCTTGAGAGATCTCTGTGGAAATGGAAAAGAAGTATATATTAAAATGGATCTTTATTCTCTGTCTAAACAAAACCAGACTTGCAAGAGGAAAGTCAACAGGGACAAGGACTGAATCATAGCTCTCATTATCCCTGGTACTGTCTCCCTAAAGCACCATGTACTATTTTTATATTAGTATACACTTTCTCTTTTCCTTTGTTTCCCTCTTCCATTCATAGAGCCTTTAATTAACTTCTCCCCAGTTAACTTTCTATGTGGTTATATAATATTACACACACACACACACACACACACACACACACACACACACATTTTGTCATTTGTCCAGAATATAGGATAATATTACACACAATTTATTTTTGCATCTTCCCTTCTTACTTAAAAAAACTTTTAGAATATTCCTCCAAGACAACTGATGAATATGAACAGTGATACAATATTCAGTGATGAAGATATATCACTAAATATTACATCATCTTTTTGACAACTGTTAGCTTTTTTCTGGATTAAAAAAAAAAACTTGCTACTGAAATAAGTCAATCAGAGAAAGACAACTATCATATGTTCTCCTTGATATTAGGAAGTAGAGGTGGAATGTGGGGGGTTTGGAGGGTAGGAAAAGAATAAGTGAAAGAAGATGGGATCGGGAGGGAGACAAACCATAAGAGACTCTTAATCTCACAAAACCAACTGAGGGTTGCCAGGGGGCGGGGGGTAGGGAAAGGGTGGTGGGGTTATGGACACTGGGGAGGGTATGTGCTATGGTGAGTGCTGTGAAGTGTGTAAACCTGGTGATTCACAGACCTGTACCCTTGGGGCTAATAATACATTATATGTTAATTTAAAAAATTTAAAAATTAAAAAAACCTGCTACTCTCAAATACATTGTCATTTAAAAATGTACATACACATATACACACCAGTGTTTTATTTCCATGACATAATTTCCCAGGAGAGATCTTTATGGATCAAAGAGTTTATAAATCTTTACTTTATATAAATGGTACAACATTGATTTCCAGGAAACTATAATAATACACATTTTCAGTAGCAATACAGGAGTACCCTTTTTCCTGCATTCCCACTAGCAATATGTATTACCTGTTTCTGCCAATGTGCTGAAAGTTACATGATGAGTCATTATTGCATTTGTCCTTTTTTATCTTCTAATGGATGTAAGCACATTTTCATAGGATACTGGCCCTTTGAACTTGTTCTGTAAATTGCTTATTGTGTTACTATTTTCTTCTTAAATTAATCTGTCTGTCCTCTGAATTCTAGTACTTTAAAAAATAAATTCTTATGAATTGATTTTATTTGTGGTATCATTGCTGTATACATTTTAAAATCTTTAAATAGCCACATATATTTGGTGTTTTTAATTTATAGATTCTAGATTCACAGTCTTGAGTAAAAATGAAATTTAGAGAAGTGAAATTTAGAGAACCTTAAGAGAAAGTGAAGTTCTAAGGGTAACTTGAGAATCTGCAGATGTGGAAGAGATTTACATGAGGTATAGGACGGTCAGAGTCTGGTTACATGCACAAAATCAGAAAGTATCTTTTTTTTTTTAATGAACATATAATGTATTTTTATCCCCGGGGTAGAGGTCTGTGAATTGCCAGGTTTACACACTTCACAGCACTCACCATAGCACATACCCTTCCCAATGTCCATAACCCCACCCCCCTCTCCCGACCCCTCTCCTCCCAGCAACCCTTAGTTTGTTTTGTGAGATTAAGAGTCATTTATGGTTTGTCTCTCTCCCTATCCCATCTTGTTTCATTTATTCTTTTACTACCTCCCAAACCCCCCATGTTGCATCTCCACTTCCTCATATCATGGAGATCATATGATAGTTGTCTTTCTCTGATTGACTTATTTCACTAAGCATGATACCCTCTAGTTCCATCCACATCATTGCAAATGGCAAGATTTCATTTCTTTTGATGGCTGCATAGTATTCCATTGTGTATATATACCACCTCTTCTTTATCCATTCATCTGTTGATGGACATCTAGGTTCTTTCCATAGTTTGGCTATTGTGGACATTGCTGCTATAGACATTCAGGTGCACGTGCCCCTTTGGATCACTACATTTGTATCTTTAGGGTAAATACCCAGTAGTGCAATTGCTGGGTCATAGGATAGTTCTATTTTCAACTTTTTAAGGAACCTCCATGCCGTTGAGAAAGTATCTTTTAATCCTCTGGTGAAACTATCAATAATATCACAGTGCTAAATCATTTTTTTGAGGAACATGAAAAACAAATCTATGAACTTAAGTAAGGAATATTACTATGCTAATATTGTCCCTGGAACATAGTAGGCACTTCACTAAATGCAATTGTTTTTCCCAAAATAATCTGTTCAAAATATTACTCTATTGACTTCCCTCTCCAACATGAGGGCCACAAATTCTTTTTGGGGGGGTCAAAAAAGGAGTAGAGTCTTGGGTTACATGAGAATAAGCCATAGTCATCTAAGAGTCAAAGAATGTGAATGTTTCAATAACAAAAGTAGGGAAAGGGCCCAGGCTGATATTCAATAGTCATTCCTGAGCAGCAAAACACTGCAACTCGCTTAGAAGGCAAGACAGAAAATGACTCTCCTGAAATGCTCTGCTGTCACTTCTTCAAGGGGAATGAAATAGACTTCCTACTGACACCTACTGAGGATACATGTTTGAATTATGTTAAGACATTTATAATACCTAGATGAGATAGTCTACCTATAGACAAGGAGATCAGGGATGATAATGATTCTTCTTCTCTTCTTTCTTGATTGCATGTTGTTTCTAAGTGCCTTACATCTATTATCTTACTTAAGTCCTCAAAAGCCCTTGGCATAGTCAATTCTATTTTTATCCCTATTTTACAGATGAAGAAACTGTGGCACAGAGATTTTAGAAGTCACGTCAGAATTTAAATCTAGGATGTCTTGTGCCAGGGTCCATGTTCTTTTCCACCAAGCTCTTCTGTTTTTCCTTAAAGGATGGATTAAATCTATTATTAACATCTCTTGTCTTCTAACTCATTACAAAGCCCTAAGAGACAGACTGGAAGAAGATTTGGACTTTATGAGATGTTATAGATGGTTCAGATTTCAGAATGTTTCAAGGAAATGATAAATCTTGATGATGGGCAAGAAGAGGGGCATAGAGTTCGTGAGTTGTGAACAACAGGGGGATTCCACACACCCTGAAGTTGTTTAAAAAAGGCCTAATAGAGATCCAGTGCAAGCTTCTCGATCTCAGAATTTTACCTAACCACTAACTGTGGCTTGGAGGAAATATGGAAAGGAAAAAAAAATTTTTTTTGGCACTTGAGGAAACTTTACCTTATGGAATATTGAAAGTACTCAAGGGGTTCCTGGGTGGCTCAGTGGTTAAGACTCTGCCTTCAGCTAGGGTCACAGTCTCAGGGTCCTGGGATTTAGCCCTGCATCAGGCTCTGTGCTCTCTGCGGGGAGCCTGCTTCTCCCTCTCTCTCTGCCTGCCTCTCTGCCTACTTGTGATCTCTCTCCCTGTCAAATAAATCTAATCTAAAAAAAGGAAAAAAGCAAAATGTAAAAAAAGAAAGTACTCCAAATTACTTAAAGAAGATTTTCCATAGCACCCTTAAAGGTGCACAATGAGGTACTGTGTGTTCATAGCCTAGGGTAGCATTTCTCAGACAATGCTCACAATGATCTGTGAAGGAAAAGAACAAGTACAGCAACAACAAAAACCCAATAGCTGTGCTTCCATTTCCAGGTACGTCCATATGACTCTCTTGGAAGTCTGCTGTAAACATTTGTTCATGAAAGGCTGGGAATAGTGCAGCTAGAAAGAAACCTGTTCACCTTTGTGAACTCAGTACTTCTTATATTTATTTGATAACAAAAATTTTAAAAGAGCTTAAGGGGAGAGAACTTAGAGCCTGCTCAGTAAGACAATGAAAAAGCTTTCATATCAAAGGAGGCTTATTTCAAGGGCTGACCTCACTGCAACAGCTTTGCAACATAAGTGACTTTGCAAGTCATTTAACATAAATTTAACATAAATTTCAGAGTTACAATCTCAGAAGTGCGAATGATAATAACTCTTCAAAGAAATCTTGTGATAACTAAATTAATGAATTGAAAGTTTCATTATCTAAAAACACTAGGGGTACCTGTATGGTGCAGTTGATTGGGCAAACAACTCTTGGTTTTCGTTTAGGTCATAATCTCAGGGTTGTGAGACTGAGCCCTATGTTGAGCTCTATGCTCAGTGTGGAGTCTGATTCAGATGCTCTCTCTCCTTCTCCCACTACTCCTCCCCTTCATGCACACATTCTCTCTCAAATAAATAAATAAATAAATATTTTTAAAAATAAGAACACCAATTGAAATGTAATTTTATTTTTTTGAAATGTAATTTTAATTTTATTTTTTAAAATTTTCATTTATTTATTTGACAGAGATGACAAGCAGGCAGAGAGGCAGGCAGAGAGAGAAGGGGGAAGCAGGCTCCCTGCTGAGCAAAGAGCCCAATGTGCAGCTCGATCCCAGGATCCTGGAATCATGACCTGAGCTGAAGGCAGAGGCTTTAACCCACTAAGCCACCCAGGCGCCTCTGAAATGTAATTTAAAAAAAGAAATATATTCATTATAGAAAGGAATACAATATGAAGAGACAAAAATACACGGCCTTGGCATGAAGAAAAACACTGTGTGTTTCTTCTTCATCCTATATCTTTCACCTTGGTACAAATGATGAAAACTTTTTAAGCATTTGGGGTGGTTAGGTTTTAAAACATTTGTGTCTCTAGATTTGGAAATTTTGAGAGAGGTTGGAAGTGTTGAGCCATTTTTTGGGGGAGTTGGGGCATAGAAGGCTCTTTATCTCAAAGGGTGTAAAGCCCTTTGACAAGTGCTTCTGAAGCCAGGATGAAACAGAACATTAACTGAGCAGACCAAACAGGCTCTTAGTCTAACTCTTACTGGTATGAGAATACTCCTTCAAGATAGAGGGGAGATAGGGATTTATGTATAATATTCTATCCAAAATTAATACTCTACCTGCGATTGTATCTGCCCTAGTATCCATAACTCTAAAAGACTTATTATATAGGCTGGTGCATAAGAAGTTAAGGGAAATGAATAAATACATAAACAGGAAGCACTTCAGGGAAGCAAACCTTCAGAGTCATATGGAAAGACCAGTGACATTCTCTGCACAAGAGTTGGGTGAACTTATACTGGATAGAATTTCTGAAGGAGGTTGTGACCCAATTCATGAAGAAATGACAAGGCAACATGCACAGAAAAGGAGAAGGCAGGACATAACCAAGTAGAAAGAATAGTGTGGCAAGTGCTCCTGGTAAAGCCAAAACACTGCACATGGTTAGTGTTGCTGCTAATCACCAATCACCATTCTATTAGATGGAGTAGAATTCCAATAAATGAAATGACAATTAATGACACTTACCCGGTACTGAACAGAAATTGATGTTCTTAGGAATTGTTGACTTTGCTTATAGCACAGATTCTTCCTATAGCCAAGTAATAGCAAAGCCTCTTCTGTTGCCTAACATGCACATTTGTATGTCAATGTTTGAATTATTTGGTTGGCTTAAAAGTCAAAATTCAGCTGATAGAACTAATACTCCAGATCTTGAAGCAGATCATACCTAGTGTCTCCAATCTTAAAAGCCAGATTTGACATGCAAATCTTATTTGAGGTTTATTAAGCAAAGGGATATAATTAGGAATACTTAACTTCCCTGCACACATAGGTCCCCCAAGACCTACTGAGCATAGAGATTATTGGTGTGTTCAGTATATAATTAGCAAAAATGATATCATCCTCTTACTCCTCACCCCCATTGCTAATATTTCCCAAGAGTAGCAAATTCCCCAAGATTCTTATTTTATATTTTCACATTCCCAAGGGGATTCTGAAACACAAGAGACATTGGGTCAATGATTTGCAAAAGTCTGCTATCAGTTGGCTCTTCACTACTATTTCATCAGTCAAAAAAGGGGGGGGGGATAATGAAAAATAAATGTTTTTCTAAGGCTAAATTGATTCAATTTAGAGACAATCCTTTATTTTTTACTATTATATATCTATATATATAGATATAACACACACACACACACACACACACACACACACGAGACACAAAATTTACCATTTAAGTGTATAGTTCTGTGGCATTAAGTACATTGACATTGTTATGGATCATCATCCCCATCCATATCTAGAACTTTTTCAGCTCCATCCTCTGAAACTCTGTGCTTATTAAACAATAATTCTACAACCTCCCTCTCCCCAGCCCCTAGTAACCACTTTTCTACTTTCTGACTCTATGGGTTTGATTACCTTAAGTACTTGCATATGAGTGAAATCATACACTTCTCTTCTTGTGTTTGTCTTATTTCACTTAGCATAATGTCTTCAAGTTTCACCCAGGTTGTAGCAGGTGTCAGAATTTTTTTAAGGCTGAGTAATTTTCCATTGTATGTACATACCATTTTGTTTATCCTTTTATTCATCAATGGAACTTGGGTTGTTCCCACCTTTTGGCTCTTGTAAATAATGTTGCTATGAACATAGTACGTAAAATGTTCTTTTGATCAAAATAACTGTGTTACTTTGAGGAGGGCATTGAGACTCTTTGAGACTCAATTTCTCATCGATAAGGTAACAGGACTTAAATAAATTATTTTTCAGATTTCTTAGTGCTATAACTTAGGGCTCAATGTGTGGCTCATCCTAGGGTCCTGAGATCATCATCTGAGTTGAAGTCAGACACTTAATAGACTGACCCGCCCAGGTGCCCTGAAGTTTCAAACTCAGAAAAGTTTGAATCAGACTTGCAGATACCGTGAAGTTGTGAGAACAGTTAATTTAATGGATAAGAAAATCATGATTCACAAAAACATCTGGAAACTGGAGTGATCCAGTGAGATTAAAATATACATGGGTAATATAAGATTCAATACATCTAAAAAAAAAATGAATAGAGTAGGGGGGGAGAAGATGGCGGAGAAGTAGGAGGAGGCGCCTTTTCAACTTGTACCCCAAAGTGAGCTGATTACCTATCAAAGAACTCCAATCACCAACGAAATCAGCCTGAGATCAGAATTATACCTGTCTGGATCTCTACAGGGGCAGAAGACACCAGTGGGCAGGTAAAGCGGGGTAGGAACTGCGGACTGATATCAGAAGATAAACAAAAGGGGGAGGGAGCCACCAGAGGTGACCAGTTGGAAAGTAATACCCCAATACGAGAGAGAGTGCCCTGCATCTGGGGACCAGCATTAACTTGGAGACTGGTTGAAAGCATTCCAAAAGGGCAAAGGATCGAGGGGGGTGGGAATTGTGAGAATGGGGATGGCTAGAGACAGGGGCTTAAGTCCCCAGTCCCAGGAGCCTCCCCTGGCGCTGAGGCAGAGAGAGTGCAGCGGAGAAACCAGCTCTTGGTCCCTAAGCTGCCAGCATGCCCAAGAATGTGTGGGGTCCATTTCCTGTGAGGGGATGGGAGCCACGCCAGGCGGCAGAACGTGAGAGCCTTGCTATAGAGCCTGAGATACTCCCCTGAGAGAGGTATAAAGGCCCAGCTGGTGCCCTTTGATACGTGCCATTGTTTCAGAGCCTGCACCAAACTCTCCCCACAGAGAGGTGCTCGAAGGCCCAGCCTGGTGCTCTCTGACCTGCACCACGTTCTCAGAGCCTGAGATCCCCGCGTGAACCTCAGCCTCCCCTGAAATTGGTGCGCGCAAGCTGGGCACTCTTAGACCCAGAAAGACCAGGCACTCCCAGCCCAGGCCAGCAGGAAAATCTCAGTGTGCAATTGCTGCTTGGAACATCTCTGGTGGCCTGGAGCTGCCCAGACAGCTGCCACTGCCTTGGCTTTGAGTACAAGCAAAAGATTCTGTGTCCCCAGGGACTGCGACTTGGAACCTGCTCTGCCAGCGGCCAAGGGGGAACTTGTTTAGGCTCTGCACCCAGACTGAGGCTTCTCTCTGAGAGGGAGATCAGGGTGCGGTTTGTTTTCCTCTAAAACTACAAAAACCATCAAAATCAGTCAAAGTGAGGGAAAAAAAAGTGAACAAACATAAAAACCGCCAGAGAACAAAAGCCTGAGGAAAAACAACAACAACAACAACAACAACAACAGTTTCCTCAGCGCCCACCCCCTTAAGGGGGGCAGGAGGACTTAAGTCAGGGAAAATCATTGACTGGAAACCCACGTGGCAGGCCCCTCCCTCAGAAAACAAACCAAGAAAGAAAAAAAAAAAGAGAGAGAGAAAAAGGACTACAAGAGAACAACCACTACTTCATAGGAAAACTTTTATTTTTCATTCATTCCCACTATTCTGGTTCAATTATATATATATATATATATATGCAATTTTTTTAACCTAATAACCATCACAGCGAGCTGTCCAGTACATCAAACTCCATAATAACCTGAACTTTTTGATACATACACCTATGTTTTTCTTTTGCATTTCTATTTTTTGAATTCCTTCTTTTTTTTTAAATTTTAGTTTAGTATAGTCTAGTTTATTCCTTTTTATTTTTATCTTCTAATATTCATATAGAGTTAAACTTCAAAGTAATCCCCTTTCTCCAATCAATACTACCCCTATAGGTAAACTAATTTTTAATCCCCCTTTATAGTAGGAAAGTTGAGTCCTTTAAAAGATATCAAGATACATCCAGGAAGAATCAAAACAACCTTCCTCGCACACAGTGAGAATTTATAACCACTCTCCAATCTTTTTCTTCCACCACTGTTTCTATGTTGTTGTGTTTATCCTGATAGTATATAAATCTTACACTTGGGGTTCTTTTTGACGAGGTTCTTCCTTTATTTGCATATATATATTTTTTTCTCTAGTCATATACTTTTATCAGTGTTTTTGTTTATCTACTTCATAAATCTTACCTTGGGGCCCATTTGGGCTGAACCTTCTCTTTCATCTTCCCTTTCTTTCCTGTCTCTCACTTTCTTTTTTTTCTTTTTCTTTTCGTTTGTCTCTCCTTTGGGTGGGGAATCCTGATTGCTCAGAAGTGTTCCAGGGTGCACCTTGACTGCACCACCGTTAATACATCCAGCTACATCTGTTCAGTCATCTCCCACCAAAATGACTAGGAGGAGGAATGCCCAACAGAAGAAAAATACAGAGGATGGGCCTTCTGCAACAGAGCTAACGGATATCAACATAGACAATATGTCGGAAAGAGAATTCAGGCTAAAAATTATCCAGGCAATAGCTAGGTTGGAGAAAGCCATGGATGACCAAACAGAATTAATTAGGGCTGAGATGAAAGCGGCCAGGCAGGATGTTCACAATGTTAGGGCAGAGCTTAAAGCTACCAGGGAGGAGGTTCACAATGCCCTCAATGAGTTCCAATCTAATCTAAACTTTCTCAAAGCTAAGGTAACTGAGACATAAGATAGAATTAGTGATCTGGAAGACAAACAGAAAGAGAGAAAGGATCAGGAGGAAGCCTGGAACAAACAGCTTAGAAACCACGAAAACAGAATCAGGGAAATAAATGATGCCATGAAGCGTTCCAATGTCAGAATTATTGGAATCCCTGAAGGGGAGGAGAAAGAAAGAAGTCTAGAAGATATAGTGGAACAAGTCCTTCATGAAAATCTTCCCAATCTCATGAATGGAACCAGTGTTCATGTACTAGAGGCTGAATGAACGGTCTCCACCCAAGATTATACATTCCGAAAAAAATCACGACACCTGATAGTCAAATTGAGGAATTATAATTGTAGGTATAATCTCTTGAAAGCCGCTAGGACAAAGAGGCTCCTTACTTACAGAAGAAAGTCCATCAGAATAACATCAGACCTGTCCACAGAGACCTGGCAAGCCAGAAAAGGCTGGCAAGATATATTCAGGGCACTAAATGAGAAGAACATGCAGCCAAGAATACTTTATCCAGCAAGACTGACATTCAAAATGGATGGAGAGATAAAGAGTTTCCAAGACCAGCAAGGCTTAAAAGACTATGCAACCACTAAGCTGACACTGCAGGAAATATTAAGGGGGCTTCTATAAAAGAGGAAAAATCCTAAGAATAGCATTGAACAGAAATATAGAGACAATCTACAGAAAGAAAGACTTCAAAGGTAACTCGATGTCAATAAAAACGTATCTATCAATAATTACTCTCAATGTGAATGGCCTAAATGTGCCCATAAAATGGCACAGGGTTGCAGATTGGATAAAACGACAGGACCCATCCATATGTTGTCTACAAGAGACCCATTTTGAACCTAAAGATACACCCAGACTGAAAGTGAAGGGATGGAGAAGCATTTTTCATGCCAATGGGCCTCAAAAGAAGTCTGGTGTAGCGATTCTCATATCAGATAAATTAGACTTCAAACTAAAGACTGTAGTCAGAGATACAGGACACTACATAATCCTTAAAGGGAGTATCCACCAAGATGATCTAACAATTTAAATACCTATGCCCCCAATATGGGAACAACTAATTACATAAGAAAACTGTTAATCAAGATAAAGAGTCATATTGATATGAATACACTAATCGTAGGAGATCTTAACATGCCTCTCTCAGAAATAGACAGATCATCGAAACAGAAAATCAATAAAGAAACAAGAGCATTGACGGACACATTGGAACAGATGGACCTCATAGACATATACAGAACATTCCCCCCTAAAACAACAGAATAATCATTCTTCTCAAGTGCACATGGAACCTACTCAAGAACAGACCACATACTGGGTCACAAATCAGGACTCATCTGATACCAAAAGACTGAGATTATTCCCTGCATATTCTCAGATCACAATGCTTTGAAACTGGAGCTCAATCACAAGGAAAAGTTCAGAAGGAACTCAAACACCTGGAAGCTAAAGACCACCTTGCTTAAGAATGCTTGGATCAACCAGGACATCAAAGAAGAACTGAAACAAGTCATGGAAACCAATGAGAATGAAGACACTTCGGTTCCAAACCTATGGGAAACAGCAAAGGCGGTCCTAAGGGGGAAATACATAGCCATCCAAGCCTCCCTCAAAAAAAATTGAAAAATCCAGAACACAGCACCTTTCTCTACACCTTAAAGAACTGGAGAATCAACAACAAATCAAACCAACTCCACACATAAGAAGGGAAATCATCAAGACTGGAGCTGAGATCGATGAGGTAGAAACCAGAGATAGAGTAGAATGTATCAATGAAACTAGAAGCTGGTTTTTTGAAAGAATCAATAAGAGCGAAAAGCCACTGGCCACAGTAATCCAAAAGAAAAGAGAGAAAGCCTAAATTCATAAAATTATGAATGAAAAGGGAGAGAACACAACTAATACCAAGGAAGTAGAAACAATTATCAGCAGTTATTATCAACAGTTATATGCCAGTAAGCTTAGCAACCTTGATGAAATGGATGCATTCCTGGAAAACTATAAACTACCAAAATTGAACCAGGAATAAATCGACAACCTGAATAGACCAATATCTAGTAACGAGATTGAAGCAGTGATCAAAAACCTCCCAAAAAACAAGAGCCCAGGCCTGACCTGATGGATTCCCTGGGGAATTCTACCAACCTTTCAAAGAAGAAATAACACCTATTCTCCTGAAGCTGTTTCAAAAAATTGAAGCAGAAGGAAAACTTCCAGACTCTTTCTATGAAGCCAGCATTACCCTGATCCCCAAACCAGGCAAAGACCCTACCAAAAAGGAGAATTTCAGACCAATATCACTGGTGAATATGGATGCTAAGATTCTCAACAAGATCCTAGCAAACAGGATCCAACAGCACATTAAAAAGATTATCCACCATGACCAGGTGGGATTCATCCCTGGGCTACAAGGACGGTTCAACATTCACAAATCAATCAAGGTGATAGAAAAAATTAATATGAGAAGAGAGAAGAACCACATAGTCCTCTCAATTGATGCAGAAAAAGCATTTGACAAAATCCAGCATCCGTTCCTGATTAAAACGCTTCAAAGTATAGGGATAGAGGGAACATTCCTGAACTTCATCAAATCTATCTATGAAAGACCCACAGCAAATATCATCCTCAATGGGAAAAAGCTTGCAGCCTTCCCCTTGAGAACAGGAACAAGACAAGGATGCCCACTCTCACCACTCTTGTTCAACATAGTATTAGAAGTCCTAGCAACAGCAATCAGACAACCAAGAAAAATAAAAGGTATCCAAATTGGCAATGAAGAAGTCAAACTCTCTCTCTTCGCAGATGACAGGATTCTTTATATGGAAAGCCCAAAAGACTCCACCCCCAAACTACTAGAACTCATACAGCAATTCAGCAATGTGGCAGGATACAAAGTCAATGTACAGAAATCAGTGGCTTTCTTATACACTAACAATGAAAATACAGAAAGGGAAATTAGAGAATCTATTCCATTTACTATAGCACCAAGAACCATTAGATACCTGGGAGTAAACCTAACCAAAGAGGTAAAGGTCTGTACTCAAGGAACTACAGAACACTCATGAAGGAAATTGAAGAAGACACAAAAAGATGGAAGAACACATCATGCTTTTGGATCAGAAGAATAAATATTGTTAAAATGTCTATACTGCCTAAAGCAATCTATACTTTTAATGCCATTCTGATCAAAATTCCACCAGTATTCTTCAAAGAGCTGGAGCAAATAATCCAGAAATTTGTATGGGATCAGAAGAGATCCTGAATCGCTAAGGAAATTAAAAACAAAAATAAAACTGGGGGCATCACGTGACCTGATTTCAAGCTTTATTACAAAGCTGTCGTCAACAAGACAGCATGGTACTGGCATAAAAACAGACACATAGACCAGTGGAACAGAGTAGAGAGCCCAGATATGGACCCTCAACTTTATGGTCAATTAATCTTCTACAAAACAGGAAAAAATATACAGTGGAAAAAAGACAGTCTCTTGAATAAATGGTGCTGGGAAAACTGGACAGCTATATGCAGAAGAATGAAACTCGACCATTCTCTTACACCGTACACAAAGATAAACTCAAAATGGATAAAAGACCTCAACGTGAGACTGGAATCCATCAGAATCCTAAAGGAGAACATAGTAATAGTAATCTCTTCGATATCAGCCACAGCAACTTCTTTCAAGATATGTCTCCAAAGGCAAAGGAAAGAAAAGTGAAAATAAACTTTTGGGACTTCATCAAGATCAAAAGCTTCTGCACAACAAAGCAAACAATCAACAAAACAAAGAGGCAACCCACGGAATGGGAGAAGATACTTACAAATGACAGTACAGACAAAAGGTTGATATCCAGGATCTATAATGAACTCCTCAAACTCAACACACACAAAACAGACAAGCATATCAAAAAATGGGCAGAAGAGAGCCGAGTGTTGCTGGGCCTGCTGGTCTGTGGCGAGCTGCGGACGCTGGTCTCTCATCCGCAGAATGGGGTTTGTGAAGGTTGTCAAGAATAAGGCTTACTTCAAGAGATACCAAGTGAAATTCAGAAGACGTCGAGAGGGTAAAACTGATTATTATGCCAGGAAACGCTTGGTAATTCAAGATAAATATAAGTACAACACACCTAAATACAGGATAATAGTTCATGTAACCAACAGAGATATCATCTGTCAGATTGCTTATGCCAGCATAGAAGGAGATATGATAGTTTGTGCAGCTGATGCTCATGAACTCCCAAAGTATGGTGTGAAAGTTGGCCTAACAAATTATGCTGCAGCATATTGTACCGGCCTGTTGCTGGCCCGCAGCTCCTTAATAGGTTTGGCATGGACAAGATCTATGAAGGCCAAGTGGAAGTGACTGGAAATGAGTACAATGTGAAAAGCATTGATGGTCAACCTGGTGCCTTCACCTGCTATTTGGATGCAGGGTTTGCCAGAACTACTACTGGAAATAAAGTTTTTGGGGCCCTCAAGGGAGCAGTGGACGGAGGCTTGTCTATCCCTCACAGTACCAAACGATTCCCTGGTTATGATTCAGAAAGCAAGGAATTCAATGCAGAAGTACATCGAAAGCACATCATGGGTCAGAATGTTGCAGATTATATGCGTTACCTAATGGAAGAAGACGAAGATGCATACAAGAAACAATTCTCTCAATACATAAAGAACAACGTAACTCCAGACATGATGGAGGAGATATATAAGAAAGCTCATGCTGCTATACGAGAGAACCCATTCTATGAGAAGAAGCCTAAGAAAGAAGTTAAAAAGAAGAGGTGGAATCGTCCCAAAATGTCTCTTGCCCAAAAGAAAGATCGGGTAGCTCAGAAGAAGGCAAGCTTCCTTCGAGCTCAGGAGCAGGCTGCTGAGAGCTAATAAACCAAACCACAATTTTCTATGAAGATTTTTCAGATATAGACAATAATAAACTTTTCATCAAGCAAAAAAAAAATAAGCAGAAGATATGAACGGACACTTCTCCAATGAAGACATACAAATGGCTATCAGACACATGAAAAAATGTTCATCGTCACTAGCCCTCAGGGAGATCCAAATTAAAACCACATTGAGATATTACCTTACATCAGTTAGAATGGCCAAAATTAGCAAGACAGGAAACAACATGTGTTGGAGGGGATGTGGAGAAAGGGGAACCCTCTTACACTGTTGGTGGGAATGCAGGTTGGTGCAGCCTCTTCTTGTGGAGATTCCTCAAGAAATTAAAAATAGAGCTTCCCTATGACCCTGCAATTGCACTCCTGGGTATTTACTCCAAAGATGCAGATGTAGTGAAAAGAAGGGTCATCTGTACCCCAATGTTTATAGCAGCAATGGCCACGGTCGCCAAACTATGGAAAGAACCAAGATGCCCTTCAATGGATGAATGGATAAGGAAAATGTAGTCCATATACACTATGGAGTATTATGCCTCCATCAGAAAGGATGAATACCCAACCTTTGTAGCAACATGGATGGCACTAGAAGAGATTATGCTGAGTGAAATAAGTCAAGGAGAGAGAGTCAATTATCATATGGTTTCACTTATTTGTGGAGCATAACAAAAAGCATGGAGGACATGGGGAGTTAGAGAGAAGGGGGTTGGGGTAAATTGGAAGGGGAGTTGAATCATGAGAGACTATGGACTCTGAAAAACAATCTGAGGGGTTTGAAGTGGCGGGGGGGGGGGGTTAGGGTACCAGGTGGTGGGTATTATAGAGGGCATGGATTGCATGGAGCACTGGGTGTGGTGAAAAAATAATGAATACTGTTATGCTGAAAATAAATAAATTTAATTTAAAAAAAGAAAACTTAAAAAAATGAATAGAGTAGGGGAGAAACCGGTTAATTGCAGAGAATTAGGATTTTTGATGACAATAGAGTCAATATAGGTTAAAAAGTTAATTTTATTTTGTTTGTATAAGGTATACTCTTTTTTATAATAATTTTATTTAAATTCAATTTAATTAATGTACAGTGTACGATTAGTTTCAGAGGTAGAATTTAGTGACTCATCAGTTGCATATAACACCAGTAGTCATTACATGAACTATCCTCCTTAATGCCTATCATCCAGTTGCCCTATCTCTCCACTCTCTGCCCCTCCATTAACCTTTACTTTGTTCTCTATGGTTAAGAGTTTCTTATGGTATGTCTCTCTCTGTTTTCATATTTTATTTTTCTTTCCCTTTTCCCTATGTTCATCTGTAATAAATTAATATATAAACAAATACACCTCTTCTCCTGCCCTCTAGGAATTTGTAATCAATTAACATCATCCTTCTTCAAACACAACCCCTAACTCACTCTCTAGTTATTAAACACTTTCAAAATTGATATTAATATAATAATTATTATATTAATAATTATTATATTATTAATATATTATAAATATTATTATATTAATAATAATTATTATTGATATTAATATAATAATTAATATAATATTAATAATTAATATCCTCAGATATTCTATTTATGTTGATTGGTCTTCCCTCTTCTGCCAACATTTGTTCCTCTAATAAACATAAAATTTCCAAAGATTGAGTATCAGAAAATTCTATTGTTTGGTAATCTCTAAAAATGTCTCAATCATTCTCAAGTATAGAATGCATGTTTTAAAAATAATGGTGAATTTTATCTCTGGAAGAGAGAAAAAAATTACATGGAGCCTATGACAGCATTTCATCTGGTTCATTTTTCTCTTGCTCCCTCCCTCTGAAAATGCCCTTTGTCAACATGACTACCTTCCATCAACCAACTTTCTCAGTACATTCTTCACATCATTGTTCCTCAGGCTGTAGATCATGGGATTCAGTATGCGGATCACTGTGGTGTAGAACACTGAGGACATCTTCTCCTGCCCATAGTATTGCTAGAAGGGGGTTTGAAATACATGAATGTGATAGACCCAAAAAAGATACCCACTGTTATGAAATGGGAGCTACAAGTACCAAAGGCTTTGGACCGTCCCTCAGTAGAGCAAATATGGAGAATACTCAAAAGAATGAAAGCACAAGAGATGAGTATAGCCAGTGTAGGTGCTAAGGTATTAAGCCCTCCAATAATAAACAACAGTATCTCATTGATGTGGGTGCTGGAGCAAGAGAGAGTCAACAAGGGGAGAATATCACAAAAATAATGACTGACTACATGAGATCCACAGAAGGACAACACTGACATGCGGGTAGTATGGACTGTAGCCCCAGACAACCCCAGTGAATATACCACAGCCATCTATGGAGCAGATCTTATGGGACATGATAATATTGTAAAGCAGTGGGCTACAGATGGCTAAACAACGGTCATATGCCATGGCAGTCAGAAGGTAGCCTTCTGCAATTATAAAAATAAGGAAGAAATAAAGCTGAGTCATGCATGCCACAAAGAAGGTAATATTCTTCTCTGATACGAAGTTCACCAGCATGTTTGGGGTAATGACAGATGAGTAGCAGAGATCAATGAATGACAAATGAATGAGTAAATAATACATTAGAGAATGAAGTTGAGAACTGATAGCAATTAAGAAAATCATGCCCAGGTTCTCCACCACTGTGACCATATACACTCCAAGGAACAGTAGGAATAGAGGCAGTTGAAGCTCTGGGTGTTTTGTTAACCCTTCAAGGATAAACTCAGTCATGGAGGAATGATTGAAAGTAGCCATACAAGATATAATCTGTAGAAAGAAATAAGAGAAAATAGGTGTATTAGTTTTTTTCTGATTCCCAAATCAGAATGACATGCTATGTTTTGATTGGTTCCATTCCTCACCGGTCTCATGACTTGATCTTTTCCAGGTATTTAAAAGATTGAGGACAAAGACCACAAGTATAACCCAGAGTCTTGTTTCTACCTAACACTCTCAAATGTCCTAAGTCAGAAGCCTTTCATTTTGCTCCTAGGCTTAAGCCCCAATCTACCTCACTTTCAAAGAAAGCACATACTTTAAAAACCTAATTAGTTTTTCATTAATATCATTCAAAGAAGATTGTTCATCCTCTTTCTCTGGGCATAGATCAACAGAACTTTCAGTCTTATTTCTGTCTTATTTTGAGTCTAGCTCTGGTGATCTAAAAGTAGTCTGTTTCAATTTTTCAACTCACCTATAGGAGTTGACATAATGAATATTCTCTAAAACTGAGAACTCAGAAATGTAAAAGGCTTTTTATAAAGAGATGATGAATACAAAAGGCAAAATTATAGAAATGACTTTAATCAATTCAGACCCTGATTCTCCCACTCTGTCCAATGTATGGAAAACTTCGGTGGGCCAGGAAGTCCTTTCAATGTAGATGAGGTTGACAAAAATGTGGGGCTAAAGACTATGCTTAAAGTATATTTTAAACCTTTCTTTTTCAAGAAACAGCAGAGAAGTAAGATTGGCACTCACATGTAGGTCCTGAACAATCAACAAAGTGCAGCTTCCCTCCTAATTCTTCCCTGTTGTCCATTACTAGAGGTTAAACTCTCATTGACCTTTCTCTAAAAGCTATAGCTCAGAACAGGACAATTAGTCCTTCCCTGACTTAGTTTTCCCTAAAGCCCAAGCAGAGGATTCAGGGAAAAGGATTTCCTGCTTTACTTGTTATGTTTTTATTATTTATGTTTTTATTATCTGAGGAATCAAGTGTGATAATTTTTCACTGAGACATGTTGAATCGTACAAAATGTTCCTTTAATTCATGATACTCAAGAAAGAATCCATGCAATATCTAGACTTTGATATGATCTTAAATTCCAATTTCTAAAAACAAACAATGGAGGAAAAACTCCAGAGTGATAGTTTGCTTTTTATTTTGCATGAAAAAATGCAATGTGATCATTCTCCATGATCACAAACAAAAATTTATGAGACTTGTGGCAGTCTATTTTTCTCTCTCTGCCTTCCACAACATACTAAAGTTGCTCAATATGTGTTAATTCAAAGGCTTAATTCTAATATTATCTCTGAGAACACATGAGAAGAGAGCCATGTTTTTGAATTCAGGAAATTAGATAATAACCTAAGAGAAACAGAGTCATAGTTGCAAGGATGCATCTCTAAGCAGCCCAGTTAGCTATGGTGATGAGATTTGACCATCACCAGATAAATGCTCTGAAGTTATCCAACGATCCATGGGAATATAACTGATGTTTGGTGTTCTCATTATTCACACAGAAGCCATGAAAATGAGTCTGGAGAGAGGTGGGGAATTTGGGATTGAAATCCACTTAGTGGATACCATAGTTGTTTTTTTTGTTTTTATAAAGATTTTTTTTATTTATTTGAGAGAGAGAGACAGTGAGAGAGAGCATGAGCGAGGAGAAGGTCAGAGGGAGAATCAGACTCCCCATGCAGCTGGGAGCCCAATGTGGGACTCGATCCCGGGACTCCGGGATTATGACCTGAGCCGAAGGCAGTCGTCCAACCAACTGAGCCACCCAGGCGTCCCTGGATACCATAGTTTTTAATAGGCTCACACATAAACTGACTAAGATTTCTTCTATAATCCCCAATGATACTGAAATTATTACCATAAGGGAGGGTTGTCCAGAAGTCAGAACCAAGACAAATCTCTCTCTTTGTGACTGTAGAGGTATTTTGGCTGATTTGGAGACTAAAATTGCTGATATGTCAGAGTAAACAAAGACCACTAGGCAGGTTTCAAGGGAGCTCAATAGATAGAGGAAAGCAACAGATATACAGTAATATTTCAATAATCTGGAGATACATATCTATTGACTTAAACTTTTCAATATTGCCAAGAAATTGAATATAAGTAAAAGCACTTTGAAGACATTAATATAAATGTCACAATATCCATTTATTAAAGTTTACTCACTTATCAGTCCACACTAGTCCTCTCTTAGTACCAAATCATTATTTTTCTTAAGAAATAATTTTAGCAAACATGGATGAGATCAGAATGAAGGCAGCAAATTTAAAAGTAGAAGGAAGACATGAGATAGCTATTTAAAAAATCTGAGCATAGCAAGAAAAACAGTTTAACAGCAAGAAAAGAGGTCTCCAGAAAGCCATTTTAAAAAATAAAAGTAAAAACAAAACAAAACAAAAACAAATAAACATTCTTCCCACTGCATAGTTATCTAGGACTCCAGAAAATGCAAACATTAAAAACATAGATATATGTGGTGCCTGGGTGGCTCAGTTGGTTAAGCATCTGACTCTTGGTTTCTGCCAAGGTCATGATCTCAGGGTCGGGAGATCAAGTCCTGCATCAGGCTCCACACTCAGTATGGTGTCTGCTTGTTCCTCTCCTGCTATTCCCCTCTCTCCCTCTCTTTCTCTCTCAAATACATAAATAATCTTTAAAGAAATTCATAGATACAAACACAAAATAATTCCTGTGCATAAAAATGATTGCTCCAAATCCTCAGAAGAAATTTATTTATTTTTAATATCATCAGCTAAAAAAGGTGAGGGAGCATGAAATGCAATATTTAAATTTCCTATCAGAGTAATTCAGTAAATGAAGCTCTTTGAAGTTTGACAAGGATAATAAGGTACTTACATATGTGAGATATTGCTGGAAATGAGAGGTTATTCAACCAAATGAAAGAGAATGAAAGACACTATTTTGTTTCCCTCACAATTCTTCACTCCTGTGGTTAGTGGCCTACAATCATACTGTTTTTGAAGTTTTATAACACAAGCATAGTGTAGACAGAAAAGTGTCAGCCCCCATCCTTGGGAAGCATAAATGGATATTTAAGGAAAGTACCTGGTGGTTCATGGATATAAGAATATTACTCAACAGAAACTTCATCAAGTTACCCATAGAACATGCAGAATTAAAATATAAATATATATATAAGGTATATATAATGTAATATATAATGTATACTAATTATAAATACAAGTGTGTGCCTATTTAAAATTTAAAAATAAAGTTTTGTTTCTTTTATTTAACAGAGATATGTAAATCTTCCTGCATACTCTTACTTTTTAAATAGAATTCTCTAGGACAGATATGAATCTGTCATTTTCTCACACTAGAAAGATAACATTTAATAACATCTGCAGAAGTAATTTGTTGTAGGAGTCAGAATAGTGTTATATAGTTACTGGAGAAATCCCATGGTTACTTTCCTTTCTATAATTTAACATCATTCACAATAATAAAATTGGCTGAATATCAGAATCTGAAATATTCTTGGGAATGTAGCTGTCCTTCTGGGCTCTGATAAAGTAAATATTTTTGTTAAGAAAAGAGAATTCATAAAGTTCAAGCTTCTGGATAGAAAATGAAATTTAATTTTTCATGGGATTCAAACACTGTGGAAAGGACATATTCCAGTGTTTATTACTTTATCTAAAGCAAATGTTGCAGAACATCTCTATGAGATTTATCAGAACAAAACCTTTGTCAGTTTCAAATCTTTTACCCTATGATCCTCTGGTGACATAAATAGAAAGGCATCTTATCTGGAGGCAGAAAAATGGGCTAAAAGCACGTGGTATAGAGTCTGTGTGATTAGAGCAAGTAATTTACCATCTCTGAATCTTTGTTCCCTCTTCTATTAAAAAATAGTTATGAAAAACAGTAGTTATGAAGATTAAAAGATCCATACTGAGCTTTGAAAAATTTAAAACTATGATGTAATTATCAGTTTCTATTGTTTTAATTATTTCTTGTATTTATAAAATACATTCTGAGTTTACTTTGTATCATTCCAAAGATCCCTAAAGCAGCAGGGAGGGAGCAAGAATGGGAGGGTGGATGAATGTATTCAGTGAGGAAAGCAACATTTTTTTTTCTGGGTCTTCTGGAGAAGAGCACTCTCTTTCAACCAGAAAAGCAAAAATCTTTAATGGTTGTAATTCAAGAACAAAGAGGTCAGAAGATTCCGAGGGTTCCTACAATGACTTCGGAAGAATTGTCAAGAGCTGGGTGCTCCTATCAGAGGCTATGAAAACCAGGACATCATGATCTAGAGTTAAGAAGGAGCTGTTTTGGCAATTATGCCAACTCTGCTTTTGCTCTCGTAGAACAGCTGTGGCAGCAAACTGTCCAGACCAGTGAGGATGAGGTCACTAAGTGATGATTCAATTTAACTGAACATGTAGATCTTTCCACATCTAAATATTCTCACCAAGTTCTAAAACTTTAACAACCATTGCTTACAGCCCAGCAACTTGACAATTGAGTACTACATTTGGTGATTATGCCTTTGATTGGACACCATTTAATGAGCAAAAGCCATCTGCACAAGAAAGATCTTGCAGTTAAACCACATAACATATTTCAGAACAAAAGGGCATTCAAATATTAGGCTCTGTGCACATTGTTTGGCTTACTGACAGGAAACACTGAAAGCCAAATGGAGATAATGGGAAATCAAATCAAGAAAACTAAGTGATCCAGTGTACATATGGGCGAAAGGAAAATAAATAGGTATATGTAAAATTCAGGATTACCTTCTCCAGGCGAATTTTCAGAGCAGTCAACCTGTCTTGCAATGTAATTTTTTTTTGCAGTTACTTAGAAGTGAACGAATAGGGTGGCTCAGTCAGTCAAGCGTTTGCCTTGGGCTCAGATGGGGATCTCAGGGTCCTGGGATGGAGTCCTCAGTATGGCTCCCTATTCAGCGTGGAGTCAGCTTCTCTCTCTCCCTCCACCCTTCCCCTCCCTCCTGCATGCTGTCTCTCTCTCTCTCTCAAATAAGTAAAAAAAAAAATTTTTTTTAAAGTAAATGAATATAACCTCAAAAAATAAACGAATATAGCTTTAATACCACATGAAGCCAGTCTACCTAGGGTCAAATCTTGGCTTTGCCATTTGGA
Organism: Mustela nigripes; assembly: GCF_022355385.1. Taxonomy (NCBI): domain Eukaryota; kingdom Metazoa; phylum Chordata; class Mammalia; order Carnivora; family Mustelidae; genus Mustela; species Mustela nigripes. The sequence continues at coordinate 85,907,446 of NC_081557.1, read as the reverse complement.
ATTGAGCAAATTATATCACCTATGACTCCATGTCCTCATCTGTAAAACCTATCTCATAGAATTATTTTTTCAGTTAATGGAGGTTAGGTTATTAAAAAAAAAAACAAAACAAAACTAGGACACATTTAGTGCCATGTAGCTAACTGATACTATTAATCTAACATCTTGAAGAAGAAATGATTAGAGCATTTAAATAGAACCAATCCAAACACATAGAACTTTTTTCTCTAATCATCAAGAAGCTGGTATCCACCTATCTTAAGACATTCAAAAACTGGACCCTGATACTATTTGCAAATGTTGAGGTGGGCTTAGAAATATACAACTAATTCCCAAAGGTATACAAATCTCTCAAGATTGGGCTCTGCACATTACACAATTAATGAAAACAAAACAAAAACAAATTAGAGCTCTGTATGATCTCAAAAAGATCTCATCACCCAAGGGATTAGTCTCTGTTAGTAAAAATCAATAATAAAATATACTTTCTCTTCTACAATATCTTAGAATTTACAAAGTGTTTTTGCTAAATATTGTTCTTCCTAGCAAATATCTTTTTGGTCTGAACTCTAGTTCTCAGCCCCTAAAGAATTTGTTGTCTGGGAAAGCCCCTGAATTGTTTCTGTTAAATAGTCCATCTGTTTGCTGTCATAAAATCAGTAAGAGAACATAGGGCCTTCAATACTGCTGGTTCTGGAACAAATCGAATTAAAATATCCTTTTGAGTAATGAATGAGTTCATTATTTTAATTAGCTTAGGCCACCTGTTCAAATCCCTTCTTCATACTTTCTGACAAAAATGCCAGATAATTTGAATATTTCTGTAGCATAAAAATGAGAGCAAATTTCTAACCCTTCCAAACATGTGAGATTGCCCTATTAATATTCCTTTCTCATACTATTCTTTTTTGGTTGAGAAATGAATGGTATTGTAACAATTTGAGAAAGCTATCCCTCTATTTCTGCTTCACAAAGATAGTCACATAAGTTAATTTATTTTTGTATTTATGTTAGAACTTACATGTAAAACTAGTTTAGCATTTTTTGGAGAGACAGAGATTTCAAACTACTGATTTGATTTCTTTATTAATTATAGGTTTATTTGAGCTCCTTTGTAAATGAGTTTTTGATGAAGTTGTGTTTTTATATAAAGTTACCCAATGCATCTATTTTCAATTTTTTTAATGTAAAATTTGTGGTATTCTCAGCCTGATTTTTTACTGTATCTGACATTTAAAGTTATTTCTCCATTTTCCATTCCTAATATATATTTGCAGCTTAGTCTTATTAAGAAGTGTTAATTTTTTAAAAAAGATTTTATTTATTTTACACAGAGAGAGCGAGCACAAGCAGGTGGAGCAGCAGGCAGAGGGACAGGGAGAAACAGACTCCCCTTCCTGAGCAGGGAGCCCCATGCAGGGCTTGATTCCAGGACTCTGGGATCATGACCTGAGCTGAAGATAGCCATTTATCAACTGAGACAACTGGGTGCCCCAAGAAGTACTGATTTTTTTTTTTAACCTTGCCAGAAATTTTTCTTATCTTATTAGTTGTTTAAATAGCCAGCTTAAAAAAAAAAAAAGATTTTATTTATTTATTCATGAGAGAAAAAGTTAGAGGGAGAAGCAGGCTCCCCATGGAGCATGACGCAGAATTCAATCCTAGGACCCTGGGATGACAACCAGAGCCAAAAGCAGATGTTTAACCAACTGAGCCACCCAGTGACCCCAAGTAGCCAGCTTTTGATTTTGCTGTGCCTCTCCATTGTCATTTCCTATTATATTGTATTATTATAAAGGATATCATATATCCTTTATAATGTTTATTAAAGTAGTATATTATTATATTTTTAGTTTTATCTTATTATTATAGTGTTATTATTCTTGTGTTTATGTTAATTTTTACATTCTAACCTTAGAGCCAATTAGAGGACCTTTTCTGAGCCATGTCTCACCCATAAAATATCACACAGATTGGCATTCTCTAGACTTTTTGAGTGACATTTGAGACCCCAGCATTTGCAGTGACAACTTCTGACCTACAGAAGGACTAAAGTGAGAATATAAAGAAGGAAATTTTATTAATAAATTGGGAAGTCTGGACAGAGAAATTTTGAAGTTGATGTTTGACCAGTGGAATGGTCAGAAGGAAAAAGTAGCAATAGGAAGAAAGGTATGGAGTCAGAAAAACACAAGGTATTTGGGAGAGGAATGACTACTCTATTTTAATCAGATTGAATTAATTTATTCAATCAAATCAGAGATTTGATTGCTTTTTCCTAGAATTGGCCTTAATGTTATGAGGAGACATTAAAGAATGGTGGATAGCAGAATGATATAATCAGACCACTTTTATAAAAGAAAGAAAAAGAAAAAGAACCCAAGTGTGGTGCAGATTGAATCAGAAGAGAACATGAGACAGAACTTCAGCAGAAATCCTGAAGTTAGGTAATGAGGTAATTGTGACTTGGGAAACAAAAGAAGACTTCACATGATGTGGAAAAAATGAGATACAGATCATGAGGAAGAAGTTCAAAATGACCATGTTTTTGGATTTTTGGAAACTAGGTGAATGGTATTCTCATTAAAAAAAAGAAAATGAGCAGATAGGCGTTTGTATATCTTCACTGGAGAAATGTCTGTTCATATCTTCTGACCATTTTTTGATATGATTGTCTGTTTTGTGTGTGTTGGGTTTGAGGAGTTCTTTATAGATCCTGGATATCAACTTTTTGTCTGTACTGCCATTAGCAAATATCTTCTCCCATTCCATAGGTTGCCTCTTTGTTTTCTTGACTGTTTCCTTTGCTGTGCAGAAGCTTTTGATTTTGATGAAGTCCCAAAAGTTCATTTTCACTTTTGTTTCCTTTGCCTTTGGAGACATATACTGAAAGAAGTTGCTGTGGCTGATATCAAAGAGGTTACTGCCTATATTCTCCTCTAGGAATCTGATGGATTCCTGTCTCACGTTGAGGTCTTTTATCCATTTGAGTTTATCTTTGTGTATGGTGTAAGAGAGTGGTTGAGTTTCATTCTTCTACATATAGCTGTCCAGTTTTCCCAGCACCATTTATTGAAGAGACTGTCTTTTTTCCACTGTGTATTTCTTTCCTGCTTTGTCAAAGATTATTTGACCATAGAGCTGAGGGTCCATATCTGGGCTCTCTACTCTGTTCCACTGGTCTATGTGTCTGTTTTTATGCCAGTACCATGCTGTCTTGGTGATCACAGCTTTGTAGTAAAGCTTGAAATCAGGTAACGTGATGCCCCCAGTTTTATTTTTGTTTTTCAACATTTCCTTAGCGTTTTGGGGTCTCTTCTGATTCCATACAAATTTTTGGATTATTTGCTCCAGCTCATTGAAAAATACCGGTGGAATTTTGATTGGAATGTCATTAAAAGTATAGGTTGCTTTAGGCAGTACAGACATTTTAACAATGTTTATTCTTCCAATCCAAGAGCATGGAATGTTCTTCCATCTTTTTGTGTCTTCTTCAATTTCTTTCATGAGTGTTCTGTAGTTCCTCGAGTACAGATCCTTTACCTCTTTGGTTAGGTTTATTTCCAGGTATCTTATGGTTCTTGGTGCTATAGTAAATGGAATAGATTCTCTAATTTCCCTTTCTGTATTTTCATTGTTAGTGTATAAGAAAGCCACTGATTTCTGTACATTGACTTTGTATCCTGCCACATTGCTGAATTGCTGTATGAGTTCTAGTAGTTTGGAGGTAGAGTTCTTTGGGTTTTCCATATAAAGAATCATGTCATCTGTGAAGAGAGAGAGTTTGACTTCTTCATTGCCATTTTGGATACCTTTTATTTTTCTTGGTTGTCTGATTGCTGTTGCTAGGACTTCTAATACTATGTTGAACAAGAGTGGTGAAAGTGGGCATCCTTGTCATGTTCCTGATCTCAACGGGAAGGCTGCAAGCTTTTTCCCATTGAGGATGATATTTGCTGTGGGTCTTTCATAGATAGATTTGATGAAGTTCAGGAATGTTCCCTCTATCCCTATACTTTGAAGCGTTTTAATCAGGAACGGATGCTGGATTTTGTCAAATGCTTTTTCTGCATCAATTGAGAGGACCATGTGGTTCTTCTCTCTTCTCATATTAATTTGTTCTATCACATTGATTGATTTGCAAATGTTGAACCATCCTTGAGCCCAGGGATGAATCCCACCTGGTCATGGTGGATAATCTTTTTAATGTGCTGTTGGATCCTGTTGGCTAGGATCTTGTTGAGAATCTTAGCATCCATATTCATCAGTGATATTGGTCTGAAATTCTCCTTTTTGGTAGGATCTTTGCCTGGTTTGGGGATCAGCCAGTAATACTGGCTTCATAAAAAGAGTCTGGAAGTTTTCCTTCTGCTTCAATTTTTTGAAACAGCTTCAGGAGAATAGGTGTTCTTTCTTCTTTGAAAGTTTGGTAGAATTCCCCAGGGAATCCGTCAGGTCCTGGGCTCTTATTTTTTGGGAGGTTTTTGATCACTGCTTCAATTTCATTACTAGATATTGGTCTATTCAAGTTGTCAATTTCTTCCTGGTTCAATTTTGGGAGTTTATAGTTTTCCAGGAATGTATCCATTTCCTCTAGGTTGCTTAGCTTATTAGCATATAACTGTTGTAATAACTTCTGATGATTGTTTCTACTTCCTTGGTGTTAGTTGTGATCTCTCCCTTTTCATTCATAATTTTATGAATTTGAGCTTTCTCTCTTTTCTTTTGGATTAATGTGGCCAATGGTTTATTGATCTTATTGATTCTTTCAAAAAACCAGCTTCTAGTTTCACTGATACATTCTGCTGTATCTCTGGTTTCTACCTCATGGATCTCAGCTCTAATCTTGATTATTTCCCTTCTTATGTGTGGAATTGGTTTGATTTACACTTTAAGGTGTAGAGACAGCTGGTGTGTTCTGGATTTTTCAGACACATGAAAAATTGTTCGTCATCACTAGCCTTCAGGGAGATTCAAATTAAAACCACCTTGAGATACCACCTTACACCAGTTAGAATGGCCAAAATTAGCAATACAGGAAACAACATGTGTTGGAGGGGATGTGGAGAAAGGGGAACCCTCTTACACTGTTGGTGGGAATGCTAGTTGGTGCAACCTCTTTGGAGAACAGTGTGGAGATTCCTCAAGAAATTAAAAATAGAGCTTCCCTATGACCCTGCAATTGCACTCCTGGGTATTTACCCCAAAGATACAGATGTAGTGAAAAGAAGGGCCATCTGTACCCCAATGTTTATAGCAGCAATGGCCACGGTCGCCAAACTGTGGAAAGAACCAAGATGCCCTTCAACGGACGAATGGATAAGGAAGATGTGGTGCATATATACGATGGAGTATTATGCCTCCATCAGAAAGGACGACTACCCAACTTTTGTAGCAACATGGATGGGACTGGAACAGATTATGCTGAGTGAAATAAGTCAAGGAGAGAGAGTCAATTATCATATGGTTTCACTTATTTGTGGAGCATAACAAATATCATGGAGGACAAGGGGAGATGGAGAGGAGAAGGGAGTTGGGGGAAATTGGAAGGGGAAGTGAACCATGAGAGACAATGGACTTTGAAAAACAATCTGAGGGTTTTGAAGGGGCGGGGGGTGGGAGGCCAGGGTAACAGGTGGTGGGTATTATAGAGGGCACGGATTGCATGGAGCACTGGTGTGGTGCAAAAATAATGAATACTGGTATGCTGCAAATAAAAAATAAATTTAAAAAAGTGAGCAGAGACTAGCAGAAAGTAGTTTCGGGGGAATGCTGGTGAATTAACTATTGTTCATGTGAAGAATGGGGACACAACCGTCATTCTTGTGTGTACGATCAGGCACATGAAAATACACCTCCTCTCCCATCCCAATACTATTAAGACTACTGCTCCTTCCATAAATAGACAGGTTCTAGTAAAATATAAAAACAAATGAATGTTTTATTGACCAGAACTCTTTGATAAAAAATAGTAAGTAAATAAGTTGATAAAAAACATAAGTAGATAAGTTCTGACTAAGAACCCTAATTGCCTGTCATCTTTTCAAGAAAACTTCCCTGTCCTCTATGACTGAGTTAGACCCCCTTTCTGTACATCCATGTGTTTGACACCCCTAGAGAAAATTCCCACAGTGTATTGAATTTGTCCATGTGTTTGCTTTACTGTCCCTCCCTTGAGACTGTAAGTTTCTTCAAGGAAAGTATTGTGTTGTGTTCAAACAATCTTACAAAGTATTTGTCATACCACAGAAACTTTTTAAATGATTATGATGGTGGTTGTACTGATAGCATGATGGTGTGTTGCAAAGGACAGGGTCAGCAAAATAAAAGAGAAATTTACCTGAATTGAAGTGATTGCTGAAGTTACATAGGATGAATGAGGTCATTACAAAGGGTAGAGAAAGAAGAACAAATGGCAAGTGAAGATTTGGATCACACCTAGACTGGGTGGGGTTGCCATAGCCAGCAATACAGTCTGGACCTTCTTCCCTCACTTGTCACTCTCATAATCCAAATTTCTCTTCCTCATGCACAATCTTTCAGCTGGATGGATGGCAGATCCACTACATTTTTGCTATTATATTTGAGAGACAGAAAAAGACCCTTAACAGGGGAAGCAAACCAAGAATAATAGCTGTTATAAATTAAGCCAGATAAGTAAAATACATACTATCTAGATGTCATTTCTAACTAGATAGTGGGATTCTTAACTAGGTACTAAGTAAGAGGAGTTACTTATAAAATATACACTATTTAAAAACACATACTCAAAAGACCTACTGTTTTCATAATAGAGATTATAAAATTTGGATCCTACAAAAACCCTTATCTTCTAGGTACATGAAGAAGAATTTAAAACATTTTAGGGGACATAGCTTTTGAAAGGTTAAACACACACACACACACACACACACACAAAACCCAAGACACTGACTAGTTAATAAGCTCTGGGAAGGCCAGGACCCTCCATCTTCCTCATGTACCTTTGTAACCCAGAAACTAGGACACAGAGATAAATAGTTAAGATGTGCTGAATAATTACTATTTGAGTGAATAAATGAATGTATTTCTGTATGCTAACTTATTGGTATATTTTTCTCTGTATCTTGTTTTGTAAATGTAATGATATTTTAATTATCCTTTATGTCTACCCATTTGACCAATGAACTTTCTTTCCATTTAATATAGTATAGAGATTGATAGTCATAAAATTCCAGCAATAACTAATATGTGATCTGGTTATACTTTGCTACAGTTCAGACTCACTAACCAAGGGAAAGATCAATTAATTGTAACTATTGAATAACCATCAGGCAATAAGAAGTTTTAACATGGTGGAGAAAGAGGCAAGAAAGAGTAGTAGTCCTGTCCATGTTGCTACAAAAGTTGGGTATTCATCCTTTCTGATGGAGGCATAATACTCCATAGTGTATATGGACCACATCTTCTTTATCCATTCGTCTGTTGAAGGGCATCTTGGTTCTTTCCATAGTTTGGCAACCGTGGCCATTGCTGCTATAAACATTGGGGTACAGATGGCCCTTCTTTTCATGACTTCTGTATGAAGTCATGGGGTAAATACCCAGGAGTGCAATTGCAGGGTCATAGGGAAGCTCTATTTTTAATTTCTTGAGGAATCTCCACACTGTTTTCCAAAGTGGCTACACCAACTTGCATTCCCATCAACAGTGTAAGAGGGTTCCCCTTTCTCCACATCCTCTCCAACACATGTTGTTTCCTGTTTTGTTAATTTTGGCCATTCTAACTGGTGTAAGGTGATATCTCAATGTGGTTTTAATTTTTTTTTTTCAATGTGGTTTTAATTTGAATCTCCCTGAGGGCTAGTGATGATGAACATTTCTTCATGTGTCTGATAGCCATTTGTATGCCTTCATTAGAGAAGTGTCTGTTCATATCTTCTGCCCATTTTTTGATATGTTTATCTGTTTTGTGTGTGTTGAGTTTGAGGAGTTCATTATAGATCCTGGATATCAACCTTTTGTCTGTACTGTCATTTGCAAATATCTTCTCCCATTCTGTGGATTGCCTCTTTGTTTTTTTGACTGTTTCCTTTGCTGTGCAGAAGCTTTTGATTTTGATGAAGTCCCAAAAGTTACTGGAAGAGATTATGCTGAGTGAAATAAGTCAAGCAGAGAGAGTCAATTATCATAGGGTTTCACTTATTTGTGGAGAATAACAAATATCATGGAGGACAAGGGGTGTTAGAAAGGAGAAGGGAGTTGGGGTAAATTGGAAGGGGAAGTGAATCATGAAAGACTATGGACTCTGAAAAACAATCTGAGGGGTTTGAAGTGGCGGGTGGGTGGGAGGTTGGGGTACCAGGTGGTGGGTATTATAGAGGGCACGGATTGCATGGAGCACTGGGTGTGGTGAAAAAATAATGAATACTGTTTTTCTGAAAATAAATAAATTTATTTATTAAAAAAAAAGAAAGAGTAGTAGTGTGTTGTCTAATATCCAACCCTTGATTGTATCACTTTTATTTAGAATTCCCTCCCCAAATGCAGTTAATCTAATGAGTCCTTATATTTATTCCCAATCTGCTTGCTTATGAGAGAAGACCCATTATTACTCAGTAAAACAAAACAAAAGAACTTGAAAAGAAATAAAAAATTAAAAACAAACAAACAAAAAGAACCCCACCAGATAAATCTCATTTATGTCCTGAATGAGATGAGGACCTTATGAATTTATTAAATGTTTTTATTTTCACAAGGAATTTTTTAGGGCTCCTCTGTAAATGATGAAATAAATTCATTTTCCATATCAAGTTCCAAAGGGATTCCATCTCACAAAAATTAAATCAATTGCAAGAAATTGCCAATTCTAATGTTCAAATGAAATAAGTGTGAGAAGCAATGTCCACAATAGCCAAGCTGTGGAAAGAGCTGAGATACCCTTCAACAGATGAATGGATAAAGAAGATGTGGCCCATAGATACAATGGAATATTACTCAGACATCAGAAAGGATGAATATCCAAATTTTGCATCCACATGGATAGGACTGAAGGAGATTATGCTGAGTGAAGTAAGCAGAGAAAGTCAATTATCATATGTTTTCACTTACCTGTGGAACATAAAGAATAACATGGAGGACATTAGGAGAAGGAAAAGAAAGTGAACTGGGGGAAATCAGAGGGGGAGATGAACCATGAGAGATTGTGGACTCTGAGAAACAAACTGAGGATTTTAGGCAGGAGGGAGGTGAGAAGATGGGTGAGCCTGGATGTGGGTGTTAAGGAGGCCATGTATTCAATGGAGTACTGGGTGTTGTACATAAACAATGAATCTTGGAACACTGCATCGAAAACCAATGATGTATTTTATGGTGATTAACAACACAATAAAAAAAAAAAAGGAGGAGTGTGAGAAGCACTTCTATTTTCTACTTCCTAATGAGAAATCTCATTTGAAATTATTATCTTCTTTATTGGATTCTTCCACCATGTCCATCTCTTCTGCTCTCTTAAAGGGGCCTCACCTAAGATGGGGTGAATGAGAAGGAGGTAGAATAATTCTTCCTACTTTCAGGAGCCTTCACTCTAGAAGACTCTCATGGTGAACAAGACTACAAGGTCTCTCAATTTTCAAAACCAATATGTTATTTTTGTCACCACACCAACATTATGAAAGAGTCACAGTTACCTGGATCACAAGAAATGAACAAATTCAGGTGAGTGCCAACTTATCAATTTTCAGTGAGAAATATAGCTGTCATGTTACCAAACTTCAGGCTGTGAGTGATGATAAGTGCATGACTCAGAGAAATAAAATGACTTGTCAATTCTGCATAGCCAACAAGGAGTGTAGCTGAGTCCTTGTCATTCAGAATTTCTTCCATTACATAAAATACCCTTTCCTCACCCCACCCTGGTTCCTGGACCCCTTTTTCTAGTTCTCTATTCTTATTGGCTTATAAAGGCTCTCCCTTAAAATGAGATTACAATGTTAAGTTCTAGAATAAATATGCATCATAGGCCACCACTGCTCTGAAAACAAAGTATCAGTATTGTTACACAAAAATATAGTTACAATACAACAGAATTGTACAGTAAGTGCTGTATGTATATTTTTTGTACATTGATGTCTGTTGTGCATGGAGCTCAGTTTAGGTATACCTGAAAGCTATGGAAATGTATGATAATGGTAGTACAGTGTATTTATTGTATTTATTTATTTTTATCATATTGTAATGGCACATTGTTTATCTGCTACTTGGCTTTTATTTTTATTATTAAGAGCAAATCTTTGATAATAATTCAGCTCATGAAATAGAAAATCCCCTTGGAGACTTAATTTTTAAGAGTGCCTTTTGAAGACATGTTGGGTACCTTGTGGGTGGGGGAGAATCATGGAAATTCACACTCATGGCTCACTCGTGAGTCTTAAATTGTACAAATGGACTCAATAGAAACACTATTAAACAGATCCAATAGTTAGGACATATTTATTGTCAGCCAAAATCACACAAACTTGTAAAATTGCATAAGTACAGTGAGTTAGGTAAACTAAACATTGTTTCATGAAAAATGTCCAAAATGAATTTTCATTGAGTTGTATTAATAGTATGTAAATTAGTATGTGAATGCCCAAGTAGGGCACAGATAGAGTGCTAGCTGTAGACTTCTTGCTTCTGCTTTTCAACCTCTGAAAGATCTTCTTTTGGTACCTCTTTCACAGTAAGTGGACTTTTCCAGTCATTTACCCCCAGCTCTGAGCATTACAACTCTGTGCCCACAAAGTCTCCGATCTCAGCTAACCCAACCCTCTGTCAGATTCAGCACCTACTACGGTTTATTTTAAACCATCTCCTTTTTCCCGAGGTCCCACCTCTGTTGCCACCACTGGCAGCTGACAATCCTTTTATTTGATGGAGAAAGAGAAACTGGAGGTGTTGAAAATAGTACAAAAGATGTCCACTGTTGTCCAAAGATAATCCACCCTCCCGGGTGATCTGCCATGCCTGCCAGTTATGTTACCAGGCAATCCTTCCTGTTCATTCCTGAGCCTCTGCTTCTTCCTTCTCTGCAGGCTACTTCCTCTCAGCTTATCAACCTGCTCAACTAAGTCCCTCAATACAGTTCCTATAGTTCTATTCCTTGTTTGCCCTTTTGTATCTGCCTTGTCTCTTTCCTTCTCCTCTTAGCACTATCTTCTTCTGTTGCTTTTTTCATTATCTGAAAAATGATTTTATTACAAAAAATTCAAATATATACACAAGTAGAGAAAATAGTGAAAATTGTGAATAGAAAATAGTGAATATAAAATAATGATTCCTATCTTTTGTTGTTTAATAGACTTTATTTTTTAGAGTACTTTTAGGTTCATGACAAGGATGAATGGAAAGTACAGCCCATCTGTGAATCCAGATACCCTTTCCACACACATGTACAACCTCCTTCAATGTCCACATGCTGCACAGTGGTGCACTGATTCCAACAGATAAACTAATACTGACACACTCTTATCACCCCAGATCCATATGTACATTAGGGTGATTTTGTGTTGTAACGCCATGGGTTTGATAAATATATGATGGCATGAAACTACCATCACAGTAGGATACAAAGTAGTCTCACTGCCCTAAAAATCTCCTGTGTTTCACCTGTGCATTTCTTCCTCCTCCTGAGCCTGGTGGCAACTACTGATATTTTTACTATCTCTATACTTTGCCTTTTCCAGATTGCCACTTATTTGGAATCATACAGTATGGAGCTTTTTCAGACTGTCTTCTTTCACTTAATAATATATGCATTTATGGGTCTTCCATGTCTTTTGTGACATGATAGCTCATGTTTTTTTGGTGTGGAATAATTATCCATTGTATGGATGTATCACAGTTTATTTACCCACTCACCTTTTGAAGGATATCTTGGTTTCTTCCAAGTTTTGGCAATTATGAATAAAGCTCCTATAAACATCAGGTATAAGTTTTTGTGTAGACATAAGTTTTCAGTTTCTTTGGGTAAATATCAAGGAGCCCAATTGCTGAATCATATGCTTCAAGTATATTCAGTTTTGTAAGAAACCACCAAATTGTCTTCCAAAGTAGCTGTACTATTTTCTATTTTTACCAGTAATGAATGAGAGTTCTTGTTGATCCCCATTCTTGTCAGCATTTAGTGTTGTCAGTGTTTTGGATTTTAGCCATTCTAATAGGTGTCTAATTAATGTTTTAATTTGCAATTCCCTAAAAACGTATGATGTTAAGCATCTTTTTATGCTTATTTACCATCTGCATATCTTCTCTTGAGGCCTCCTGTTTAGATCTTTTGCCCACTTTTTTAAAACAAGGTGTTAATTTTCTTATTAAGTTTTAAGAATTCTTCATATATTTTGGATAACAGCTTTTTATTGGATATGCCTCTTGCAAATATTTTCTCCCAGGCTGTGGCTTGTCTTCTCATTCTCTTGATGGTATATTTCATAGAGAAGAAATTTTAAATTTTAATGAGGTCCAATATATCAGTTCCTTTTTTGTAGATTGTGCCTTTTGCATTGTATCTAAGAAAGCATTGCCAAACCCTAGGTCACCCAGATTTTCTCCTATATTACCTTCTAGTTTTATAGTTTGCATTGTCATCTTACAGGGTTTTTTCTTCCACTTCTAAAACTAATGTATGACCATTGTGGAAAATATAAAAACAATATAAAGTGAAATAGTTATTCTCAATATCCTCAGATGCATGTAAAGCTTCAGATTTCCAATAAAAAATATGGAGCACTGGGTGTGGTACAAAAACAATGAATACTGTTACACTAAAAATAAATTAAAAAAAAAATTTTAAAGTAGGGCCAATGAGAGTATGGTACATAGTGAGCTCTCAATAAATGTTAGCAGTTTCTGATATTATAAGCTAACCCCCATTAAGCTTGTGTCTATTCCATTCTATGATTAAAAAAATACATATATACATACATATGTCTGTACATAATATATGTTGTATACACACATTCATATACATATTCATACACACATATATAATGCACATTGAAAACTGAGATCATATGGGGCACCTGGGTGGCTCAGTGGGTTAAGCCTCTGCCTTTGGCTCAGGTCATGATCCCAGGGTTTTGGGATCGAACCCCACATTGGGCTCTCTACTCAGCAGGAAGCCTGCTTCCCTCTCTCTCTCTTTGCCTGCCACTCTGCCTACTTGTGATCTCTGTCTGTCAAATAAATAAATAAAAATCTTAGAAAAATTGATATCATACTTTATATATTTGCAACTTGCTTTTTTACCAATCAATGTACAGTATATATACATTTTTTCATGCTAATGTTCTCTACAATTTAATTTCAAAATCTACAATTTCTAATTGAATACTTCTACTATGTTGTTTAATCAATTGCATAGAGTTGAAAATTTTTGTTTCTCCTTTCCCACAAACTATACTTAGATGAATGTCTCTATATGTATTGTAATTTATTCATTTAAAATTTTTTAAGGTTCCAGAATACACTCCAGCCTAACACCTTCATCCCTATTCACATGTTTTAGACTTAATTATAATTAAGAAATAAAGGGGGAAACAATCAACATACTTGCCTGAAAATTAATTATATTTTACTTATTTTGTCACTACAGCTGGAAAAGCCCAGGAGGAATTGGGATGAAAAGAAGTGTAAAGATAGCTTTTAGCTATCAGATAAATATTAAGTAAAACATATCTTCTTCTATTTCTCTTCTTTTATATTTCCTGTGATTTGAAATGGTTACTATATTCTCAGACCAATGAAAATTTGAAGAATACTCCACAGTAAGAAAAGACATCTGTTTAATATGTAAATTCCATGTAAGTAAATATGAAAACGTCTATTAATAAACAAAAATCCTAAGTTGATTTCAACAGTAGATTTCAGAGTTACACAGTTGCATTTTATTACTTTGGTCGTTGGAAATCCTTTATACATGAATCTTTAAAAAAAATATTTTATTTATTTATTTATTTTGAGAGAGAGAGTACATGTAAGTTCAGGGGGGCAAAGAGAGAGGGAGAAAAGATCTCAAGCAGATTCCACACTCAGTGCAGGGCCCCATGCGGGACGCAATCTCATGACCCTGAGATCATAACCTGAGCCAAAATCAACAGTCGGGCACTTAACCAACTGAGCCACGCAGGTGCCCTAAGTGAATTCTTTGCAAATGAAGTGCCAGAATGCTAGTCTGACTTCAGGATGACATTCATTCAAGTTTCCCCATGCTAGGAGGGAGATCTTTGTACACATAACTCATTATCTCTTTGGAATAAATTCCTGATGCTCAATTGCAGGGTTAATACTGTCATCCAAATAACTCATACATTTCATTCCTGTTACAAGCATACAAGATATACAAGATACCTTTTGTCTGTAACCCCAGCCAGGACTAGATCTACTTTTCAGATCTTTGCGAATTTGGTAGAATAAAATTACGTCTCATTGTTATTTTAAATTTAAGGCTGAATTTTTTCATGTACTTGTTAACCATTTGTACTTTTATATTAAACAATTGCCTTTTCTTATAATCTGCCCCTTTACTTATATGCTGAGAACATTGATCTCTTTCTTATTGATTTGTTAGAATATTTATTATTGACTCATGTTTTGCAAGAACCTTCTAATTTTAAGCCTTAAAAATTATTTCTCATTGGAGAAGTGTCTGTTCATATCTTCCACCCATTTTTTGATATGATTGTCTGTTTTGTGTGTGTTGGGTTTGAGGAGTTCTTTATAGATCCTGGATATCAACCTTCTGTCTGTACTGTCATTTGCAAATATCTTCTCCCATTCCATGGGTTGTCTCTTTGTTTTCTTGACTGTTTCCTTTGCTGTGCAGAAGCTTTTGATTTTGATGAAGTCCCAAAAGTTCAGTTTCGCTTTTGTTTCCTTTGCCTTTGGAGACACATACTGAAAGAAGTTGCTGTGGCTGATATCAAAGAGGTTACGGCCTATATTCTCCTCTAGGATTCTGATGGATTCCTGTCTCACGTTGAGGTCTTTTATCCATTTGAGTTTATCTTTGTGTATGGTGTAAGAGAGTGGTTGAGTTTCATTCTTCTACATATAGCTGTCCAGTTTTCCCAGCACCATTTATTGAAGAGACTGTCTTTTTTCCACTGTGTATTTCTTTCCTGCTTTGTCAAAGATTATTTGACCATAGAGCTGAGGGTCCATATCTGGGCTCTCTACTCTGTTCCACTGGTCTATGTGTCTGTTTTTATGCCAGTACCATGCTGTCTTGGTGATCACAGCTTTGTAGTAAAGCTTGAAATCAGGTAACGTGATGCCCCCAGTTTTATTTTTGTTTTTCAACATTTCCTTAGCGTTTTGGGGTCTCTTCTGATTCCATACAAATTTTTGGATTATTTGCTCCAGCTCATTGAAAAATACCGGTGGAATTTTGATTGGAATGTCATTAAAAGTATAGGTTGCTTTAGGCAGTACAGACATTTTAACAATGTTTATTCTTCCAATCCAAGAGCATGGAATGTTCTTCCATCTTTTTGTGTCTTCTTCAATTTCTTTCATGAGTGTTCTGTAGTTCCTCGAGTACAGATCCTTTACCTCTTTGGTTAGGTTTATTTCCAGGTATCTTATGGTTCTTGGTGCTATAGTAAATGGAATAGATTCTCTAATTTCCCTTTCTGTATTTTCATTGTTAGTGTATAAGAAAGCCACTGATT
>NC_081557.1:85847594-85891658 GCF_022355385.1 Mustela nigripes | reverse complement strand
GAGTACAGATCCTTTACCTCTTTGGTTAGGTTTATTTCCAGGTATCTTATGGTTCTTGGTGCTATAGTAAATGGAATAGATTCTCTAATTTCCCTTTCTGTATTTTCATTGTTAGTGCATAAGAAAGCCACTGATTTCTGTACATTGATTTTGTATCCTGCTATCAGACACATGACAAAATGTTTTTTTATTAAAAAAGTATAGTCATGAAATAAAAAAGTTGAAACTACGATCCATATGAAGAACTAAAATATTACCAAATACTAATGTTTGTGCTGTTTTACCTTTTCTAATCCCTATGGTCTGCCCAGAGATCACTGTTACACAGAATTTTATGTTTAAAATGTCCTGGTATTCGTAATAGTTGTATTTTTTATGTATTTAAGCCATGAAATGTATTACTTAATTTTTCCTCTTTTGTACTTTTTAAAATTGGCAATACAGTTGTAAAGAGCAGGAATTCTGGATCCAGATTGCCTAGGTTCAAAGTTGAGTGTTCACCTTACTCGTTGCATAATCATGCAATGTTTAGTTAAGTTCCCACCCTTTTTTCTCTTATTAAGGGAGGTTAATAACGATCATATAGGTTATTATATTTCATGCAGGATCTAGTCATACGGTAGGAGTGTAAATTAATACCTTTTATTTGTTATTCTTATATTTATAGAAGTTTTCACTATCGGGTTAAAAAAAGTATTTCTTATGGTTTCTTCTGTCTTTTCCCTTAGATTAGATGAATAGTTACATGTATTTTCTTCGGCTCTTTTATAGTTAAAAATTTTTATGTCTAATTTTTAGAACACATGGAATTTATTTTTATATATACATGAGTATATATCTAACTGCACTTTTTTTTCTGAATACAAATCATTGTTTTACCAGTATTTATTAACAATCTAATACTTCCTTACTGATTTGAAATGCTACTTTATCATATTCTAAATACTTAAATGTGCATGAGATTAGTTTAAGGTTTTGTGTTTCCACTGACCTATTATTCTAATGTGTTTTAAGTGAGTAAGGTAAGTATATTTTTCTACATTCTCCTTTTCCTCTATTCCTTAACCAACTGAAGTTGGGTCTCTGCTTCTACCATTTCCATAAACTTGCCAAGTTTGTAAATTCTCAGTACAGGACCTGGTCTGATGCTTACTTCCCTCAACATCTGTGCAATAGTGAACACTACTGACCCCTTTTCCCTTCTTCAAATAATTAACTTTCCTGACACCAGAAAATCTCCTTTCTGGTAAAGTTATAAGTGTCCACATATTTTCCTGTCCAGAGACAGTTTTAAAGTCACAGAGTGTTAAGAGTGGAAAGTCCCAAATCACCAGTTACCTACACAATAAAATCATAATCACTTGAAAAGAATTTTCAAGGTGCATATTCCTGAACCCTGCCCTAATTGAATAGGTCTGAGAAGGAATTAGGAGATCATAATTACAAGCATTTCCTGAATGATTCTGACACATACCCAAGTCACAACTTTCCAAGTCAACTCTAGTAGTGTATAAATCAACAACTGAGACACAATTATCACAAGATTTTTTAAATAGATGGAATACTTGGTATAATCCAGCCAAGCCTCTTATTTTGCAAGTTACTAATCTGAGGTTCTAAAATGAAATGGCACTATTATATGGTGGCAAACCCAGAACTATACCCCATGTACTATATCTTGAACCCCAAGCAAATGGATAACGATCTTTGCAAAAATCCTTCTAAGCAGATAGTATTATTTTTCTCATTTTAGAATTGAGGAAAAAGATATCTTAAAATGTTAAGTAACTTTTTCAGAATCACATAATTAGCAGATTACAGACCTGAAATTTAAACCCAGGTAGTCTCACACCGGAAACTGTGAGCTTACTCTATCTTGCTGCTAGAAGTCTGCCCAATGCATGCCTCCCTTTCCCTGGTTCCTGAATACACACAGCCATCTATATAAAACTAAATCAATCTCTGTTTTCCATCACTGTGCTTAAGAGAAGATGGAAAAGAAGAGGAAGACGAAAGCAAAGTATTAAGAAACTCACTCTAGGAGGGAGAAGTATTAACAATTCTTTGAGTGACTCTTCTCCCCAAATATCTCCTTTTGACTCAAAATTTAAAGTCATATAGCAAACATTCATTCATCCCACCAATACTTGCTGAGCCTTTACTAAGTGCTAGACACTTTGCTAAGCATTGGGAAATATACACAGTGACCTTCCTGACAGAGAAGACATATAATCAGACAATGACAAAAGCATGTGAGAATTGTTTTCATTACTGTGGCAGGCCTGACTACTCCACTCTGGGAAGTAAAAAACAGAGCACTTAAACTTTATAAAACAGGTTAGGTGGCTGTTTCCCTTCAGGCGATGTCTGAAGCACAAACAGAAAACAAAGAGGGTTAGAAACAGGTAATAAGAGTGTGCTGGAAAAATAGAGATAGATAGATAGATAGATAGATAGATGATAGATAGATAGATGAGATAACCAATCAACCATGGAGGAAACATGAGCAAAAGGAATTTTCAAGGAAAGTTAGGCAAAGAAAAACAAGAGAATCCCCCCTAAATACTCAAGAGACGATGAACTCTGAGAAACAAACTGAGGGTTTCAGAAGGGAGCAAGGGTGGAGGGATAGGTGAGCCTGGTGGTGGGTATTAAGGAAGGCACAGATTGCATGGACCACTGGGTGTTATATGCAAACAATGAATCATAGAACACAACCTCAAAAACTAATGATGTACTGTATGGTAACTAAAAACATAAAAAACCCCAAAAATGATCTATACATTTTCAAATGATTTCTTAAGATTTTTAAGAATCCAACTTAGAGAAATATATCTTTCTTACATAACCTACTCCCTTGTAGTTAACTTTAAGTTTTCCTGAAAATGAGTTTCTTAAAGTTTTCTTATAACTAAATAAATAGAGTCAGATACTACATTGGAAGGGGAAAAGAATTTCAGTACAATGGGACCTGTACCACAGAATGCTATCAGTGTATATCTGAAGGTCATCTAACCTCACCCTTCTGTCCAGAAAAGACTTCCCAAAGGTCCTGGATAACCTAATTCCTGAGGGATGGACAGGGTACATGAGGATGTTCCAGGGTGAGGGAAAGAGCTTGTGGGAAATGTGCAACAGAACAATTATTAAATTTGGGGAACCTCAGTATGACTTTAATAGATTACCAGAGAAAAGGCAGAGAGGAGGGGGTTATAATAACAGAAAATCAGGCTGGAGACGTGATCAAGGTTAAGATATAATCCTTGTTTGACGTACCATGGAGCTTGGTACATTTGAAGACAACTTCAGTGAACAGAGTAAACTAAGGTAAATGAGATCTTATTGAAAGCATGGAAAGAGCCTTTTGATTGCAATGCAGAGAGTGGATTTCAAGGGGTAAAGATAAGAGAGGAAAAGGCCAATCAGGAGGCTGGTTTCCATATGACAAATGGTAGTTCCATGAGGAGAACAAGAATTGTCAATACTTAATAAATTAGGTGTGGAGGAAAAGCAAAGTTAGAGGAATCAAGGAAAATACTAGTTTGGGATCTAAGCAATTTAGTAGAGGATGGTGCCATTCATGATGATGGAGATCACAGGAAGAGCTGAGAGTCTGTGAATGTTCCCTCTAAAGTGTAAGAGGAAAACAGGGAAAAAAAAAAAGAAAGAGAAAGAACAGAAAGAAGAAGAAAGGAGGAAACATAGTATTAGGCCCCCAATATTATTCTACAAACATCCATTTGCATTAATTTATTCTTCCCAATAGCCCTCTAAAGTAATAGAATGCCCCTATTTTGGGAGAGTTTTCAACTTGGGCCTTCTAATTCCAAGTCCAACACTCTATTGTCCTCATTTCTTTCTCCATGGGGGGGGGGGGCGGGAACCCTCTATAGAGGAACAAAGAGAATTTTAAAAGAAAGCTGTATTTTCTTATGATAATTAGGGCTGTTTTTTTGGCTCAGGAAAATATTTTTCTACTCAACCTTTTTTTCAGGGCAACCTTAACTTCCTTGTTCCTGAAGCTATAGATCAGAGGATTGAGCATAGGCACCACAATGGTGTAGAACACGGTGGACACTTTTCCCTGGTCCATGGACAAGACAGAAGAAGGATGAAGATACATGAATGCCCCTGACCCAAAGAAAACAGAAACAACAATTATATGTGAGCTGCAAGTGCTGAAGGCTTTGGACCTTCCTTCAGTGGAACGGATGCGAAGGATGCTAGCGAGGATAAAAGTGTAAGAGACAATGATAGTGAGGCTGGGCACACCGACATCAAAGCCCACAACAATGAGAACTACCAGCTCATTGACATGAGTGCTTGTGCAGGAGAGCTCCAGGAGGGGGAGGATGTCACACATGTAGTGGTTGATGGTGTTGGCATCACAGAAGGTCAGCCTCAGCATGCATCCTGTGTGGGCCCAGGCACCGATAAATGCCCCCACATATACAATCACAGCCAGCAGAGAACAGACCTGAGGGGACATGGTGACTGTATACAGTAGGGGCTTACAAATGGCCACATAGCGATCATAGGCCATTACTGTCAATACATAGCACTCTGCACTGACAAAGAAGCAATAGAAAAAAAGCTGAGTCATGCATGCTGCATAGGAGATGGTGTTTGGTTCAGACACAAAGTTTACCAGCAATTTTGGGGTGATGACGGAAGAATAACAGAGGTCGATAAAGGATAAATTAAAGAGGAAGTAGTACATGGGCGTGTGAAGGTGAGAATTCAGTCCAATTAGAGTGACCAAGCCCACATTTCCTGCCACGGTGACAATGTAGATTCCTAAGAACAGGAAGAACAGGGGCAGCTGGATCTCTGAATATTTGGTTAAACCCACAAGGATAAACTCAGTGACTAAGGAACTGTTTTCCATATCCATGCTCTTCCAGTAGGATCTGAAAGATAGGAGAGTAGAATCATATTGAGGCAGAATCCAGACTTCCTATGCAATCCCATGTCAGGCCATTCTGGAGTCAAGAAGCCAACAGACTCTGCTGAGGTTTAATTTTATAGGAAGTTATTTTACAGGATCTGGCTCTGCTCATATAAGATAAGACAAGTATCTGGGAGGCATCAACATAGTTTCAAGTAACACTGGGCGAAATATTTCAAGAGGGGAAGAAGTATAGAAATTTCTCATCTTTTCCCTGGTTAAGTTTGTCATTAGTACTTTCTATTCCTTCATTTATTCCAGTTTGTACTTGTTAATCTTTAGTCACCAAACTTCGACTACCTGTGCTGGCCACATCCAGACTGGACACTTGTGTAGGGTAGAGACCATGAGCACATGTCCATAGCAGGATTGGGGAAACAGACTTACAGAGACTCTTTGGTTTCCCAAGCACACACAGCAAGAAAAGCCATTAAGCCAGGAATGGAAGCTAGGTTTCATTCATAGGAAATTCTCTAAGGACTAGAGGCAATCCTTCTGCAAACCCCATAATCTCAGTACTACCTGTAATATTGATTTTCTTCCTATGCAGACCCCTTAATCATCTGTACCCAGACCAGAGCTGGTAAAAGCAGAAAAGTTTATTACTTTCTATTGCTCTGGGTTTTGAAAGACATAAAAACATAAAGGGTTCAATGCTTACTCTTCTTTGCCTAGTGACTTCACAACTGCCTTGTGGTTTCTTCTCCAACACTGCTCTCCAAAACGAAAGTTCTGCTGCTGTGGGCGGTAATTGTAATTCCAATTGTGTGGAGGTTCAGAGCATTTATAATCTCAGTCTTTGACTTGCTCTGAGACTCATTAAGATAAAGATTGTTATTCTCAATAATGATTTTGCCCAGAGGTGATCATTAAATTATTTAAAAAAATATAAACAGCTGTCTTTGTTTTCAAGATTGTAACAGGGAGCATCATGTACGTGATCTTATTCTGGGTTTGGAGCACTTAGGGGTGTGATACAGGGGCTTCCCCAGGAGAATCGCCATAGTTCCCTTTGGGAAAAACAAGTGTATAAAACTGTACGCAGATGAAGATGCTTATACCCTAGTGTCTTTGGAAGCTCAATATTCTACTCAAGGTTGCACATTTTTCCAGGACAAATGAGGTAGAGATCCTTTCTCTCTTCTTTCTCCTAGTGCTTCATTGGCTTTTAGGCACAACAGCTAACACATAGCTAATAATATTTTGAATCCCCATAAAATATTTCACATACATACCTATCTTCCCACACATACATAGTGTTAACAGTATAGCACAGGTGGTCATACAATGCACTCTTCGTATCTTTTAGACACATCACTTCTCGTGTGCCTTTTTCTGGCACCCTCTTTCCTGTCTTAGCTCCCGTTCATTCCATCATGCCCCAGTTATTTAAGTTTACAACTTACAATGTCTTCCTTTATTTTCCTAATTGCTGATATAACCAAATAGATTTATAAGGGCTTTACAGCTGACTACAAACTACATATTTCTTGACCTCTTTCTTTTGTCATTTAATAATATTTCATTAAAATATCTCCAAAATTCTATGTTTTGGCATATTATAACATATCCAACAATACACATCTATGGAAATCCATAATTTTCCATTCTTTTACCACCAAAAGCAATGGTAAAATAATCATCATTGTGCATACATCTTGATATACCATTAGTTTTATTTCAATGGGATATATTCCCAAAATGTTCTTTTAATTAATATCAGATGGTTTTCCCAAAAGCTACAATAATTCACATTTCTGCAAGCAATGTGTTAAACTATGTCTTCTTCCCCACTTATAGCAATGGACAGATCATCTAAACTGAAAATTAACAAGAAAACAGTGGCTTTGAATGATACACTGGATCAGATGGGCTTAACAGATACATTTAGAACATTCCATCCTAAAACACCAGAATACATAGTCTTTTCAGTTGCACAGAGAACATACTCCAGAATAGATCACATGGTAGCCTACAAAACAGGCCTCAATAAATTCAAGAAAATCAAAGTCATATCATGCTTCTTCTGACTACAACATTATGAAACTAGCAGTCAACCACAAGAAAAAATCTGGAAAAACCACAAATACATGGAGGTTAAAAAACATCCTACTAAACAATGAATGGGTCAACCAGGAAGTAAAAAAGAAATTTAAAAAGTAGAAACAAATGAAAATGAAAACACAATCGTCCAAAACCTCTGGGATTCTGCAAAAGTGGTCCTACGAGAGAAGTTATAGCAATACAGGCCTACCTCAAGAAGCAAGAAAAAACTCAAATAACCTAACCTTATGCCTTAATGGAGCTAGAAAAAGAAAAAATAAAACCTGAAACCAGCTGAAGGAAGGAAATAATAAAGATGAGAGCAGAAATAAATGGTATAAAAACTAAAAACAACAACAACAACAAAACACAAAACAATAGATCAATGAAACTGGGAGTTGGTTCTTTGGGAAAAAAATAAATAAAAATTGATAAGCCTCTAACCAGATTTATCAAGGAAAAAAAAAGTGTGTTGTGGGGGTACCTGGGTGGCTCAGTGGGTTAAAGCCTCTGCCTTTGGCTCAGGTCATGATCTCAGGGTCCTGGGATTGAGCCCCGCATCAGGCTCTCTGCTCAGCAAGAACCCTGCTTCTCCCCTCTCTGCCTGCCTCTGTGCCTACTTGTGATCTCTGTCTGTTAAATAAATAAATAAAAATCTTTTAAAAAAAAGGAATCAAGTAAATAAAATCACAAATGACATAAGAGAAATAATCAACACCACAGAAATACAAAGAATTATATGAGAATATTATGAAAAACTATATGCCAAAAATTGGGCAATTCCTAGAAACATATAAACTACAACACAGAAACAGGTAGAGCTAGAAAATTTGAACAGACCAATAACGAAAAAAGAAATTGAATCTGTAACCAAAAAATCTCAGCAAAAAACAAAACAAAACAAAACAAAAAAAACAGGGCCAGATGGCTTCACAGGCAATTTCTACCAAGCACTTAAATAAGAATTACTACTTATTCTCCTTTAATTATTCCAAAATATAAAAAAGGAAAGAAAACTTCCAAATTCATTTTATGAGAACAGATTTAACCTGAAACCAAACCCATATAAAGACCCCACTGAAAGAACTACAAGCCAACATACCTGATGAACATAGATGCAAAAACCCAATAAAATACTAGCAAACCAAATCCAACAACACATTAACTGAAAGTTACCAGAAGGAGGTGGGGGGGGCTGGATAAGAATCAGGTTTTGCATGGAAATGTTGAATCACTATATTGTACACCTGAAACCAATATTACACTTTAGGGTAACTATCTGAATTTAAATAAAAACTTTCTAAAAACGTGGGCTGCATTCCCTGTCTTAGTTGTTACACAGTGATCTTATAAAACACAAGACTAAAGACCGTGTATGTGTGTGAGTGTGTGTGTGTAGGAAGGCAGTATAAACAAGTGAGTGATGGAGATCTATAAATTTGGGGTTTAGAAATTAAAGGAATATAGAAATCAAAACCCTTTTTACTCCTGTTTTTTTTTTTTTTTATCAGTCTTTAACTGTAGTATGCTCTAATCATTACAAATTTGATCATCAGCAGCAATAGCAACCTGCTTAAGAAAGGGTCAATTAAACAAAATCAGGATGTAATCAGGGAACTTTCTTTAACTAGGAGGACCATTTTCCATTAAGCCCTGAAACTCGAAGTGTTTACACTGACTTAGAAACATCTCTGTGCTAGTTCACAGGTCCTAGCAAATCTCATGGCTTACCAATTTAACTAAGATACCATCTATCTATCTATCTATCTATCTATCTATCTATCTATCTATCATCTATCTATGTTTTTCTTCTCATTATTTCATTCATTCTATTCAGATAACTCAAGAAAACAAAAAACTGTTAAGGATAACTCTATGTTTTACATGTAAATCACCCTAACTTGATTCCCTTCCTTTGAGAGAAGTCCAAATAGAGCTTGTGTTGCTAACTAAAAGTTATAGATAAGTTGTTTTATTTATTTATTTATTTTTAAAGATTTTTATTCATTTGGGGCACCTGGGTGGCACAGTCGGTTAAGCATCTGCCTTGGGTTCAGGATGGAGGGCTGCAATGGGCTCCCTACTCAACAAGGGGTCTGCTTCTTCCTCTGCCCCTTCCCCATTCATGCTTGTGTGCTCTCTCTCTCTCTCTCTGAAATAAATAAAATCTTTAAAAAATTTCTTTTAAAGATTTTATTTATTCATTTGAGACAAAGGGAGAGCATGAGTGTGGGGAAGGGCAAAGGGAGAGGAAAGAGCAGACTCTCCACTGAGCAGAGAACCTGACTCTAGGCTCAAATGACCTGAGCCTAAGGCAGTCTCTTTGACTGAGCAGCTCAGAGGCCCCTGAGTCTCTTTCTTAAAACTTTGCCAAACCTAGATTTAATAAGCTTTATTTAAACTTTTGTTAATTTTTTTCAAAAATAATCAGGAAAAAATGGAAACTAATTTGAAAGAAAGCTTACCCTCTCTAAAAATGAAACAATTTAACTTGTATTTTCAGACTTCTCAAATGAAAGATTAGTGACCAGGTTTAACACGGATTTGGGGCCACCTGAAATAGTGATAAAATAAAAACAGAGTGGATGGACACACTTCTGCAATGTCTACAGAGGTCCCCAAATAGCACACATATTATTTACTTATATAGATACACTTCAATCTCAATAAGAAAAACAATTTAATCAAAACAGACAGTAGGGGAGCCTGGGTGGGTCACTTGGTTGAACATCTGACTCTGGATTTTGGCTCAGGTCCTGATCTCAGGGTCATGAGCTTGGGTCCTGCCTGGGGCTCCATTCTGGGTTTGAAGTTGGCTTGGAATTCTCTCTATCCCTCTCTCCTTCTGCCCCTGTTCCCCTACCTCTCTTTAAAAGAAAAGAAAAGAAAATGAAAAAGAAAAGGGACAGTAAATAAAGGAAAAGAAAGGAAGAAAACACCAACATAGATCAACCATTTTATATAAATAAAGTGAAAATCAAGCATATTAATTGGAGTTAGGAGATGTGGTTATAAGCAGTCATGCAAAACATCTACCAACAAACAGGCAAATGTACCAGTCATGCCAACTTTCAAAATATCTACTAAAATTGAAAATATTATTAAAGTTGTCTTTTTTTTTAATTTTTTATTTTTTATAAACATATATTTTTATCCCCAGGGGTACAGGTCTGTGAATCACCAGGTTTACACTCTTCACAGCACTCACCAAAGCACATACCCTCCCCAATGTCCATAATCCCACCCCCTTCTCCCAAGAAAATATTATTAAAGTTATCTTACAAAATGTAGACATTATCCCTTGGTTAAGGTCAAGGATTTTTAGAATAAAATATTTTTTGTCTTTCCTCAAAAGAAAAATAATCTGACATCCTATTACAGAAAATACAGTCATAATTTGATTTGGTTACTCACTGAAAGTTTCTTCTGAATTGTCATTGCTTGCCTAATTGCAACTTGAGGGTTTTGTGCCTTAAATAGGTAAGAAGTAGCATATAGAAGCCTCCAAAAGACAGTACTGAATTAATTGTTCTCATGTCTTCAAGTCCTGGGAAGGTGACTTTATTTTTTTATACCACATAACTTGAGAAATCCCCATAATATTTCTAGGGCCTTCCAGGAAGAGGAGGAGAATCATAAGAATGGATTTTTATCATACATCATTTTGCTTTCTGGATTCCTTCTTCCTAAACTGAGTTTTAATTACTATTCACTACTTTATCTTTTGAAATATCCTCTATCACTTAGTCCCCCAAATGTGACCAGAGCATTTCACTTCATTCCTCCAAACACTACCACTGTCTGCACACTGTACATTATAAATTTTATGAAAGCTTTATGGACTGTATTTTTATAGCACTATATAGAGCAGGATTAAAACTGATTTTGTAAAGTGGTTTAAATCCTCATGACCACTCTGCATAGCAAGACCTTATATTTATTGGCCATGTGTCTTGTTGAACCCGGGCCTGATTATATGTTCTGGGCTCCTTTCCCTCCTATGCCTTGCTCTATGAATTACAAGTATGTGCAAACATCCCAAATTAATTTTTTAAAGTATTTATTTATTTAGTATTTTTTTATGTTAGTCACCATACAATACATCATTAATTTTTGATGTAGTGTTCCATGATTCTTTGTTTGCATATAACACCCAGTGCTCCATGCAATACATGCCCTCCTTAATACCCATCACCAAGCTCACCCATCCCCCAAACCCCTCCCCTCAGTTTGTTTCTCAGAGTCCATAGTCTCTCTTGGTTCATCTCCCCCTCCGATTTCCCTCCCCTTCGTCTTTTCCTTTCCTTCTCCTAATGTCCTCCATGCTTTTAAATTCCAGTTTGTTAACACAGTAGTATTAGTTTCAGGTATACAATACAGCGATTCAACACTTCTGTACATACATCACTCAGTGCTCATCACAAATGTATTCCTTAACTTCCATCACAGATTCATTTTTTTTTATTTTGAAGAAGTAACATTTCATTTGAGCCAATCATTTCTGAACTGTACTTGCCCCAAAAGCCTTCCCTTTCCTAGTCGGGGGGAAAAAACATCAAACTGTTTTCCCAAACAAAAAAAAAACAAATAAAAGTAATACCCACCCCGAGAGAAATTCATGTATCATCCTGGAACAAAGCACAGTCAATTTTCAAATTGGAAATGTTTTCTTGTTTTCCATCTTATGGAAACAACATGTAATGGAATAAAGTAGAAACAAAGTGCACTACAAACAGTGGTAGGCTTGAGGTAAGAAGATGAAGAATTTAGTCTAGACTTTTTCCTTCAGAAGACAGAGAATTTCCAATCCATGGAATAAACATATTTTGACAACCTGTTATGTGCAGGGTTGACCATGCAAAGGTAAGAAAACTCTTTGGAAAAGAAGACATGATGCACAGTGTTTATAGATGCAAAGTCATTTCTCCTTGACAGTCCGTACGGAAACTTCCATCTCTGGCATGAAAGGGGACACATTCTTGTTCAGTGAATGCTGGAAGGTTGAGAGTAGGAAGACATTGTCCCCTTCATGCTGCCAAGACAAGGGGCAGAGACAGTACATCATTCAAATGTTCCTTGATCTGATCATTTGTAGACAAGTCTTCTATTTCCAGAAAGAAAAATAGAAGTTCAAATGATAGAGCAAAAAAAACCCTGATAATAAATTTTTTCTTAATATTATTACCAAATGAAAAAAAGGGAGAGGAAAGTGTGCCAATGGTGAAGAGAGATCTACTCTACAAAAAGCAAAAATAAATTATTGAGAGAAGATTCAAGTTTACTTCAGCATGATAAGAAAGGGATAGGATAAGCAGGATACCAATAAAGTTACTGTAATTAAAAACAGAAGCTCTCTGTCCTGTGACTAACTGGTGACACTGTTTCTGATCAAAACACTCTCCTACTCACAGTTTTTCTCACAGCAAGTTTAACATCTTTGTTTCTCAAGCTGTAAATGAAAGGGTTCATCATGGGAACCACATTGGTATAAAAGACAGAGGAGATTTTCCCCCTACCCATAGACCCAGCAGAAGATGGTTTAAGATACATAAAAGCAAAGGAGCCAAAGAAGAGGAAAACAGCAATTATGTGGGAGCTGCACGTGCTGAAGGCTTTCAACCTGCCCTCAGTGGAGCTAATGCGCAGGATGCTGGACAGGATAAAACCATAAGAGAAAAAGATGGTGACACTGGGCACAATCACATTGATACCTGCCACAATGAAAACCACCAGCTCATTCACATAGGTGCTGGTGCAGGAGAGCTGGAGCAGAGGGAGAATGTCACAAAAATAATGGTTGACGGTGTTTGCATCACAGAAGGTCAGTCTCAGCATGCATCCTGTGTGAGCCGTGGCACCTGAAAATGCCATCAAATATGAACCAAGCATAAGGCTGGAACACACTTTGGGGGACATGGCAACATTATATAAGAGTGGGTTACAGATGGCCACATAGCGATCATAGGCCATTGATGTCAGCACATAACATTCAGAAATAGCAAAAAAGCAGAAAAAGTAAAACTGGGTCATGCATCCCCTGTAGGAGATAATATTCTCCTTTGATGTGAAGTTAATCAGCATTTTAGGTGTAAACACAGAAGAATAACAGAGGTCTGTGAAGGACAAATTGAAGAGGAAAAAGTACATGGGGGTGTGCAGGTGTGAATTGAGCCCTATTAGAATTATCAAGCACAAATTTCCCAACATAGTGACCATGTACATGACCAGAAACAGACTGAAGAGGGGGAGCTGGAGATCTGGAAGGTCTGTGAGCCCCTCCAGAATGAATTCAGTCACAAAGGAAGCATTTCCACGAGCCATTCTTCTCTAAGGCGATCTGTGAGCACAGAAAAATAGGGGTACATAAGGAAACAACTCAGCTCTCCTTGCAAGATCTTGTACTAAGGCGAGTGTGTACACTGGAAGTGCCTGAGACTAGCCCAACCTTGACACATAGAATCTGCCTTTACCACTATCATGATCCTGAGGGACACTAATTAATTCTCCCTTTATTAAAGCCTTTATAAACTAAATTTAGCAAAGCGCATCACAAATTTAACCTATTGAGGCAAGTCCATTGAACTTGGTCTCTGGAAACATGACTCCTGCAAAAATTAAGGGAGAAGCTGAGACCAGAACAGAATCATCCTTCTCACCATTTCTTCATTCACTTGACCCTCTCCTTACCAGGGAAATTAGAGGCAGAATCCTTAGTAACCCCGTGCTGGCCTCAAATGCAGATTTCACTTGAAGGAGTGAGAATTAAAAGTACTCTTTGATACCTAAATGAGGCACCAGGGTCTGGGGGAGGTTGAGTTACTGCCCCATGTCACAGAGGAAAAGCCATAAATCCGGAAGAGTGAGAGTTCCATCCAGAGAGAGGGAACTTACTGATGGAGATACTGCATCCGCTGTGCCCCTAATCTCTGAATATTCTCTGATCTCCCTCAAACACATTCTCTTGCCAGCTTCACTTGAATGTCAATACTGCACAAAATGGGAAAGAAAGTGGCATAGCTCAGACCTCTGAAATTCCATCTCAAAAGCAGGAATGTGTTCTTATAAATGGAATTCAGATACTCACTCAGCCTCCTTAGGTCAGAAAGCCTCAGAGCTCTCTAATCCTTGGTATTTACCCCTCTCCTGGGGTAATTTAACTTTACCCCTGTCCTGGAAAGGCAATTTCAGGCTCAGAGGCTTTGATTCTAATAAGACTCAGCCTGCCTTAAATTCAGATATACCCTTGAAATCCTTCTGATCATACTTTCTGATTATGTCCTCTTGAAAAGCAGAGAAAAATAAAGCCTTTATTATTACCACATTTACTACTTGATTGGACATAGATTTAAAATGTGTTTAAGGATATAACACACTTGGTTATAAACAGGGTAGAAGCTTGCTCAGCCCTTCCCACAGGGAACAGATTTTATGTGTAAACAAATAAAGAGATTGTGCACCCTGGCCCATGACATGTCTTTAGTTCCTCAGGGACTCAATAGTTCACTCATCTTCATTTCACCTTAGGGATTATACATCCCTAGATTCAAAGTAAAGTCCCTTCTTCCCCTTGCCTTTATCTCTGAATGGAAATCTACAGTGTTGTTTCATCCCTCCTCTGTGCACATATCCTCGGTGGGCTTTTTTTCTGCAAGGGTTCTGCCTCTAAGAAATAAGAACTCCTTATTTCTTAGTCTCAAATTTTTTAAAGATTGCAATAACTCAGTTATTCTCTCTCCTGGAATGTCTCTAAAATAATTTTCAATTCTGTATGTTCCTTCTCACATTTATACTTTTAATCACCTACTGGAAATTTCTACCTGACCCACTTATTAGCATTTTATGCAACACTTCAGTAACTGGAGTTCTCAATTTCTTCTCGTCATAGAAAAGAGTAGGGGCAATGGAGGTAGAGGTTATGTGTATGAAGCCTATCTTCCTACTTCCATTCTTACTCCCAATAATACCTTGGGCAAGTTAGTCAACTTCTGTTTCTCTGGTTCATTTTTGTATAATAAGGATGACAAAAATAGTATCTCTTTCATTAGGTTGTTGTGTTAATTAAATCTTTGCTTTATGTTTTTAAAGTTTTTATTTAAATTCCACTTAGTTCAACTACAGTTTACATATAGTTTCAGGTTTACAATAGAAGGATTCAACACTTCCATACAACACCTAGTGTTCAACACGCCAGGTGCACTCCTTCATCCCTATCACCTAATACACCCATCCCCCACCCACCTCCCCTCTAGGAACCATCAGTTTGTTCTCTATAGTTAAGAGTCTGTTTCTTGATTTGTCTCCTTCTCTCTATCTCCCTCTCTCTCCTTAATAATATCATTAGAACAGTGCCTGGCATATAATGATAGACAATAAATGTCAGTGGTCATTATTTATACCCTTATGAATACATCATAATACTCATCAGACTTTTTTCCCCCTTAATTTCTATGTTCCCCTATAAACTGTAAGTTCTATAAGGACAAACATCTCCTCTATCTGGCTTAGTACTTTTCTCCTGTGGTTAAGATCAGTGCAGAGCATAGAGAAGAAATTCAATAAATATTTCTGAAAATCATGTTGTTATTTGGATGCAAATCTTCAGAAAACATTCCACATTTCTTACCTTCCAAGAAACAATGCCTATGACCATAGTGACTTCTATCCTTGTCCCTCAGCCACCACACAGGCTCTTTGAGTTTAACTGAACTGTACGGCTAGACTGTAGTACCTCTTACTATTCTAGCATTTTCCCACATAGTCCCTCTTATTCAGCCATGTGCACTGCTGCTAGAATAATCTTTGAAAGCAAAACTCTGTCCCTCCTTAGTTTAAGAACTTTCAGTGGTTTTCCATTACCTATTCGGCAATCAGTATTTTGTAATAAAAGTGTAAGTCTCAAAATTATGTTTAATTCTTGGATAAAATTAAAGAAGAAATTGAGTCAGAATTCTACTTAGTAGGAAGACTTGAAAGAACTATTTTGATTATGTATTTTGCACACATTAAGTGTTATACAAACTTCTGGCATTTCCACAAATAAAATAAAAAAATATTGGAGAATGTTTATATTTCTAAAACCATAGGGTATAGTAAACAAAGATCATAGTCCAGGGAAACCAAAGATAATAGTTAAAATTTAAGTTTAAATCTGCACAAACTTACTATCTCCTCATGATAAATTACAGTTTCTCTCCTCAATGTTTTCCGAAAGGGAATAAGAATTTCACAACGATGGTCATTTATTTAAGTAACATATTTTTTATTTAATATCCTGGGAAGGTAACCTTCTACCTACGTTACTAGTTAGAAAGTTTCTAGCTTCAAGTTACAAAATGCTCAATTAAAAACCCATTTTTAACAAGAGCTTGTTTCTCTCACCTAGCTTAAAACTTGATCATTCTAGATTTGGTTCAGCAACTAATCATTCTCATCAAGAATTCGGTCTCTTCCATTTCCCCATGCTCATTTGTTGGCCTTCCTTCTCAGGCTTGGTATCTCATGGTCACGGAACAGTCACCATAGCTCCAAGAATGACATCTAAACACCAATATATCCAAAGAAGAAAGCGAGGAACAAGGCAAAAGAATTCTTTCACATTATCTCCTTGTAGTATGAAGTAAATCATCTCCAGATGCCAATAGATTATGTCCTCAATGGCTTTGCAGTCATATGGCTATGCCACATGGCCAACACAGCTGCAAGGAAAACTGACAAAAATGAGAATCTCCCATTTTCAGCCTCTATCAAAGAAAATGAAGTTTCTGTCATTAAGAATATTTGGAGGAGTAATACCTATTGGATAGAGCATCAACACAATCTGCCACCTACAAAGAGTTTGTAAAAGGTATTTAGAACAGGGATTGTGTTTGTTTGTTTTTTAAGATTTTATTTATTTATTTATTTATTTATTTGACAGATAGAAATCACAAGTAGGCAGAGAGGCAGACAGAGAGAGAGGAAGAAGCAGGCTCCCTGCTGAGCAGAGAGGCTGATGCAGGGCTCCATCCCAGGACCCCGGGACCATGACCAGAGCCAAAGGCAGGCCAGGATTGTTTTTCAGTTTCAATATAGAATATAATTGTTATTTTTTAAAGTAAATTCACTGTTTTAAGCTTTAAATCAACCCAATTGCCTCAAGATAGTCAAATCATGTTATAAATTATTTGTGTGTAGTTGTGTTTGTGTGCAGATAAACTCATATAAGTATATATTTACACATACACTACTTATATGTATGTGGTGAAGAGAGGAGGAACATCGTTTTGTAACATGCGAGGGTCCTTTTAGTAAAAAAGAATCAGACACTGAATGTTTCAAACTGCATAAAAAAAGAGTGCCTCCAAGCAGAAAACTACAACTCATGCTACCGTGTGTGTGTGTGTGTGTGTGTGTGTATTTGTAACTTCTTTTTCACGGTAACTCCTAAAAGAGAGATGGAACAGATTGCCAGGCACTAAGTATCTGATGGATCATCATTAGGATTATACCTTTTGAAATTTTAATTTTAGGTTTCCTTGAAGTGTCTTCTTAGTTTTCTGTCCCTTATTTAGAATCTTCCCAATATATTGTATAATCTTTGAAACTGCTAGACTAACCAAATTAGGTAAGAGAAGGGAAATTTCATTATGCAGAATTTTGGAAAGGGATCTAAGGTAAACAGAAAATTATTAATTATATAAATTGAGGTTTAAATTCTTGCTAAGAAATTCTGCAACACAGAGCCCCTAGGTGACTCAATCAGTTAAGCATCTGTCTTTGGCTCAGGGTCCTGGGATTGAGTCCTGCATCAGGTTCCTTGCTCAGCGAGGGGCTTGCTTTGCCCTCTGCCTGCCACCCCACTGCTTGTGCTCTCTCTCTCTGACAAATAAAATCTTTAAAAAACAAAAACAAAAAAACTCCATAACTGCTTATTATACTAAAAAGGAGACACTGGACTCCCTTCAGGGGCATCCTTGTGCCTTCCCATGTGAAGAAGGTCTGATTATAAATAAGAAAGCTTCAACTAGAAGTTATGATGTATTAAAAACAAATCAAAAGAATGGAAACCCTATAAGGAAAGGCAATGAACAACTACATTTCTGAAAAACAGGACTCAGAAATGTGCCCTAGCAAATCCTACAGTGTTAGGAGTTTTTGTAAGAGAACTGCAGTAATGGGAAGTTTAATTTACTTGGGTATGACTGTCTTACCAATGACCCACTTAAAGGAAAACACCTTTTACCTCTGATGTTTGTTAGATCATGGATTTTCTAAACAGCCTAGAATATAACTCATGATAAAGGAAGGAAAGAACACTGGGTTTCTTTATTTGCCTAAGGTATCTTTTGGGGAGAAAAATTGTACTGGCTGCTTTTAGGAGATAAACTGTAGAAGGCATTGGATGAAGCAGACATTTAATTAGGAGGGTCTTGTGTCAATGCAAGTCAGAGACAATAGTTTCTCAAATCAAGGTGGTAGTGTCATAGTTGTGATATATTACATCTATACTGTATATATGCTTTATGTGTATGTATATATTATGTATTATGTTTTAATCTAGTACTCCATTTCACTTAGTGAAAGTGCAACTTTCACAATTACCAATAATTTCCACCATGATCTTGTCCCTCGTTACATGTCTGTCCTCAGCTCCTTCAACTCTCTCTATTATTCCTTCTATTTAATACAGTAGTCCTTTCTGTATTCTCAAACATGCCAGAAGTATCATCTTAGGAGCTTTTGCACTGGACAGTAAACTTCCTTAAAAGGATACTTTTTCAGGGGCAGCACTTCGGTGGCCCAGTCTGTTAAACATCTATATTTGGCTCAGGTCAAGATCTCAGGATCCTGGGATTAAGCACCAGGACAGGCTCCCTGCTCAGTGGGGAGTCTGCTTCTCTCTCTCCTTCTGCCCTTCCCCCTCCCACACTAGTACTCCTGCATGCTCTCTGTCTCTGTCAGAGACAAAAAAGATTTTTTCTAAGTACTCACTTTAAACATCACCTTCTCAATGAATTAGAACCCATGTCCAATTTACCTTTGCATTCTCAATATTTTGTTTAAAGATTTTATTTATTTAGATAGAGAGATCACAGGTAGGAAGAGAGGCAGGCAGAGGAGGGCGGGGGGAAGCAGGCTCCTTGCCAAGCAGATGTGGGACTCTATATCAGGACCCTAAGAATGGGACCCAAGCCAAAGACAGAGGCTCAACCCACTGAGCTACCCAGGTGCCCCTGCATTCTCAATATTTAACATATTCACGTAGGAGTTTTCTCCTCTTTGGATTGCTTCTTCTTACATACCAGGTAGCTGGGATGTGGCTACTATGAGTAAATCTCTTAAAATGCAAGTTTAATTTGACTGAATCTAAAATATTCTATCTGAAGAATCTGCTTAAGAGCTATTTAAACATTTTTATTTTAAAATGAGAGTAAATTTATGGTCATGAAACCGGTTGGGTTCCTGGAGGAACACAACACATCTGCTTCTTCATTTCTTACTGAGGGAAGCTGGCACTTCACTATTTATTTTCTTTTAATTCCCTGTTCAATTTTCCATTCTTTTTTTTTTTTTTATTTTCCATTCATTTTGATGAAGTATTTGTAACCTATTATACCTCAGGAAATTAATTTTAAAAAAAGAATTCTAAATGTAGATACAGATCAAGCCTTAGAGATCTCAATTAATATTTTGACAACAGGTCTAAGTCAAAATTAATTAGAGGAAAAGAGTGAAATGAAGCAATGACCTAGATATGTTTATTAACAAAAAAATTAATATTGTTAAATTTAGTGGTGTTTAAGTAAAACCAAATACAAAAGCCATGATTTTAAATTTTCATTGCATAGATGCTAATGTTCACTACTGATTATCTGTTTGAATAAAGTCATATAATCTGAATAAGGGGAAAACTCCTATTTTAAATCTCATAAATCATTAAGGAAGGCATGTGATTTTATGAGGACTGGGTAAAATATGCAACTGATAAATTATTGAACACTACATCTGAAACTAATGTTGGCTAATTGAGTCTAAATTAAAAATAAAAGTAAATAAACAAATAAATCTTATGTATCTCAGTACTAAAAAAGAAGGGAAAACCTGTTTGTTTTCCTAAACAAAAAATAAAAACGTAATACCCAGCATGAGAGAAATTCATGTGGCATCCTGGAACAATGTAGAAACAATCTTCAAACTAGAAGTGTTTTCTCATAGTCCTTGTTTATTGAAACAAAATAATAAAGTAGAAGCAAAGCATATCATAAAGAGCAGTAGAGTTGAAATCAGAAGACTAAGAGGATACTCTAGAACTTGTCATTGTGTAGCTGTGTGACTTTGGGTGAATTATTAATTACTCTGATCTTCACTTTCTCATCCATACAGTAAATACATTTTGTTGATCAGCTACATACTACTTTGAGTGTCTAAAAATAAAACCAACCCTGCCAAAAGAAGCCTCCTGTAAAATGATTACAGATGCAAAATAGATTAAAAATAATAGTCTTTATTAAAACTTCTATTTCTGCCACTTAAAATGATATGTTCTTGGGGCACCTAGGTGGTGCAGGTGGTTAAGTGTCTAACTCATAGTTTCAGCTCAGATTGTGATTTCAGGGTCCTGATCTGAGTCCTGATATTGGTCTCCATGCTCAGCACAGTCTGCTTGGAATTCTCTCCTCCCCTCTCTTTCCCCAGCTCCCTCTAAAGTAAATAAATTAAGAAAAAAAAAAACAGATATATTATTGCCAATCAGAGAAAAGAAACAGGAGTATACACATACTATCACACTATCTGATTTGTGCTTCTAATAGCAAGTGGCAGTTAAGAACAAGCCCAGTGCTACAGTGTCAACTCTGTTGTTGCTCAATTCAATAATTTAGAGACTATTCATCTTTTTCTGGTTTTCCCTTCTTTTTTAGTACTGAGATACATAAGATTTATTTGTTTATTTACTTTTATTTTTAATTTAGACTCAATTAGCCAACATTAGTTTCAGATGTAGTGTTCAATAATTTATTGAAGTTTAAATGAAAAAAATTTTAAACTCAGATATTACATTCCTGTTGATAAACAGGAAAAAAGTGAAAGCATTGTGCAAATGATGAAAAAAAAAAAAAGACCTAGTAATTACAGACAGAAGACTCAAATCTCTTTGACCATGTTCAGAAAAAAATAGGCAAAGAAGGCTACTCCTGAAAATATTTTCCTGAAACACATAAAAGCTCCCTGCTGAAACACACACACACACACACACACACACACACACAACAAACAAACAAACAAACAAAAAACCTCCCTGCTATGTAACTAACAGCAGAGAGACATTCTTTCCTATTAAAACTGTTTCCTACTCAAAATTTTCCTAAGGGCAAGTTTAACATCTTTGTTTCTGAAGCTGTAAATGAAGGGGTTCATCAAGGGAACTGTATTGGTGTAAAAGATAGAAGAGATTTTCCCCTCATCCATAGAACCAGCAGTAGATGGTTTAAGATACATAAAAGCACAGGAGCCAAAGAATAGAGAAACAGCAATTATGTGGGAGCCGCACGTGCTGAAGGCTTTCGACCTGCCCTCAGTGGAGCTCATGTGCAGGATGCCAGATAGGATGAAACCATAAGAGACAAAAATGGTAATAGTGGGCACAATCACATTGATGCTCAACACAATGAAAACCACCAGCTCATTCACATAGGTGCTGGTGCAGGAGAGCTGGAGCAGAGGGAGAATGTCACACAAATAATGGTTGATGGTGTTTGCATCACAGAAGGTCAGTCTCAGCATGCATCCAGTGTGAGCCATGGCACCTGAAAATGCCATCAAATATGAACCAAGCATAAGGATGGAACACACTTTAGGCGACATGGCAACATTATATAAGAGTGGGTTACAGATGGCCACATAGCGATCATAGGCCATTGATGTCAGCACATAAGCTTCAGAAATAGCGAAAAAACAGAAAAAGTAAAGCTGGGTCATGCATCCCCTGTAGGAGATAATATTCTCCTTTGATGTGAAGTTAATCAGCATTTTGGGTGTAAACACAGAAGAATAACAGAGATCTATGAAGGACAAATTGAAGAGGAAAAAGTACATGGGGGTGTGCAGGTGTGAATTGAGCCCTATTAGATTTATCAATCCCAAATTTCCCAACACAGTGACCACATACATGACTAGAAAGAGACAGAAGAGGGGGAGCTGGAGATCTGGAAGGTCTGTGAGCCCCGCCAGAATGAATTCAGTCACAAAGGAAACATTTCCACGAGCCATTCTTCTCTAAGGGGATCTGTGAGCACAGAAGGAAAAAGTTAGAAAGAGAAAAACCCAGATTTTTCCACCATATCTCCTCTCCCAAATGTGGTGTATGTACAGGGAAGATAAAAGACTAGTCCAACCTGGACCCATAAACTCTTTTACCACAATGATGAGACTGAGTGACTCAGACTGCTCCTTATTGGGCTCTGTAAGCTAAGTAACAAAGAATTTCAAAACTTAAGGGAGAAGTTTGCACCAGGACAGAATTATCTTTCTCTCCTCAATCACTTTCATTCACTTGAGCCCTCTCTTCAGCAATAAAACTGGAAACTGAGACGTGGAGCCACTTTTAATGAAGATTGGAGTTGGTGTGGTGGAAACCAAGTAGATTGTTTCTAATCCAAAACCAAGGGACCAGTCTACAGGAGGTTACTGCTCCATGTCACAGAATCAAAGTCACAAATCTGTAGTAGCAAGAGTTTTCCCACGGAGAGGAACTTTATGACCGACAGAATGCATTCTTTGACCACCACCTACAATATCTCTAAATACTCCCAGCTCCTGGCAGATTTTTCTCAATTTCACTTGAGACTCAGGACTGCAAAACTGGGGAAAGTGACATATCTTTGATCCTCAGACTTCCATCTCAAAAAAGGAGGACATGAATAAAAATGAAATTTAGAAATTCACCCACCTTAAGCCAGAAAACTTTGGTGCTTCCTTATCATTATTACTCCCATTGTCATGGAAGGACAATTTCAGACTGTGAAATTTGTTCCTTTAACTCAAAGAAAACGCAGCCAACACTTAATTGCTGATATACGCTAGAAAATCTTTTAGAACTGTAGATCATAATTTCTGATTATGACTTTGAGTTCCCTTAAACAGTAGACAAAAACAGTCTTTACTATTATCAGTTTTGCCACTTGGTAAGTCACAGAAGATATAATGTGAGTGTGATTATATAATGTACTTGGTTGTAAACAAGGCAGAATCTTGCTCAGTGTCTTCCCCAAGGAAAATCTCTAAGTGTAATCAGAAACTGTGGGGATTCTATAAACACCCTGGACCATAATCTGTCTTCAGTTCCTTAGGGATTCAACAATTTGATCAATTTTTCCCTTCCCTGTAGGGATCATACCTCCCCTCAAGGAATAGCCAAGACCCATTCCCCATTCTGCAAAATGGTGGAGGAGGAAGCCTTAATCTCTACTTTTCTACATGACACACTAATTCAAAAACAATTTGCATACTGATTCCCTTTATAAGAAATCTAGAAACTGGCTAAGATGGTCAGGCACCCAGTGCATGCCTGAAACCAGACATATTAAAGCTGTTAGGAAAATTAAAGATAACCTCTTGTCATAGAACCTATGTTGGCATAGCACATGTGATTGGGACAAAAATCCTACAGTTCCTAGCTACTCCCTGGAAAAGGAAAGAGGTGTACCATACATCCAAAGCCTCAAGTTGTTTAGGAGCTACCCATAAAACTAGCTCTTGTACTTTATGTTTCAGAAAGGTGACGGGACACAGAACATGGCATAGTTTAGCTGCACAAGGTGAGAGAAAACAGAGACTGCAGTTTGGGTTGGAAATCACAATAGCCACCTACCTACCACACACATCCCACTGGCTTAGCACACAGCTATCAGTACAAAACTCTTTTCCTCCAATCATGTATCTAATGACCCAATTTATTACAGAGCTGCCTGAGGAACTGACTTCAGTCTTGCTTGTTTTGTTTTAGGGTGCTGATGGGATCTGACATACTCCAGAAGGAATGAAGCAAAAAGAATAAAGGAAAGTTGGAGGGAATGACAAAAAAAGTAAGAGGCTCCCCATCTGGCCAGGCTTACTGTGTGGGTCTTCTCTAGTGCAAGGCTAGTTCATGAAGATTAGGACAGGTAGATATTTTGTCTAATGTCCAGACACAAGCCCAGGGAGTCTCAATATTTCCCCAAACAGACAATATAAATCTCCACAAACTGTCCCTAATGAAAGGAAATATATCATTTACCTGACATAGAATTCAAAATAGCTGTTATAAGAAGGTTCACTGCAGTCAGAGAACAATACAAAGAAAAAATTGAGAATATCAAACAAGAGATAGAAACCGCTAAAGAATACCAAGCAGAAGTCATGTGGCTGAAGAACAGAATAACCAACTGGAAAATTTACTGGAGGGTTAAAACAGCATAGCAGATCACTCCAAAGAAAGGATCATAGAATTTTTTAAAAAGTCATTTGAAATTACTCATCAAAGTAGCAAAAGGAAGAATGAAAAATAGTAAAGAAAATAAGAGAATTATTAGACAATATCAGATGGACCAATATATGCATTATAGGGATCCCCAAAAAAGAGCTGGGAAATGACCTGAAAGATTTCTCAAAGGAAAAATGCTTAAAAATCCCCAAATCTGTAGAAGGAAATGAACATCCAGATCCAGGAAGCAAAAATGATCCCTACCCTGACCCCCCACAAAAAACAAAAAACAAGAAACAAAC
The DNA here is from genome assembly GCF_022355385.1 of Mustela nigripes. Lineage (NCBI taxonomy): Eukaryota > Metazoa > Chordata > Mammalia > Carnivora > Mustelidae > Mustela > Mustela nigripes. The sequence continues at coordinate 85,866,928 of NC_081557.1, read as the reverse complement.
AAACAAAAAAAAAAACTTCAAAGAAATCCACACCAAGACACATTATAATCAAATCACTGAAAAGTAAAGACAAAGGGAACTTTCAAGGAGCAAGAAACATGCAATTTATCCCATACAATAAAACCCCTATAAGAGCATCAGTGGATTTTTCAGCAGAATTCAACGGATTTTAACAGAAATCTTGCAGGTCAGAAGAGAGTAGGATGATCTATTCAAGGAACTGAAAGGGAAAAAAGGGGGTCCACCAAGACTACATAAATACCCAAAGGAGAAGAGAGAACATTTTTTTCTTACATGAAGAAAAAGCTGGAGAAGTTCATCACCACTAAACCTGCCTTATAAGAAAAATGTTGAAAAGAAAGGACACTAAATAACATCATGTTACCTTAAAAAAGTCTAAAATAAAGTGATAAAGGTAAACACATATAACCATACAGAATATTGCATTATAAAAGTGGTGGGTAAATTTCTTTTACTTTTGATATGGAAGTTAAAAGATAAAAGTATTAAAAGTAGCTATAACTAAAAATGTTAATAGACACAAAACACATGTATGCATTAAATAAAGCCTTTTAAGTGACAAAAACAAAATGCCAGAAATATTTCTTTAAATCAAAACTACAGCCCCAATAATGTATGTGAGTATATTACCAAGTAAGAAAATATGTGAGGGTGTGTGCTAGGCTTACACATGGACACCAAGAAGGAAATCTATTATGATAAACATCTATATTAAAAAAGAAGAGACACTTGATTCAACAACCTACCTTTATACCTGAAGGAACTAGAAAGAAAAGAACAAATAAAGCAGAAATACATCAAATAGAAAATAATAGTAAAATCACTGAAAATAAGAGCTGTTTTATATGATAAAATTGGCAAGCCCTCAGCAAGTCTAAATAAGAACAAAGAGAGAAGATCCCAATAAGTAAAATTAGAAATGAAAGAGGAGACAATAAAACTGATGTCACAGAAATAAAAAGTAAAGGATAATAAGATTATATGAACATTTATACACCAACTAGATAATCTAGATGAAATGAATAGATTCCTAGAAACATGCCACCTGCTAAAATAAATCATGAATACAAAGAAATTCTGAACAGAACCGTAAGGGGTATGATGATTAAATTAATAATCTAAAACCTCTCAACAAGGAAAATCTAAGCTTCAAGCATAAATTCTATCAACTATTTAAAGAAGAATTAACACCAGTCCTTCTCAAGTCCCTAAAACTAAAGAATGGGGTAGACTTTCAAATCCATTCTATGAGGCCCCCATTACCCTGATACGAAATCCAGACAAAAATAGTGCAAGGAAAGAAAATTAGAAGCTAGTATCCCTGATGAATTCTGAATTCCAGAAAATTAGAAGCTAGTACCCCTGATGTATTCTGAATTCTTATTCATCTGAAGAACACATAAGCATATATTTACACACACATTTGTATTTAGTAGTGGAGAAGGGCAGAAGCATCATTCTTTACTTATACAGAGGGGATTCTGTTAGTAGTAAAAAAGCAATCAGTCTCTGAATTTTTACAAATGTGAAAACTGCTTAAAATAAGACATGGCTCCAAACATAAAACAATGGCTTATACCTACCACAATTACAGATTTTTATTTAAATTTTTTATTTAAATTAATTTGTTAACATATAGTGTATTATTAGTTTCAGGGGTAGAATTTAGCGATTCATCAGTTGCGTATAATGCCCAGTGCTCATTACATCAAGTGCCCTTCTTAATGTCAACTCTAAAGGGAGAAAGATAGAAAGACCACTTGGGCATGTTAGTCTCTTTGGGCCATTATAAAAAATCCATGGATTGGGGGCTTCTAAGCAAGAGAAATTTATTTCTCACAGTTCTGGAGTCTGGGAAATCCAAGATCAAGGCACCAGGGGATTTTTCATCTCTGGTGAGGTCTCTTTTTCTGCTTCATAGACTGTTTGTCTTCTTGCTCTGTCCTCACATGACCAAAGGAAAAAAGAGAACTCTCTGATATCTCTTTTATAAGGGCACTGATCTCATTCATGAAGGCCCCACCCTCACGACCTAATCAACTGCCAGAGTTCTCATTTCCTAATACCATCACACTAAGGCTTAAGTTCCAACATAGGAATTTGAGAAAGCCACATTCAGTCTATAGCAGACTTTACATTAAATGTCTTTCTTTATGCTCTACCTATGATCTAAGATCTATATCTAAGATCTGTGTTTAGGATATTTTCAACATACTGTATATGATTTTAAAACTTCTACACTCACAAAATTAGGTTACAAAAAGCTATGGAAATCAAAATGGAAAATTTCGGAAAGGATCCAAAGTAAAGAGTAGATTATTAATTATATGAAATGAGGTTAAAAGTCCTGCTAGGAAACTCCACTACTGCATGTGGTATTTAAAAAGAGGCACTTGTGTATCCTTAAGAAAACCAAGCTCCCCATCTCAAAGAAAGCATAACTATAAATTGCAAATGGAAGTAATGATTAAGAGCTTAATTTTATTTTTCTCTTGCAACCTGAGAAAAATTAAGCAGAAAAAGGATCTGCCAATCCATGACTTGTGACCAGTGCATTTAATTCCCATCCCCTGCTCAAAAATGAGTGTCTGTGATTAAGATTCTCTTTCCTGTACTCAAATCTTGTCATAATATGAAATTTCTGAGATCAAAAGTATAAAAATCCTGGGTGTAAAGCAAATGAACAGTTGCATTTCTGGACAACAGAACTCAGAAATGTGTCCTAGCAAATCCCACAGTGTCACAGTACATGTCACATTCAAGGAGAAAGTAATCTGAGGTTTGTTTACCCTACTTTGGGTATCAGCTGTCCTATCAATGGTAGTTCTAGGAAAAATGTTTTGCCTCTGAGAATTTCTAGTTCATAAATTTTCCATACAATTTAGAATATAACTCATAGTAAAAGAGAGAAGGAACCCTTGGGTCTTCAGGGGAAAGCCTTCTTACAATTACAACTGTCCTAAAAATAAGAATTTTCTTCTGTATCAAAACTGTAAAAATTAAATATTAATCTGTTTTGCATGAAGTAAGGTATAGAGTGGTGCAAGGAGGTCCCTATCAATTGGAAATTAATGTTGCAGTGATAATCTAAGTAAACAGCTCCCTCTGATGGGGACTTTAGTCTTAGACAACACTTAAATCAATTTAAAAGAAAAAAAAAATACTGTAAGGAATATCCCAAGAAGGCGTTAGGAATATTTATTTTCTTTTTTCTTTGCAAGTTTTTAAATTAATTTCCAGTAGGTTAAAATACAGTGTAATATTAGTTTCAGGTGTAGAATTTAATGATTTATCACTTACATACAACACAAGGTATTCACAGCAAGTGCCCCTCTTAATCCGCATTACCTATTTAATTCATTTCTCCACCCACCTCCCCTCTAGCAACTATCAGTTTATTTTCTACACTTAAGAACTATTTCTTTAAAAAAAAAAAGGAGTGTTTCTTCATTTTCTTCTCTTTCTTCCCCCATGTTCATTCATTTTGTTTCTTAAACTCTACATTCTACATGTGAATGAATATTTTTAAAAGTCAAATTAAGATCCTTCACTCATAAAATCTAAAAAAAATCGTTCACTCATATATATAATATATTATATCATATAGAATATATTCATATATTCTATATAATATATAATAAATATATTATATGATATACCATATATCATAAATATATTTATAATATATCATATATTATATTTTTATATATAAATATTATATATTTATATAAGTTATATATAAAATATATAATTATTTATATATTATATATAAATATATAAAATATTAATATATAACATATTCATATGTTCATATATAATATGTAATATATTATATATAGATGATATAAAGATATATAAATAAATCTCAATTTTAAAAATGCAAAAAACTATACATTTTAATATGCTGGAAGAAAAATTTGGTAATTATTTTGCATTCTCCTTTCACTTACCCTTATGTCAATATGAGGAGCATTTGAATTATTTTTCTTCTAGATTTGTTTAGATATAATTGACATGTAACACTGTGTAGCTTTAATTGTACATGTTTATTTGATAAACAAATATTGGCATATGATTATCACAGCAGTATAAGCTAATACCTCCATCAAGTTACATAACTAACATTTCTTTTCTGTGGTGAGAATTTTTAAGACCTACTCTCTTAGTAAATTTCAAGTATGTGGTATACATATACAATGGAATATTACTCAGCCATGAGAAAGAATGAAATTCTGCCATTTATAACACTGTAGATGGTACTAGAGGATTTGCTAAGTGAAACAAATCAGGTAGAGAAAGATAAAAACTGTATTATATCTCTTGTATGTGGAATCTAAAAATAAATGGAGTAGAAAGGTGGTTTCCAGGAGCTGAGGAGAGTGGAAACTGTGATGATGCTCCTCCGATAGCACAATCTTCCCGTTAGAAGTTGAATAAGTTCTGGACATCTAATGAACACAGCACTATTATAGATAGCATTTGAATTCTTTAGAAGAGTGGTAAGGCTAAAAGAAGAAATTGTTCAAAGGCAAATAAGTTCAAGGAGAGAGAATTTTAAGGTTATTCCTTGTTCCTTCCCACCTACAATTTTATGGCTCTCAGTTATCAAAATTCTTCAATGAAGTAACTTGAAAACTTTTTTTTTCATTTAACTTTATTTTTTCAGTGTTCCAAGATTCATTGTATATGCATCATGTATATGCATCACACCCAGTGCTCCATGCAATACATGCCCTCCTTAATTCCCACCACCAGGCTCTCCCAACCCCCTTCCCCCCTCCCCTCCAAATCCCTCAGTTTGTTTCTCAGAGTTCACATCTTAACAGGACAACCACCCATTTGTTTTTCACTGCTAACCAAGGGGAATAAAAAGACTTAAATGCAAATGTAATAAAGAACTCATAAGAGTGACATGTGAAAGTACAACAATGAACTAGAGTATAGAGATAAATGACAGCATTTAAATTCATGACAGGTGCATATATATGACACATATATTGCAATGAAGAGAATGCAAAAATAACTCTCATATTGATGGTCACTTGATTTTCAACATGGTTGCCAAGATGTTCTACAGAGAACCAATAGCATCTTCCACAAATGCTAGAACAAGTGGATGTTCACATTTAAACAAATGAAATTGGATCCCTATCTCACACAAGACACAGAACTAACTCCAAGTAAATCATAGATATAATTGTAAGAAATAGTGCTATAAAACTTAAGAAGGACAGGCAGAGGTGTCAAGATGGTGGAGAAGTAGCAGGCTGAGACTACTTCAGCTAGCAGGAGATTAGCTAGATAGCTTATCTAAAGATTGCAAACACCTGAAAATCCATCTGCAGATCAAAGAGAAGAAGAGAAGAATTCTGGAAACAGAAAAACAACCACTTTCTGAAAGGTAGGACTGGCGGAGAAGTGAATCCAAAGCAACAGGAAGATAGACCCCGGGGGGAGGGGCCGGCTCCCTGCAAGCGGCGGAGCGATGGAGCACAAAATCAGGACTTTTAAAAGTCTGTTCCACTGAGGGACATCGCTCAGAGGCTAAACCGGGGCAAAGGCCACTTGGGGTCAGCGTGGCCTCAGGTCCCACAGGGTCACAGAAGGATCAGGGGTGTGTGAATGATGCAGAGCTTGCAGGTATTGGAATGGGAAAGCTGGCTACAGAGACAGAGCCGACAGTAAGCTCACAGCTCCGGGTTACCTTGAACCGGTCGCAGGCTCGGTGAGCTCGGAGCGGGGCCAGAGGTCAGGCAGATGGGAGTAACTGGGTGCTGTTCTCTGAAGGTGCACTGAGAAGTGGGGCCTTGGGCTCTTGGCTCCTCCGGGCCAGAGACCAAGAGGCCGCCATTTGTATTCCTGTCCTCCGGAACTCTACGGAAAGCGCTCAGAGAAAAAAAGCTCCTGAAAGCAAACCCGAGGGGATTACTCAGCCCAGCCCCTGGTAAGGGTGGTGCAATTCCGTTTGGGGCAAAGACACTTGAGAATCACTACACCAGGCCCCTCCCCCAGAAGATCAACAAGAAATCCAGCCAAGACCAAGTTCACCTACCAAGGAGTGCGGTTTCAATACCAAGGAGAGCAGCAGAATTCCAGAGGAGGAGAAAGCAAAGCACGGAACTCATGGCTTTCTCCCTGTAATTTTTTTAATCTTGCAGTTAAATTAATTTTTTTTCTTTTTCATTATTTTCTCTTCTTCTGCTAAAATTTATTTTAACTTTTACCATTTTCTTTTTTAACGATTTTTTTTAAAGATTTTATTTATTTATTTATTTGACAGAGAGAGAGAGATCACAAGTAGGAAGAGAGGCAGGCAGAGAAAGAGAGAAGAGGAAGCAGGCTCCCTGCGAGCAGAGAGCCCAATGCGGGACTCGATCTCAGGACCCTGAGATCATGACCTGAGCCAAAGGCAGCGGCTTAACCCACTGAGCCACCCAGGTGCCCCTTTTTTAACGTTTTTTAACTAGTTTATCTAATATATATTTTTTCTTTTTTATATTTTTCTTTATTCGTTTTCTTTTTTTTTTAATTATTTTTTTCTTTTTTTTTTCCCTTTCTTTCTTCTTGAACCTCTTTTTATCCCCCTTCTCCCCACTCACGATTAGGGATCTCTTCTGATTTGGTTAAAGCATATTTTCCTGGGGTTATTGCCACCCTTTTAGTATTTTACTTACTCCTTCATATACTCTTATCTGGACAAAATGACAAGGCAGAAAAATTCACCACAAAAAAAAGAACAAAAGGCAGTACTGAAGGCTAGGGACCTAATCAATACAGACATTGGTAATATGTCAGACCTAGAGTTCCGAATGACAATTCTCAAGGTTCTAGCCGGGCTCGAAAAAGGCATGGAAGATATTAGAGAAACCCTCTCGAGAGATATAAAAACCCTTTCTGGAGAAATAAAAGAACTAAAATCTAACCAAGTTGAAATCAAAAAAGATATTAATGAGGTGCAACCACTGCTAGGATAAATGAAGCAGAAGAAAGAATTAGCAATATAGAAGACCAAATGACAGAGAATTAAGAAGCTGAGCAAAAGAGGGACAAACAGCTACTGGACCAGGAGGGGAGAATTCGAGAGATAAGTGACAACATAAGATGAAACGACATTAGAATAATTGGGATTCCAGAAGAAGAAGAGAGAGGGAAGCAGAAGGTATATTGGAGAGAATTATTGGGGAGAATTTCCCCAATATGGCAAAGGGAATGAACATCAAAATTCAGGAGGTTCAGAGAATGCCCCTCAAAATCAGTAAGAATAGGCCCACACCCCATCACCTAATAGTAAAATTTACAAGTCTTAGTGACAAAGAGAAAATCCTGAAAGCAGCCCGGGAAAAGAAGTCTGTAACATACAATGGTAAAAATATTAGATTGGCAGCTGACTTATCCACAGAGACCTGGCAGGCCAGAAAGAGCTGGCATGATATTTTCAGAGCACTAAATGAGAAAAACATGCAGCCCAGAATACTATATCCAGCTACGCTATCATTGAAAATAGGAGAGATTAAAAGCTTCCAGGACAAACAACAACTGAAAGAATTTGCAAACACCAAACCAGCCCTACAGGAAATCTTGAAAGGGGTCCTCTAATCAAAGAGAGAGCCTACAAGTGGTAGATCAGTAAGGAACAGAGACCATATACAGTAACAGTCACCTTACAGGCAATACAATGGCACTAAATTCATATCTCTCATTAGTAACATTGAATGTTAATGGGCTAAATGCCCCAATCAAAAGACACAGGGTATCAGAATGGATAAAAAAACAAAACCCATCTATATGTCTCCTCCAAGAAACTCATTTTAAGACCGAAGACACCTCCAGATTTAAAGTGAGGGGGTGGAAAAGAATTTACCATGCTAATGGACATCAGAAGAAAGCAGGAGTGGCAATCCTTATATCAGATCAATTAGATTTTAAGCCAAAGACTATAATAAGAGATGAGGAAGGACACTATATCATACTCAAAGGGTCTGTCCAACAAGAAGATTTAACAATTTTAAATATCTATGCCCCCAACGTGGGAGCAGCCAACTATATAAACCAATTAATAACAAAATCAAAGAAACACATCAACAATAATACAATAATAGTAGGGGACTTTAACACTCCCCTCACTGAAATGGACAAATCATCCAAGCAAAAGATCAACAAGGAAATAAAGGCCTTAAATGACACACTGGACCAGATGGACATCACAGATATATTCAGAATATTTCATCCCATTGGGAGGGAGACAAACCATAAGTGACTCTTAATCTCACAAAACAAACTGAGGGTTGCTGGGGGGAGGGGGTTTGGGAGAAAGGGGTGGGATTATGGACATTGGGGAGGGTATGGGCTTTGGTGAGTGCTGTGAAGTGTGTAAACCTGGTGATTCACAGACCTGTACCCCTGGGGATAAAAATATATGTTTATAAATAATAAAAAATTAATAATTTAAAAAAAAAAGAATATTTCATCCCAAAGCAACAGAATACACATACTTCTCTTGTGCACATGGAACATTCTCCAGAATAGATCACATCCTCGGTCCTAAATCAGGATTCAACCGGTATCAAAAGATTGGGATCATTCCCTGCATATTTTCAGACCACAATGTTCTGAAGCTAGAACTCAACCACAAGAGGAAGTTTGGAAAGAACCCAAATAAATGGAGACTAAACAGCATCCTTCTAAAGAATGAATGGGTCAACCGGGAAATTAAAGAAGAATTGGAAAAAATCATGGAAACGAATGATAATGAAAATACAACGGTTCAAAATCTGTGGGACACACCAAAGGCAATCCTGAGAGGAAAATATATAGTGGTACAAGCCTTTCTCAAAAAACAAGAAAGGTCTCAGGTACACAACCTAACCCTACACCTAAAGGAGCTGGAGAAAGAATAAGAAAGAAACCCTAAGCCCAGCAGGAGAAGAGAAATAAAGATCAGAGCAGAAATCAATGAAATAGAAACCAAAAAAACAATAGAACAAAACAACGAAACTAGGAGCTGGTTCTTTGAAAGAATTAATATTAATAAACCCCTGGCCGGACTTATCAAAAAGAAAAGAGAAAGGACCCAAATAAATAAAATCATGAATGAAAGAGGAGAGATCACAACCAACACCAAAGAAATACAGACAATTATACGAATATACTATGAGCAACTTTACGCCAACAAATTTGACAATCTGGAAGAAATGGATGCATTCCTAGAGACATATAAACTTCCACAACTGAGCCAGGAAGAATAGAAAGCCTGAACAGGCCCACAACCAGTAAGGAGATTGAAACAGTCATTAAAAATCTCCAAACAAATAAAAGCCCAGGGCCAGACGGCTTTCCAGGGGACTTCTACCAAACATTTAAAGAACTAATCCCTATTCTCCTGAAACTGTTCCAAAAATAGAAATGGAAGGAAAACTTCCAAACTCATTTTGTGAGGCCAGCATCACCTTGATCCCCAAACCAGACAAGGATCCCACCAAAAAAGAGAACTACAGACCAATATCCTTGATGAACACAGATGCGAAAATTCTCACCAAAATACTAGCAATAGGATCCAACAGTATATTAAAAGGATTATTCACCGTGACCAAGTGGGATTTATTCCAGGGCTGCAAGGTTGGTTCAACATCCGCAAATCAATCAATGTGATACAACACATCAATAAAAGAAAGAACAAGAACCATATGATACTCTCAATAGAGGCTGAAAAAGCATGTGACAAAGTAAAGCATCCCTTCCTGAAAAAAACTCTTCAAAGTGTAGGGATAGAGGGCACATACCTCAATATCATCAAGGCCATCTATGAAAAAACCACTGCAAATATCATTCTCAATGGAGAAAAACTGAAAGCTTTACGCTAAGGTAGGGTACACGGCAGGGATGTCCATTATCACCACTGCTAGTCAACATAATACTAGAAGTCCTAGCCTCAGCAATCAGACAACAAAAGGAAATTAAAGGCATCCAAATCGGCAAAGAAGAAGTCAAACTATCACTCTTCGCAGATGATATGATACTATATGTGGAAAACCCAAAAGACTCCACTCCAAAACTGCTAGAACTTGTACAGGAATTCAAAACTGCTAGAACTTGTCAGGATATAAAATCAATGCACAGAAATCAGTTGCATATCTCTACACCAACAACAAGACAGAAGAAAAAGAAATTAAGGTGTCGATCCCATTTACAATTGCACCCAAAACCATAAGATACCTAGGAATAAACCTAACCAAAGAGGCTAAGAATCTATATTCAGAAAACTATAAAGTACTCATGAAAGAAATTGAGGAAGACACAAAGAAATGGAAAAATGTTCCATGCTCCTGGATTGGAAGAATAAATATTGTGAAAATGTCTATGCTACCTAAAGCAATCTACACATTTAATGCAATTTTTATCAAAGTACCACCTATCTTTTTCAAAGAAATGGAACAAATAATCCTAAAATTTATATGGAACCAGAAAAGACCTCAAATAGCCAAAGGAATATTGAAAAAGAAAGCCAAAGTTGGTGGCATAACAATTCAAGACTTCAAGCTCTATTACAAAGCTGTCATCATCAAGACAGCATGGTACTGGCACAAAAATAGACACATTGATCAATGGAACAGAATAGAGAGCCCAGAAATAGAACCTCAACTCTATGGTCAACTAATCTTCAACAAAGCAGGAAAGAATGTCCAATGGAAAAAAGACAGCCTCTTCAATAAATTGTGCTGGGAAAATTGGACAGCCACATGCAGAAAAATGAAATTGGACCATTTCCTTACACCATACACAAAAATAGACTCAAAATGGATGAAGGACCTCAATGTGAGAAAGGAATCCATCAAAATCCTTGAGGAGAACACAGGCAGCAACCTCTTCAACCTCAGCTGCAGCAACATCTTCCTAGGAACATCGCCAAAAGCAAGGGAAGCAAGTGCAAAAATGAACTATTGGGATTTTATCATGATCAAAAGCTTTTGCACAGCAAAGGAAACAGTTAACAAAACCAAAAGATAACTGAGAGAATGGGAGAAGATATTTGCCAATGACATATCAGATAAAGGGCTAGTGTCCAAAATCTATAAAGAACTTAGCAAACTCAATACCCAAATAACAAATAATCCAATCAAGAAATGGGCAGAGGACATGAACAGACATTTCTGCAAAGAAGACATCCAGATGGCCAACAGACACATGAAAAAGTGCTCCATATCACTCGGCATCAGGGAAATACAAATCAAAACCACAATGAGATATCACCTCACACCAGTCAGAATGGCTAAAATCAACAAGTCAGGAAATGACAGATGCTGGCGAGGATGCGGAGAAAGGGGAACCCTCCTACACTGTTGGTGGGAATGCAAGCTGGTGCAACTACTCTGGAAAACAGCATGGAGGTTCCTCAAAATCTTGAAAATAGAACTGGCCTATGATCCAGCAATTGCACTACTGGGTATTTACCCTAAGGATACAAACGTAGTGACCCGAAGGGGCATGTGCACCCGAATGTTTATAGCAGCAATGTCCACAATGGCCAAACTATGGAAAGAACCTAGATGTCCATCAACAGATGAATGGATCAAGAAGATGTGGTATATATACACAATGGAATACTATGCAGCCATCAAAAGAAATGAAATCTTGCCATTTGCGACAACGTGGATGGAACTAGAGGGTATTATGCTTAGCGAAATAAGTCAAGCAGACAAAGACAACTATCCTATGATCTCCCTGATATGAGGAAGTGGAGATACAACATGGGGGGTTAAGGGGGTTGGAGAAGAATAAATGAAACAAGATGGGATTGGGGGGGGAGACAAACCATAAGTGACTCTTAATCTCACAAAACAAACTGAGGGTTGCTGCGGGGAGGGGTGTTGGGAGAAGGGGGGTCGGGTTATGGTTATGGACATTAGGGAGGATATGTGCTATGGTGAGTGCTGTGAAGTGTGTAAACCTAGCGATTCACATACCTGTACCCCGGGGGTTAAAAATATATTATATGTTTATAAAAAATAAAAAATTAAAAAAAATGAATACTGTTACACTGAAAAATACATATTAATTAATTAATTAATTAATTAAAAAACAAACAAACAAACAAAACACCCAGAAAACACTGATGGAATAAATTAAAGATGACCTAAGCAAATGGAAAGAGAGCTTGCATTCCCACCATCATATGGTCAAGGAGGGGGAGGGGTAAGAGGATGGGGTAGACAGGGGATGGGGTATCCAGGTGATGGGTATAAAGAGAGCATGTGTTGTGATAAGCACTGGGTGTTATATGCAATGGATGAATCGTTGAACACTACACCAAAAACTAATGATGTACTATAATGATATTGAACATGATTATTAAAAAAAAAGAAATGTAAGGACATTCCATGCTCATGGATTGGAAGAAAAGCATGTTAAAACATCTGCAGTACCCAAAGCAATCTACACGCTGAATGCAATCATTCTCAACTTATGACGAGCATTTTACACAGAGCTAGAACAAACAATCCTAAAATCTGTATGGAACCAAAAAGCATACTGATTAGCTAAATCAATCTTGAAAAAGAAAAACAAAGCTGGAAGCATCACAATTCTATACTTCAAGTTATAATACAAAGTTGTAATCATCAAGATGATATGGTGTGACACAAAAAACAGACACATAGGTCAATGGCATAAAACAGAAAACCCCAAAATGGACCCACAATCATATGGTCAACTAATGACTGACAAAGCAGGAAAGGTTATCCATGCAAAAAAAGACAGTCTCTTAAAAAATGGTGTTGGGAAAACTGGAGAGCTACACACAAAAGAATGAAACAGGATCACTTGATTACCCAATACACACACACACACACACACATACAAAATTCAAAGCAGATGAAAGATCTAAATGAGAGACTCTCCTAGAGGAGAAGACAGGTAGTAATCTCATTGATATCAGCTGTAGCAACTTCTTACTAGACACGTCTCCTATTAGGAATTAATTAAGATAAAGAGCATCTGTACGGTGAAGGAAACAATTAACAAAACTAAAAGGAAACTTTCATAACGGGAGAAGATATTTTCAAATAACATAACTGATAGGGTTAGTATCTAAATTATATAAAGAACTTACCAACTCAAACCCATAAAACAAACTCAGTAAGAAAAAATGGGCAAAAGACATGCAAAGACATTTTTCTAAAGAAGACATACAGATGGACAGCAGACACATGAAAAGATATTAATATCACTCATCATCAGGGAAACACAAATCAAAATTACAATGAGATATTACCTCACATCTGTCAGAATGGATAAAATTAATCATACAGGAAACAGCAGATATTGGCCAGAATGAAGAGAAAATGGTACACTCTTACACTGTTGGTGGGATTGCAAACTTGTGCAGCCATTCTGGAAGACAGTATGGAAGTTCCTCAAAAAGTTAGAAAAGACTATGTACAATCCAGCAATTGCACTACTAGGTATTTACCCAAAGGATATAAAAATACTGACTCAGAGGGATGCATACAATTCAATGCTTATAGCAACATTATCAATAGAGAAAAATTCTAGAAAGAGCCCAAAGTCCATTGAATGTTAAATGGATAAAGATGTGATTATATATAATGGAATATTACTCTGCCATAAAAAGAATTAAATCTTGCCATTTGCAATGAACTGGATGGAGATAGAGATTATTATGTTAAGCGAAAAAAGTCAGTCAAAGAAGGACAAATAATATATGATTTCATTCATATGTGGAATTAAAAAACAAAGGAATATGGGGGTGGGGAGAGAGAGCCAAAAGATAAAACAGATTCTTGACTACAGAGAACAAACTGAAGATTGCAGGAGGAGAGGTGGGCAGGTGATGGGTAAATGACTACGGGGGTTTAAGGAGGGAACTGGCTGTGATGACCACAGGTATTGTATGAAAGTGATAAATCATGAAATTCTACACCTGACAGAATATTACACCATGTGTTCACTAACTGAAATTGAAATAAAAACTTGAAACTGAGAAAAAATAATAATAAGAGGAGAGCAAAATAGACTATAAACAGTAGTAGACATGAATCAGAAGGTGAGGAATTTAGTCTCAACTTTTTCTTCACAAAAATGTGTATTATTATGCAAATTTAACTATACCGAGCTCATTCTCCCATCCATATAATAAAAATAGTTTTATGATCAGTTATGTGCTGTTCTGACTGTATAAAGGTAAAAAACAAAAGTCTGGGAGAGGAGTCAAGATGGCAGGGAAGTAGCAGGCTGAGAGGACATGGGTAGCAGGAGTTCAGCTAGATAGATTATCCAAACATTGTGAACACCTACAAATCCAATGGGAAAATGAAGAAAAGAGCAACAATTCTAGAAACAGAAAATCGATCACTTTCTGAAAGGTAAGACCTGAGGAGAAGTGAGTTCAAAGTGACGGGAAGATAGACTGCGGGGGGAGGGGCCGGTTCCGGGCAAGCAGCGGAGCAACCGAGCACAAAATCAGGACTTTTAAAAGTCTGCTCCAGGGAGGGACATCGCTCCAGAGGCTAAACTGGGGTGAAGCCACGCAGGGTCAGTGTAACCTCAGGTCCCGCGGGGTCACAGAAGGACCAGGGGTGTCTGAATGTCACAGAGCTCACAGGTTTTAGAGCAGGGAAGCCAGCTACAGCGACAAAGTTGAGGAGTGAGCTCTCAGCTCAGGGTTACCTTGAACTGGGCACAGGCTGGGGAGCTCGGTGCACCACCTGAGGTCAGGAGATGGAAGCGACCAAGCGCTTTTCTACAAGCGCAAGCGACTGAGCGCTTTTCTCCAAAATTTGACCAGAGGCCAGGGAGACAGGAGCAATTGGGTGCTTTTCTTTGAGGGCACACTGAGGAGCGGGACCCGAATTCTCAGATCCTCCCGGGCGGAGATGGGGAGGCCGCCATTATCATTCCTGTCCCCTGGGACTCTACAGAAAGCATTCAGGGAACAAAATCTCCTGAAAGTGAACCTGAGCAGATTACTAGCATCTCCTGATAAGGGCGGGGCAATTCCACCTCAGGCAAACACACTTGAGAATCACTACAACAGACCCCTCCCCCAGAAGACAACAAGAATCCCAGCCAAAACCAACATCACTTACAAAGGAGAACAGCGGAATTCCAGAGGAGGAGAAAGCAAAGCAAGGAATTCATGGCTTTCTCCCCATGATTCTTTAGTCTTGCAGTTAATTTTTTTTTCTTTTTTCTTCTGCTAAATTTTTTTTAAACATTTACCCTTTCCTCTTTTAACTTTTTTAAAACTAGCTTATCTTAACAATACCTTACCAAAATCATCATCATCATCATCATCATTGTTTGAACCTTCATTATTATAGTTGTATTTTACCCTCCATTGTATCTAGCTACATTTTTTTGTGTGTATACATATATTTTTTTAATATTTTTCCTTATTTCTTTTCTTTTCTCTTTCTTTCTTTCTTTCTTTCTTTCTTTCTTTCTTTCTTTCTTTCCTGTTTATCCCCTTGCACCCTCCTATGATTTGGGGTATCTTCTGATTTGGTTAAAACACATTTCCCTGGGGTCTTTGCCACCCCTTTTAACATTTTATTTGCTCCTATATATATTCTTATCTGGAAAAAATGACAAGGTGGAAAAACTCACCACAAAAAGAACAAGAGGCAGTACCAAAGGCTAGGAACCTAATAAATACAGGCATTGGTAATATGACAGATCTAGAGTTCAGAACGACGATTCTCAAGGTTCTAGTTGGGCTCAAAAAAGGCATGGAAGGGCACTTGGGTGGCTCAGTTGGTTGACTGCCTTCGGCTCAGGTCATGATCCTGGAGTCCTGGGATCAAGTCCCACATCAGGCTTCCAGCTCCAAGGGGAGTCTTCTTATCCCTCTAACCTCCCCTCTCATGCTATCTCACTCTGTCTCTCTTTCTTTAAAAAAAAAAAAAAAAAAGGCAGGGAAGATATTAGAGAAACCCTCTCCGGAGAGATAAAAGCTCTTTCTGGAGAAATAGAGGAACTAAAATCTAACCAAATTGAAATTTAAAAAGCTATTAATGAGGCGCAATAAAAAATGGAAGCTCTTCCTGCTCGTATAAATGAGACAGAAAAAAGAATTAGTGACATAGAAGACCAAATGACAGAGATTAAAGAAGCTGAGCAAAAGAGGGACAAAAAGCTATTGGACCATGAGGGGAGAATTCGAGAGATAAGTGACACCATAAGATGACACAACATTAGAATAATTGGGATTCAAGAAGAAGAAGAAAGAGGAGAGAGAATTATTGTAGAGAATTTCCTCAATATGGCAAAGGGAACAAACATCAAAATCCAGGAGATGCAAAGAACGCCCTCAAAATCAATAAAAATAGGTGCACACCCCATCACCTGACAGTAAAATTTACAAGTCTTAACAAAAAAGAGGAAATCCTGAAAGCAGCCCAGGAAAAGAAGTCTGCAACATGCAAGGTTAAAAACATTAGATTGGCAGCAGACCTATCTACAGAGACCTGGCAGGCCAGAAAGAACTAGCATGATATTTTCTGAGCACTAAACGAGAAAAACAAGCAGCCAAGAATACTATATCCAGCGAGGCTCTCATTGAAAATAGAAGGAGAGATAAAAAAGCTTCCAGGACAAACAAAAACTGAAAGAATTTGCAAACACCTACCAGCTGTATAGAAAATATTGAAAGGGGTCCTCTAAGGAAAGAGAGACTCTAAAAGTAGTAGATCAGAAAGGAAAAGAGACAATATACAGTTAACAGTCACCTTACAGGCAATACAATGGCACAAAATTCATATCTTTCATTAATTACCCTGAATGTTAATGGGCTAAATGCCCCAATCAAAAGACACAGGGTATCAGAATGGATAAAAAAACAAAGCCCGTCAATATGCTGCCTACAAGAAACTCATTTTAGACCCAAAGACACCCCCAGATTTAAAGTGAGGGGTGGAAAACAATGTACCATGCTAATGGACATCAGAAGAAAGCTGGGGTGGCAATCCTTGTATCAGATGAAATAGATTTTAAGCCAAAGACTATAATAAGAGACGAGGAAGGACACTATATCATACTCAAAGGGTCTGCCCAACAAGAATACCTAATAATTTTAAATATATATGTCCCTAATATGGGAGCAGCCAACTATATAAACCAATTAAAAACAAAATCAAAGAAACACATTGACAATAATACAATAATAGTAGGGGACTCTAATACTCCCCTCATTGAAATGGACAGATCATCCAAGCAAAAGATCAACAAGGAAATAAAGGCCTTAAATGACACACTGGACCAGATGGACATCACAGATATATTCAGAACATTTCATCCCAAGGCAACAGAATACACATTCTTCTCTAGTGCACATGGAACATTCTCCAGAATAGGCCACATTCTGGGTCATAAATCAGGTCTCAACTGGTATCAAAAGATTGGGATCATTCCCTGCATATTTTCAGACCACAATGCTCTGAAGCTAGAACTCAACCACAACAGGAAATTTGGAAATAACACAAATACATGGAGACTAAACAGCATCCTTCTAAAAAATGAATGGTCAGCCAGGAAATTAAAGAAGAATTGAAAAAATTCATGGAAACAAATGATAATTAAAACACAATGGTTCAAAATCTGTGGGACACAACAAAGGCAGTCCTGAGAGGAAAATATATAGTGGTACAAGCCTTACTCAAGAAACAAGAAAGGTCTCAAGTACACAACCTAACCCTATACCCAAAGGACCTGGAGAAAGAACAACAAAGAAAGCCTAAACCCAGCAGGAGAAGAGAAATCATAAAGATCAGAGCAGAAGTCAATTAAATATATCCTGTATATCAACCTTTGTCTGTACTCTCATTTGCAAATATCTTCTCCCATTCCGTGGGTTCCTTCTTTGTTTTTTTGACTGTTTCCTTTGCAAATGACAGTACAGACAAAAGGTTGATATCCAGGATCTATAAACAACTCCTGAAACTCAACACACACATAACAGACAATCATATCAAAAAATGGGCAGAAGATATGAACAGACACTTCTCCAATGAAGACATACAAATGGCTATCAGACACATGAAAAAAATGTTCATCATCACTAGCCATCAGGGAGATTCAAATTAAAATCACATTGAGATACCACCTTAGACCAGTTAGAATGGCCAAAATTAGCAAGACAGGAAACAACTTGTGTTGGAGGATGTGGAGAAAGTGGAACCCTCTTCCACTGTTGGTGGGAATGCAAGTTGGTGCAGCAACTTTGGAGAACAGTGTGGAGATTCCTCAAGAAACTAAAAATAGAGCTTCCCTATGACCCTGCCACTGCACTACTGGGTATTTACCCCAAAGATACATATGTATTGAAAAGAAGAGCCATCTGTACCCCCAATGTTTATAGCAGCAATGGCCCCGGTCACCAAACTGTGGAAAGAACCAAGATGCCCTTCAACGGATGAATGGATAAGGAAGATGTGGTCCATATACACTATGGAGTATTATGATATTTCCTGTACAGCTGGTTTGGTGTTTGCAAATTCTTTCAGTTTTTGGTTGTCCTGGAAGCTTTTTATCTCTCCTTCTATTTTCAGTTATAGCCTAGCTGAATATAGTATTGTTGGCTGCGTATTTTTTCTCATTTATGCTCTGAATATATAATGCTAGCTCTTTTCTGGCCTGCCAGGTCTCTGTGGATAAGTCTGCTGCCAAGCTAATATTTTTACCATCATATGTTACAGAATTCTTGTCCCAGGCTGCTTTCAGGATTTTCTCTTTGTCTCTAAGACTTGTAAATTTTACTATTAGATGATGGGGTGTGGACCTATTTTTATTCATTTTGAGGGGGGTTCTCTGCACATCCTGGATTTTGATGCTTGTTCCCTTTGCCATATTAGGGAAATTCTCTATAATAATTCTCTCCTATATACCTTCTGCTCCCCTCTCTCTTTCTTCTTCTTCTTGAATCCCAATTATTCTAATGTTGTTTCATCTTATGGTGTCACTTATCTCTCGAATTCTCCCCTCATGTTCCAGTATTTGTCTCTCTTTTGCTCAGCTTCTTTATTGTCTGTCATTTGGTCTTCTATATCTCTAATTCTCTCTTCTGCCTCATTTATGCTAGCAGTAAGAGACTCCGTTTTTTTATTGCACCTCACTAATAGCTTTTTTGAATTCACCTTAGTTAGATTTTAGTTCTTTTATTTTCCAGAAAGGGCTTTTATTTCTCCAGACAGGGTTTCTCTAATATCTTCCATGCCTTTTTCAAGTCTGGCTTGCACCTTGAGAATCATCATTCTGAACTCTAGATCTGACATATTACCGATGTCTGTATTGATTAGGTCCCC
>NC_081557.1:85817832-85847194 GCF_022355385.1 Mustela nigripes | reverse complement strand
TATGTATATGTTAGACTGGTGACTAGAACAGGGTCACCCACTTAATTTTGGGAGTATTTTGGTTTCTTAGAAGAAACTACCTCCCCAAATTTTAAAGAATGAAAAACATATCTAAGGGTAAACACAATGAAGGGATGGAATATGAATATAAAGATGAAAAAAATTTTTTTTAATTTCTAAAAAAGGAGTTGATTAGATAAGTTGGTTAGGAGAATAAAGAAAAAGAAAGTGGAGAGAATTTGCTCAGGCTGGAGTCTAGAACAAAGCCCTGTGCTGGATTTAGGGTGTATTTTGATCTATTAGAAAAAGATGTACCACAAATTCTTTAGAAGAAAAAAACCCTATATGTATATAAAAAAGTAAAGTTAGATACAATGAAGGATAAAATATGACTATAATAATGAAGGTTCAAAAAAGATACTTTTTATGAAAGGTATTGTTAAAATAAACTAGTTAAAAAATGTTAAAAGAGGAAAGGGTAAAAGTTTAAAAAAATTAGCAGAGAAAAAATAAAAAAAATTAATTAACTTTGTAAGACTAAATAATCATGGGGAGAAAGCCATGAATTCCATACTTTGCTTTCTCCTCCTCTGAAATTCCGCTGTTCTCCTTGGTAAGTGAACTTGGTCTTGGTTGGATTTTTTGTTGATCTTCTGGAGGAGGGGCCTGTTGTAGTGATTCTCAAGTGTCTTTGCCCGAGGCGGAATTGCACCAACCTTACCAGGGTCCAGGCTAAGTAATCCGCTCAGGTTCGCTTTCGGGAGCTTTTGTTCCCTGAACAATTTCCATAGCGTTCTGGAGGACAGGAATGAAAATAGCGGCCTCCCAATCTCTTACCCAGAGGAGCCGAGAGCTTGGGGCCCCACTCCTCAGTGTGTCCTCGGAGAAAAGTGTACAATCACTCCCATCTCCCTGGCCTCCAGCCATGCTCCAAGCTTACCCAGCCTGTGAACAAGCATCTCTGACTCTGGCACCCAGCCCTGCCTGGAGTCTCTGAACCCCGCAGATCCCTGAGCTCTTCCAGGGGGTCTCCCTGGATCTTGTAGGGTCCCAGCTTATAGAGCAGTGGCCTGTGCCACAGATCATGGTTCAAGGTAACCCTGAGCTGAGAGCTCACTCCTTGACTCCGTCTCTGTTGCCAGATTCCCTGCTCTAATACCTAGAGCTCTGCTACACACAGACACCCCCGATCCTTCTGTGACCCCATGAGACTTGAGGAACACTATCCCTTCGTGGGCTTCACCCTGACTTAGCTTCTGCAGCAATGCCCCTCAATGGAGCAGACTTTTAAAAGTTCTGATTTTGTGCTCCATTGCTCCTCCACTTGCCGGGAGCCAGATCCTACCCTTGTGGTCTATCTTCCTGTTGCTTTGGATTCACTTCTCTGTCGGTCCTACCTTTCAGAAAGTGGTTGATTTTCTGTTTCTAGAATTGCTGCTCTTCTTCTCTTTGATCTCCTGTTGGATTTGTAGGTGTTCGGAATGGTTTGATAAGCTATCTAGCTGATATCCTGCTACCTGATGTTGTGTCAGCCTGCTACTTCTCCACCATCTTGACTCCTCCCTCTACCTTTGGAAATTTTAATTTTAGGCTTCTTTGAAGTATCTTCTTAGTTCTATCTCTTATTTAGAATCTTCCCAATATATTGTATAATATTTGAAACTTCTAGACTAACTGAATTAGGTAAGAAAAGGGAAATTTCATTATGCAGAATTTTAGAAAAGGATCTAAGGTAAACAGAAAAATATTAATTATATAAGTTGTTTAAATTCTTGCTAAGAAATTTTGCAACATGGAGCCACTGGGTGGCTCAGTCAAGCATCTGTCTTTGGCTCAGCATCCTGGGATCGAGCCCTGCATCAGGTTCCTTCTCAGTAGGGGCTTGCTTCTCCCTCTGCCTGCCACATCCCCTGCTTGTGCTCTCTCTCTATGACAAATAAAATCTTTAAAAAACAAAAACAAAAAAACTCCACAACTGCTTATTATACTGAAAAGGAGAAACTGGGCTCCCTTAAGAGGCATCCTTGTACCAAACCTGGCTCCCACGTGAAGAAGTTCTGATTAAATGAGAAAGCTTCAAGTAGAAGTTATGATGTATTAAAAACAGATCAAAACAATGGAAATCCTGTAAGTGAAGGCAATGAACAACTACATTTCTGAAAAACAGAACTCAGAAATGTGCCCTAGCAAATTCTACAGTGTCGTGATGCATATTTTTGTAAGAGAAGTGCAGTAATGGGTAGTTTAAGGTATTTTGGTATAACTGTCTTACCAATGACCCACTTAGAGGAAAAGACCTTTTGCCTCTGATATTTGTTAGATCATGGATTCTTTAAACAGCCTAGAACATAACTCGTGATAAAGGAGGGAAAGAACACTGGGTCTCCTGATTTGCCTAAGGTAACTTTTGGGGGGAAAAAATTGTACTGGCTGCTTTTCAGAGATAAACTGTAGGAGGCATTGGATGAAGCAGGCATTTAATTAGGAGGGTTTTGTATTAATGCAAATAAGAGATAATAATTTCTCAAATCAAGGTGGTAGTGTCATAGTTGTGAAAAACAGGGTATTATGTCTATACTGTATATATGTTTTATGTGTATGTATATATTATATATTGTGTTTTAATCTAGTACTCCATTTCAAGTCCAACTTTCAGAATTGCTGACAATTTCCACTATGATCTTGCCCCTCATTACATGTCTGTCCTCAGCTCCTTCAACTCTCTCTATCATTCCTTCTATTTAATACAGTAGTCCTTTCTCTATTCCCAAACATGCCAGAAGTATCACCTTAGGAAATTTGCACTGGACAGTAAACTTCCTTAAAAAGATACCTTTTCATGGGCAGCACTTTGGTGGCCCAGTCCATTAAGCATCTGCTTTGGCTCAGGTCAAGATCTCAGGGTCCTGGGATTGAGCGCAGGACAAGCTCCCTACTCAGTGGGGAGTCTGTTTCTCTCTCTCCTTCTGCTCCTCTCTCTCCCCCACTAGCACTCCTGCATGCTCCCTGTCTCTGTCAGAGACCAAAAAAGATTTTTTCTAAATACTCACATTAAACATCACCTTCTCAATGAATTAGGATCCATGTCCACAATTTTGCATTCTCAATTTTTGCAAATTCTCAAATTTTGCAAAAAAAAAAAAAATCTCTTTGCATTCTCAATATTTAACACATTCCTTCACATTGGAGTTTTCTCCTCTTTGGATTGCTTCTTCTTACATACCAGGTAGCTGGGATGTGGCTACTATGAGTAAATCTCTTAAAATCCAAGTTTAATTTGACTGACTCTAAAATGTTCTATTTGAAGATTCTGCTTAAGTCTTATTTAATTTAAATATTTTTATTTTAAGATGAGAGTAAATTTATGGTCATAAAACTGGTTGGGTTCCTGGGGGAACACATCTGCCTCTTCATTTCCTACTAAGGGAAGCTGGCACTTCAATATTTATTTTCTTTTAATTCCCTGTTCAATTTTCCATTCATTTTGATGAAGTATTTGTAACCTATTGTACCTCAGGAAATTAATTAAAAAAAAAATTCTAAATGTAGATACAAACCAAGCCTTAGAGTTCTCAATTAATATTTTGACCTCAGGTCTAAGTCAAAATTAATTAGAGGAAAAGAGTGAAATGAAGCAATGACCTAGATATGGAAATTCAGTTTATTAAAAAAAAAAAGAACATTGTTAAATTTAGTGGTGTTTAAGTAAAATCAAATACAAAAGCCATGTTTTCCATTTTTTCATTGCATAGCTGCTGAATGTTTACTACTGCTTCTCTGTTTGAATAAAGTCATATATTTTGAATAAGGAGAAAACTCCTGTTTTAAATCTCATGAATCATTAAGGAAGGCATGTGATTTTATGAGGACTGGGTAAAATATGCAACTGATAAATTATTGAATACTACATCATAAACTAATGGTGTACTATATGTTGGCTAATTGAGTTTAAATTAAAAATATCAATAAATAAATCTCATGTATCGCAGTACAAAAAAGAAGGAAGAACCTGTTTTCCTAAACAAAAAATAAAAATGTAATACCCAGCATGAGAGAAATTCATGTGTCATCCTGGAACAATGTAGAAACAACCTTCAAACTAGAAATGTTTTCTCATAGTCCTTTTTTATTGAAACAAAATAATAGAGTAGAAGCAATGGATATCATAAAGAACAGTAGAATTGAAATCAGAAGACTAAGAGGGTACTCTAGACCTTGACTTTGTGCAGCTGTGTGACTTTGGGTGAATTATTAAATACTCTAATCTTCACTTTCCCATCCATACATTAAATATGTTTTGTTGATCAGCTATGTGCTACTTTGACTGTCTAAAAATAAAACCGACTATTTGCCAAGAGAAGCCTCCTGTAAAATGATTACAGATGCAAAATAGATTAAAAATAATAGTCTTTATTAAAACTTCTATTTCTGCCATTTAAAAAATGAAATAATCTTGGGACGCCAGGTGGCGCAGGTGGTTAAGTGTCCAGCTCTTGGTTTCGGCTCAGACTATGATCTCAGGATCTTGATCTGAGTCCTGATATTGGTCTCCATGCTCAACACAGAGTCTGCTTGGAATTCTCTCCTCCTCTCCCTCTTCCCTGCTCCCTCTAAAGTAAATAAATTAAAAAAAAAAAAACCCACAGATATATTCTTTCCAATCAGAGCAAAGAAACAGGAGTATACAATTACTATCACATGATCTGATTTGTACTTCTAATAGCAAGTGGCAGATAAAAACAAGCCCAATGCTACAGTGTCAACTCTGTTGTTGCTCAATTCAATAATTTAGAGACTTTTCATTTTTTTCAGTGTAAAAAAGAAGTTCACAATGAAAAAATTATAAACTCAGATAATACATTCCTGTTGATAAATAGGAAAAAATTGAAGGAATTTTGCCAATGATTAAAAAAAGAAGAAGAAAGAAAGAAAAAAGACCTAAATATAAAGACTGGAAGTAAATTACAGAGAGAAGACTCAAATCTCTTTTACCATGTTCAGAAAAAAAAAGAAGCAAAGGCCACCCCCAAAAATATTTTCATAAAACACATAAAAGTTCCCTGCTAGAAAAAAAAAACCCAAAAAACAAAACAAAAAAACCCCCCAAAAAAACAAAAACCTCCCTGCTGTGTAACTAACTGCAGAGAGACATTCTTTCCTATTAAAACTGCCTCCTACTTACAATTTTCCTAAGGGCAAGTTTAACATCTTTGTTTCTCAAGCTGTAAATGAAAGGGTTCATCAAGGGAACTGTATTGGTGTAAAAGATAGAAGAGATTTTCCCCTCATCCATAGAACCAGCAGAAGATGGTTTAAGATACATAAAAGCACAGGAGCCAAAGAATAGAGAAACAGCAATTATGTGGGAGCTGCATGTGCTGAAGGCTTTGGATCTGCCCTCAGTGGAGCTAATGCGCAGGATGCTGGATAGGATGAAACCATAGGAGACAAAGATGGTGACACTGGGCACAATCACATTGATGCCTGCCACAATCAAGACAACCAGCTCATTCACATAGGTGTTTGTACAGGAGAGCTGGAGCAGAGGGAGGATGTCACAAAAATAGTGGTTGATGGTGTTTGCATCACAGAAGGTCAGTCTCAGCATGCATCCTGTGTGAGCCATGGCACCTGAAAATGCCATCAAATATGAACCAAGCATAAGGATGGAACACACTTTAGGGGACATGGCAACGTTATATAACAGTGGGTTACAGATGGCCACATAGCGATCATAGGCCATTGATGTCAGCACATAACATTCAGAAATAGCAAAAAAACAGAAAAAGTAAAGCTGGGTCATGCAACCAAGGTAGGAGATAATATTCTCCTTTGATCTGAAGTTAATCAGCATTTTGGGTGTAAACACAGAAGAATAACAGAGGTCTATGAAGGACAAATTGAAGAGGAAAAAGTACATGGGGGTGTGCAGATGTGAACTGAGCCCTATTAGAATTATCAAGCCCAAGTTTCCCAACACAGTGACCACATACATGACTAGAAAGAGACAGAAGAGGGGGAGCTGGAGATCTGGAAGGTCTGTGAGCCCCGCCAGAATGAATTCAGTCACAAAGGAAGCATTTCCATGGGCCATTCTTCTCTAAGGGGATCTGTGAGCATAGAAGGAAAAAGTTAGAAAGAGAAAAACCCAGATTTTTCCACCATCTCTTCTCCCAGGTGTGGTGTATGCACAGGGAAGATAAAACATTAGCCCAATCTGGATGCACAAACTACTTTTCAATTATCATATTACTGAGTGACTCAAACTGCCCCTTATTGGGCTCTGTAAGCTAAATAACAAAGAACTTCAAAACAGCCTATAGAGTAAAGGGAAATACTGCCAAATGTAAACATAACTGTTGGGGGGGGGGCAGTTAAGGAAGAAGTTTGCACCAGGACAGAACTATCTTTCTCTCCTCAATCATTTTCATTCACTTGAGCCCTCTCTTCAGCAATAAAACTGGAAACTGAGACCTGGAACTGGCTTCTAATGCAGATTGAACTTGGTGTGATGGAAACCAAGTAGATTGTTTCTAATCCAAAACTAAAGAACCAGTCTACAGGAAGTTACGGCTCCATGCCACAGAATCAAAGTCACAAATCTGTAGTAGCAACACAGACAGAATGCATTCTTTGACCACCACCTACAATATCTCTAAACACTCCCAGCTCCTGGCAGATTTTTTTCAATTTCACTTGAGACTCAGGACTGCAAAACTGGGGAAAGTGACATATCTTTGATCCTCAGACTTCCATCTCAAAAAAGGAGGACATGAATAAAAATGAAATTTAGAAATTCACCCACCTTAAGCCAGAAAACTTTGGTGCTTCCTTATCATTATTACTCCCATTGTCATGGAAGGACAATTTCAGACTGTGAAATTTGTTCCTTTAACTCAAAGAAAACGCAGCCAACACTTAATTGCTGATATACGCTAGAAAATCTTTTAGAACTGTAGATCATAATTTCTGATTATGACTTTGAGTTCCCTTAAACAGTAGACAAAAACAGTCTTTACTATTATCAGTTTTGCCACTTGGTAAGTCACAGAAGATATAATGTGAGTGTGATTATATAATGTACTTGGTTGTAAACAAGGCAGAATCTTGCTCAGTGTCTTCCCCAAGGAAAATCTCTAAGTGTAATCAGAAACTGTGGGGATTCTATAAACACCCTGGACCATAATCTGTCTTCAGTTCCTTAGGGATTCAACAATTTGATCAATTTTTCCCTTCCCTGTAGGGATCATACCTCACCTCAAGGAATAGCCAAGACCCATTCCCCATTCTGCAAAATGGTGGAGGAGGAAGCCTTAATCTCTACTTTTCTACATGACACACTAATTCAAAAACAATTTGCATACTGATTCCCTTTATAAGAAATCTAGAAAATGGCTAAGACGGTCAGGCATCCAGTACATGCATGAAACCAGACATATTGAAGCTGTTAGGAAAATTAAAGATAACCTCTTGTCATAGAACCTATGTTGGCATAGCGCATGTGATTGGGACAAAAATCCCCCAGTTCCTAGCTACTCCCTGGAAAAGGAAAGAGGTGTACCATACATCCAAAGCCTCAAGTTGTTTAGGAGCTACCCATAAAACTAGCTTTTGTACTGTATGTCTCAGAAAGGTGAGGGGACATGGAATATGGCATTGTTTAGCTGCACAAGCTAAGAGAGAACAGGGACTGCAGTTTGGGTTGGAAATCACAATAGCCACCTGCCCACCATACACACATCCCACTGACTCAGCACACAGCTATCAGTAGAAAACTCTTTTCCTCCAATCATGTATCTAATGACCCAACTTGCAACTGCCCCTCAGAACAATGTATTACTTAAACTATAACCCCTGGAGGATTTTACTAGTTACCAAGCACATTTAGACACGGGCTTAAGAAAAACCAAACTGGCAACAGGTCTTTGGGGGAAAGGACAAAGGGAACTTTCTAGGAGCAAGAAACATGCAATTTATCCCATACAATAAAACCCCTATAAGAACATCAGTGAATTTTTCAGCAGAATTCAATGGATTTCAACAGAAATCTTGCAGGTCAGAAGAGAGTGGGATGATCTATTCAAGGTACTGAAAGAAAAAAAAAAGGGTCCACCAAGAATAGCATAAATACCAAAGGAGAAGAGAAAACATTTTTTTCTCACATGAAGAAAAAGCTGGAGAAGTTCATCACCACTAAACCTGCCCTATAAGAAGTGTTGAAAAGAAAGGACACTAAATAACATCACATTACCTTAAGAAAGTCTAAAATAAAGTGGTAAAGGTAAACACATAACAGTACAGTATATTGCATTATAAAAGTGGTGGGTAAATTTCTTTTACTTTTGATATGGAAGTTAAAAGATAAAAGTATTAAAAGTAGCTATAACTAAAAATGTTAATAGACACAAAACACATGTATGCATTAAATAAAGCCTTTTTTTAGTGACAAAAGCAAAATGTCAGAAATATTACTTTAAATCAAAACTACAGCCCCAATAATACATGTGAGTATATGACCAAGTAGGAAAATATGTGAGTGTGTGTGCTAGGCTTACACATGGACACCAAGAAGGAAAGCTATTACAATAAACACCTATACTGAAAAAGAAGAGACACTTGAATCAACAACCTAATTTTATACCTGAAGGAACTAGAAAGAAAAGAACAAATAAAGCAGAAATACATCAAATAGAAAATAGAAAATAATAGTAGAATCACTGAAAATAAGAGCTGTTTTATAAGATAAAATTGGCAAGCCCTCAGCAAGTCTAAATAAGAACAAAGAGAGAAGATCCCAATAAGTAAAATTAGAAATGAAAGAGGAGACAATAAAACTGATGTCACAGAAATAAAAAGTAAAGGATATAAGATTATATGAACATTTATACACCAACTAGATAATCTAGATGAAATGAATAGATTCCTAGAAACATACTACCCACTAAAATAAATCATGAAAACAAAGAAATTCTGAACAGAACCATAGGGGGTATCATGATTAAATCAATAATCTAAAACCTCTCTAGAAGGAAAATCTAAGCTTCTAGTATAAATTCTACCAATTATTTAAAGAAGAATTAACACCAGTCCTTATCAAGTCCCATAAAACTAAAGAATACGGTAGAATTTCAAATCCATTCAATGAGTCCAGCATTACCCTGATACCAAATCCAGACAAAAATAGTACAAGGAAAGAAAATTAGAAGCTAGTATCCCTGATGTATTCTGAATTCATCTGAAGAACACATAAGCATATATTTACACACACACTTATATTTAAAGGCTGAGAAGGGCAAAAGCATCATTCTTTACTTTTACAGAGAGGATTCTGTTAGTAGTAAAAAAGCAATCAGTCTCTGAATTTTTACAAATGCAAAAACTGCTTAAAATAAGACATGGCTCCAAACATAAAACAATGGCTTATACCTACCACGATTACAGATTTTTAATTTAATTTTTTTTATTTAAATTAATTTGTTAACATATAATGTATTAGTTTCAGGGGTAGAATTTAGCGATTCATCAGTTGGGTATAACGCCCAGTGCACATTACATCAAGTGCCCTTCTTACTGTCAACTCTAAAGGTAAAAAGATAGAAAAGACCACTTGGGCACATATTAGTCTCTTTGGGCTATTATAACAAATCCATGGATTGGGGGCTTATAAACAAGAGAAATTTATTTCTCACAGTTCTGGAGTCCGGGAAATCCAAGATCAAGGCACCAGGAGATTTTTCATCTCTGGTGAGGTCTCTTTTTCTGCTTCATAGACTGTTTGTCTTTTGCTCTGTCCTCACATGACCAAAGGAAAAAAGAGAACTCTCTGATATCTCTTTTATAAGGGCACTGATCCCATTCATGAAGGCCCCACCTTCAGGACCTAATCAACTGCCAGAGTTCTCACTTCCTAATACCATCACACTAAGGATTAAGTTTCAACATAGGAATTTGAGAAAGCCACATTCAGTCTATAGCAGACTTCACTTTAAAAGTCTTTCTTTATGCTCTATGATCTAAGATCTATATCTAAGATCTGTGTTTAGGATATTTCCAACATACTGTATATGATTTTGAAACTTCTACACTCACAAAATTAGGTTACAAAAAGTGATGAAAATTCAAAATGGAAAATTTCGGAAAGGATCCAAGGTAAAGAGTAGATTACTAATTATTTGAAATGAGGTCAAAAGTCCTGCTAGGAAACTCCACGACTGCATGTGGTATTTAAAAAGAGGCACTAAAGGAGACAAGATGGTGGGGAAGTAGGAGGAGGCGCATTTTCAACCTGTACCCTAAAGTGAGTTGATTACCTGCCAAAGAACTCCAATCACCCATGAAATCAGCCTGAGGTCAGAATTATACACGTCTGGATCTCTACAGGGGCAGAAGACACCAGTGGGCAGGTAAAGCGGAGTGGGAATGGCAGACTGATATCGAAGATAACAAAAGGGGGAGGGAGCCACCAGAGGCAACTGGTTGGAAAGTAATACCCCAATATGAGCGAGAGTGCCCTGCGTCTGGGGACCAGCATTAACTTGGAGTCTGGTTGAAATCACTCCAAAAGAGCAAAGGATCGCGGGGGGATATTGTGGGAATCTGGGCGGATAGGGACAGGGGCTTAAGTCCAAGGTCCCTGGACAGCCTCCCCGGCGCTGAGGCAGAGAGAGTGCCGCGGAGAAACCAGCTCTTGGTCCCTAAGCCACCAGCGTGCCTGAGAATGTGTGGGTTATAGCTCCTGTGAGGGGATGGGAGCCACGCCAGTCTGTAGAACCGGAAAGCGCGAGCCCTACCACAAAGCTTGATATACGGGCGCACGTCCTTCATGCTCCCCTGAGTTACAAAGGCCCAGCCAGCGCTCTTTGACCCGTGCCATTGTTTCAAAGCCTAAGCTGCGTGCCCCAAACTCTCCCCTGACAGAGGTGCACAAAATCACAGCCTGGTGCTTATGGACTTGCACCCCGTTCTCAGTGCCTCTGAAAGAGGTGCGTGCAAGCCATAGCCACCTCTGAAAGAGGTGCGCGCAAGCGGGGCACTCCCAGCCTGGGCCAGCGGGAAAATCTCAGTGTGCGATCACTGCTTGGAACCTCTCTGGCAGTTGGGAGCTCCCAGACAGCCGCCACTGCCTTGGCTTTGGGTACAAGCAAAAGATCCTGCGCCCCCAGGGTCTGCAACTTGGAACCTGCTCTGCCAGAGGCCAAGGGGGAACTTATTTAGGCTCTGCACCCAGACTGAGGCTTCTCTCTGAGAGGGAGATCAGGGTGCGGTTTGTTTTCCTCTAAAACTACAAAACCCATCAAAGGTGGTCAAGGTGAGAGAAAAAAAAAAGTGAACAAGCATAAAAACCGCCAGAAAACAAAAGCCTGAAAACAACCAGTTTCCTCAGAGCCCACCCCCTTGAGGGGGGCTGGAGGACTTAACTCAGGAAACATCATTGACTGACAACTCACGTGGCAAGCTCCTCCCCAAGAAAACAAACCAAGAAAGAAAAAAAAAAAAGAAGTACAAGAGAACAACAGCTACTTCATAGGAAAATTTGTATTGTTCACACGTTCCTACCATTCTGGTTCATTTTTTTTTTTTTACACATAGGTAACTTTTTTAACCTATTTACCATCAAAGCGAGCTGTACAGTACATCAAATTCCATAATACCTTTCTAACCTTTCAACCTGAACATACACCTATGTTTTTTTTTGCATTTTTATTTTTTGAATTCCTTTTTTAAAATTTTAGTTTAGTTTAGTCTAGTTTATTCCTTTTTATTTTTATCCTCTAATATTCATATAGAGTTAAACTTCAAAGTAATGCCCTTTTCCCAATCAATACTACCCCTATAGGTAAACCAATTTTTAATCCCCTTTATCTTGAGAAAGTTGAGTCCTTTAACAAAGATATCAAGATACATCCAGAAAGAATCAAAACAACCTTCCTTGCATACACTGAGAATTTATAAGAACTCTCCCATCTTCTTCCACCAGTGTTTCTGTGTTTTTTGTATTTGTCCTAACAGCATATAAATTTTACACTTGGGGTTCTTTTTAATGAGGTTCTTTTTTTATTTGCATATATATATATATATATATATATATATATATATATATATAACATATATATATATATATATATTTCTCTTGTCATATACTTGTATCAGTCTTTTTATCTCTTTTTGTTTGTCTACTTCATAAATCTTACCTTGAGGCCCATCTGAGCTGAAACTTCTTTTTCATCTTCCCATTCTTTCCTGTCTCTCTCTCTCTCTCTTTTTTTTTTTTTCTTCTTTTCCTTTTTTTCTTTTTCTTTTGTCTCTTGTTTGGGTGGGGAATCCTGATTGCTCAGAGGCATTCCAGGGTGCACCTTGACTGCACCACAGCCGATACATTCAGCTACATCCATTCAGTCATCTCTCAACAAAATGACGGGGAGGAGGAATGCCCAACAGAAGAATAATACAGAGGATGGGCCTTCTGCAACAGAGCTAACAGCTATCGACATAGACAATATGTTGGAAAGAGAATTCAGGCTAACAATTATCCAGGCAATAGCTAGGTTGGAGAAAGCCATGGATGACCAAATGGAATTTATTAGGGCTGAACTGAAAGCGACCAGACAGGATGTTCACAATGTTAGGGCAGAGCTTAAAGCTACCAGGGAGGAGGTTCACAATGCTCTCAATGAGTTCCAATCTAATCTAAACTCTCTCAAATCTAGAGTAACTGAGACAGAAGATAGAATTAGTGATCTGGACGACAAACAGAGAGAAAGGATCAGGAGGAAGCCTGGAACAAACAGCTTAGAAACCACGAAAACAGAATCAGGGAAATAAATGATGCCATGAAGCGTTCCAATGTCAGAATTATTGGAATCCCTGAAGGGGAGGAGAAAGAAAGAAGTCTAGAAAATATAGTGGAACAAGTCCTTCATGAAAATTTTCCCAATCTCGTAAATGGAACCAGCGTTCATGTACTAGAGGCTGAACAGTCTCCACACAAGATTATACATTCCAAAAAAACATCACAACACCTGATAGTCAAATTGAGGAATTATAATTGTATGTAAAATCTTTTGAAAGCTGCCAGGGCAAAAAGGCTCTTTACTTACAGAGGGAAGCCCATCAGAATAACGTCAGACCTGTCCACAGAGACCTGGCAAGCCAAAAATAACTAGCAAGGTATATTCAGGGCACTAAATGAGAAGAACATGCAGCCAAGAATACTTTATCCAGCAAGACTGACATTCAAAATGGATGGAGAGATAAAGAGTTTTCAAGACTGGCAAGGCTTAAAAGACTATGCAACCACCAATCCAACACTGCAGGAAATATTAAGGGGGGTTCTATAAAAGAGGAAAAATCCCAAGAATAGCATTGAACAGAAAGATAGAGACAGTCTACAGAAAGAAATACTTCAAAGGTAACTCGATGTCAATAAAAACGTATCTATCAATAATCACTCTCAATGTGAATGGCCTAAATGCACCCATAAAACAGCACAGGGTTGCAGATTGGATAAAACTACAGGACCCATCCATATGTTGTCTACAAGAGACCCATTTTGAGAACATAAAGATATACCCATACTGAAAGTGAAGGGATGGAGAAGGATCTTTCATGCCAATGGGCCTCAAAAGAAGGCTGGGGTAGCGATTCATATCAGATAAATTAGACGTCAAACTAAAGTCAGAGATACAAAAGGACACTACATAATCCTTAAAGGGACTATCCACCAAGATGATCAAACAATTGTAAATATCTATTCCCCAATATGGGAGCAGCCAATTACATAAGAAAACTGTTAATCAACATAAAGAGTCATATTGATATGAATACACTAATCGTAGGGGATATTAACATGCCTCTCTCAGAAATAGACAGATCTTTGAAGCAGAAAATCAATAAAGAAACAAGAGCATTGAATGACACATTGGACCAGAAGGACCTCATAGATGTATACAGAACATTCCACCCTAAAACAACAGAATACTCATTCTCCTCAAGTGCACATGGAACCTTCTCCAGAATAGACCATATACTGGATTACAAATCAGGACTCAACTGATACCAAAAGACTGAGATGATTCCCTGCATATTCTCAGATCACACTGCTTTGACACTGGAGCTCAATCACAAGGAAAAGTTCAGAAGGAACTCAAACACCTGGAAGCTAAAGACCACCTTGCTTAAAGAATGCTTGGATCAACTAGGAGATCAAAGAAGAACTGAAACAATTCATGGAAACCAATGAGAATGGAGACACTTTGGTCCAAAACCTATGGGATAGAGCCAAGGCGTTCCTAAGGGGGAAATACATGCCATTCAAGCCACCCTCAAAAAAAAATTGAAAAATCCAGAACACAGCAGCTGTATCTACACCTTAAGGAACTGGAGAATCAATAACAAATCAAACCAACTCCACACATAAGAAGGGAAATAATCAAGATTAGAGCAGAGATCAATGAGTAGAAACCAGAGATACAGTATAACATATGAATGAAACTAGAAGCTGGTTATTTGAAAGAATCAATAAGATCAATAAACCATTGGCCACATTAATCCAAAAGAAAAGAGAGAAAGGCCAATTTCATAAAATTATGAATGAAAAGTGAGAGATCACAACTAACACCAAGGAAGTAGAAACAATCATCAGAAGTTATTATCAACAGTCATATGCCAATAAGCTTAGCAACCTAGATGAAATGGATGCATTCCTGGAAAATATAAACTACCAAAATTGAACCAGGAAGAACTTGACAACCTGAATAGACCGATATATAATAACGAGATTGAAGCAGTGATCAAAAACCTCCCAAAAAACAAGAGCCCAGGACCTGACGGATTCCCTGGGGAATTCTACCAAACCTTCAAGAAGAAAGAACACCTATTCTCCTGAAGCTGTTTCAAAAAATTGAAGCAGAAGGAAAACTTCCTGACTCTTTCTATGAAGCCAGCATTACCCTGATTCCCAAACCAGGCAAAGTCCCTACCAAAAAGGAGAATTTCAGACCAATATCACTGATGAATATGGATGCTAAGATTCTCAACAAGATCCTAGCCAATAGGATCCAACAGCACATTAAAAAGATTACCCACCATGATCAGGTGGGATTCATTGCTGGGCTACAAGGATGGTTCAACATTTGCAAATCAATCAATGTGATAAAACAAATCAATAAGAGAAGAGAGAAGAACCATATGGTCCTCACAATTGATGCAGAAAAAGCATTTGAAAAAATCCAGCATCCGTTCCTGATTAAAACACTTCAAAGTATAGGGATAGAGGGAACATTCATGAACCTCATCAAATCTATCTATGAAAGACCCACAGCAAATAACATCCTCAATTGGAAAAAGCTTGCAGCCTTCCCATTGAGATCAGGAACACGACAAGGATGCCCACTCTCACCACTCTTGTTCAACATAGTATTAGAAGTCCTAGCAACAGCAATCTGACAACAAAGAGAAATAAAAGGTATCCAAATTGGCAATGAAGAAGTCAAACTCTCTCTCTTCACAGATGACATGATTAATATGGAAAACCCAAAAGACTCCACTCCAAACTACTAGAACTCATACAGCAATACAGCAAGTTGGCAGGATACAAAGTCAATGTACAGAAATCAGTGGCTTTCTTATACACTAACAATGAAAATACAGAAAGGGAAATTAGAGAATCTATTCCATTACTATAGCACCAAGAACCATAAGATACCTGGGAATAAACCTAACCAAAGAGGTAAAGGATCTGTACTTGAGAGAACTACAGAACACTCATGAAAGAAATTAAAGAAGACACAAAAAATGGAAGACCATTCCATGCTCTTGGATCGGAAGAATGAACATTGTTAAAATGTCTATAATGCCTAGAGCAATATATACTTTTAATGCCATTCCGATCAAAATTCCACTGGTATTCTTCAAAGAGCTGGAGCAAATAATCCAAAAATTTGTATGGAATCAGAAGAGACCCCGAATCACTAAGGAAATGTTGAAAAACAAAAATAAAGCTGGGGGCATCACGTTACCTGATTTCAAGCTTTATTACAAAGTTGTGATCACCAAGACAGCATGTACTGATGGGTACTGGCATCAAAACAGACACATAGACCAGTGGAACAGAGTAGAAAGCCCAGATATGGACCCTCAACTCTATGGTCAATTAATCTTCGACAAAACAGGAAAAAATATACAGTGGAAAAAAGACAGTCTCTTCAATAAATGGTGCTGGGAAAACTGGACAGCTATATGTAGAAGAATGAAACTCAACCATTCTCTTACACCATACACAAAGATAAACTCAAAATGGATAAAAGACCTCAACATGAGACAGGAATCCATCAGAATCCTAGAGGAGCACATAGGCAGCAATCTCTTCGATATCAGCCACAGCAACTTCTTTCAAGATATGTCTCCAAAGGCAAAGGAAACAAAAGCCAAAATAAATCTTTGGGACTTTATCAAAATCAAAAGCTTCTGCACAGCAAAGAAAACAGTCAAAAACACAAAGAGGCAATCCACGGAATGGGAGAAGATATTTGCAAATGACAGTACAGACAAAAGGTTGATATCCAGGATCTATAATGAACTCCTCAAACTCAACACACATGAAACAGGCAAACATATCAAAAAATGGGCAGAAGATATGAACAGACACTTCTCTAATGAAGACATACAAATGGCTATCAGACACATGAAAAAATGTTCATCATCATTAGCCCTCAGAAAGATTCAAATTAAAACCACATTGAGATATCACCTTACACCAGTTAGAATGGACAAAATTAACAAAACAGGAAACAACATGTGTTGGAAAGGTTGTGGAGAAAGGGGAACCCTCTTCCACTCTTTGTGGGAATGCAAGTTGGTGCAGCCTCTTTGGAGAACAGTGTGGAGATTCCTCAAGAAATTAAAAATAGAGCTTCCCTTTGACCCTGCAATTGCACTCCTGGGTGTTTACCCCAAAGACACAGATGTCGTGAAAAGAAGGGCCATCTGTACCCCAATGTTTATAGCAGCAATGGCTACAGTTGCCAAACTATGGAAAGAACCAAGATGCCCTTCAACGGACGAATGGATAAAGAAGATGTGGTCCATATACACTATGGAGTATTATGCCTCCATCAGAAAGGATGAATACCCA
Organism: Mustela nigripes; assembly: GCF_022355385.1. Classification (NCBI taxonomy): domain Eukaryota; kingdom Metazoa; phylum Chordata; class Mammalia; order Carnivora; family Mustelidae; genus Mustela; species Mustela nigripes. The sequence continues at coordinate 85,830,063 of NC_081557.1, read as the reverse complement.
ACTTTTGTAGCAACATGGACGGGACTGGAAGAGATTATGCTGAGTGAAATAAGTCAAGCAGAGAGAGTCAATTATCATATGGTTTCACTTATTTGTGGAGCATAACAAATATGGAGGACAAGGGGTGTTAGAGAGGAGAAGGGAGTTGGGGTAAATTGGAAGGGGAGGTGAATCATGAGAGCCTATGGACTCTGAAAAACAATGTGAGGGGTTTGAAGTGGCCGGGGGGTGGGAGGTTGGGGTACCAGGTGGTGGGTATTATAGAGGGCACGGATTGCATGGAGCACTGAGTGTGGTGTAAAAATAATGAATACTGTTTTTCTGAAAATAAATAAATTGAAAATAAATAAATAAATAAATATATAAATATGAAATGTCCCATGGGGGGGGGGGGAGAAGGTTCAGCCCAAATGGGCCCCAAGGTAAGATTTACAAACTATACAAACTAAAACAGACAAACAAAAAGACTGATAAAAGTATATGACAAGAGAAAATATATATATATATATAGGCAAAAAAAGGAAGAACCTTGTCAAATAGAACCCCTAGTATAAGATTTATATATTATCAGGACTAAAACAAAAACACAGAAATACTGCCCACTGGTGTCTTCTGCCCCTATAGAGATCCAGACGTGTATAATTCTGATCTCAGGCTGATTTCATGGGTGATTGGAGTTCTTTGGTAGGTAATCAGCTCACTTTAGAGTACAGGTTGAAATGGCACCTCCTCCTACTTCCCCGCCATCTTGTCTCCCCCCAAGCCTTATATATTTGTGACATACTCTCCAATGCCACATGTTGCTAGGTACTCAGAGGTACAAAACACTGTGTGTGTGTGTGTGTGTGTGTGTGTGTGTGTGTGTGTATTTGTGTGTGTGTGTCCTGCAAGTGAATGTGTATGTGTGTGTCTCAGTATATATGTGCATGCATGTTTGTATGTTTTTCCAAGCAAATGTTAAAAGCAATAACTATTTCCTTTTCCTAGATTCAAAAGTACTTCCTGCTCAGTCCCCTTCCTCTCAGGAGCTGGAACCAGGAACCATCTACCTGAAAGTGGGTTCCATATCATACATTCAATATCTCATATAATATAACCAGAACATTGTGTGTAGGTGTTTGTGTGTGTGTGTGTGTGTGTGTTTAAGGAGGCAGTGTCAGGAAGAGTACAGAATGAGGTTCAATAAATTTAATAAATTTAGGGATTTAGGGATTCAGCAATTAAAAGGACATGGAACTCAAAGCTTCTTGTACTTCTGCTTTTCATGACACCTGAACAACAGTGAACCTGATCATGCCTATTCTAAGTCTGGTCTGAGCAACACCTGCTCATGTATAGAAAGTTTACATGAAAATTCAAAATGTAATCAATGTTGCTTCCAGTTCTGAAGTTCTGAAGTAAGAGGATCATTTTTGTTATTGCTTAGAAAGCCAAGCTTGCACACTGATTCAGAGACAGCTCTGTCCTAGGACATAGGTACAGACAAATCTCATGGCTTCCCTGCTTAGCTCCTAGCTGGGACAATTTCAATAGACTCATACTTCCTCTTATACCTTTTTTTATTGCCATTCACATAACTCAAAAAAGGAAAAACCATAAGGGATATTCTATGTTATGTGTGTGACCGACCTGACTTGGTTCTCTGGCTTAAAAAAAAAAGTCCCTATACCTGCATAGTGTTTGAACTACTAATCAGAAAGCTGTCACCTAGTTGCTTTTACAAAATCTTTGCAAATCTGAACTTTAATAAATTTTGTTTTCTCACATTTATAACAATTTTAATGAACTTCCCCCCAAATAATTTGAAAAGTGGAATTTAGTTCAAAAGGTAGTTTATCCTTTCTGAAATAAAAAAACTGCCATTTCTGAAAGTCTTTTTGAAATTGAAGCAGATTGCATTTGAATTCTGAGACCTCTTAAAAGAAGATTAGTGACCAGTGTTAACATATACTTTTAGGTACCTCAAATAGTGATAAAATATGAACAAAATGGATGCATCTTTGTAATGTCTATAACAGTTCCTGAATATCAATAGAGAACATTTACATATTGACACATGTGTTTCAATAGGCAAAACAATTGCATCAAAAGAGACAGTAAGTAAAAGGAAACAAACAAACAAAACCTACAACCAAAACCAACTATTTTAAGAAATGGAACTTGTTAAATTAAAATAAAGCATGTTGATATAAGGATTAGGGGATGTGGTGTCAGAGGTCATTTTTTAAACTGAGTTCAGTTAGCCAACCTATAGTACATCATTAGTTTTTGACACAGTGTTCAGTGATTCACTAGTTGCATATAATACCCAGTACTCATCAGATCACAAGCCTTCCTTAATGTCTTTCATTTAAAACCATAAGTCAGTGACTGTCTGGTGACAGATGGCAACTACACTCCATGGTAAAGATTTGATAATGTATATAAATGTCAGATCACTATGCTTTATGCATAAAACTAACAGAATATTGTATGTCAACTATACTTCAATTTAAAAAATTATTTTTTAAACATTAATAAATAAACCATAGTCAGGATTTTAGGGATACCAAACATCTAAAACAAAAACAAGCCAACACACCAGTTATGCTAAATTTAACAATACCTAAATCTTGAGTGGAAATTAGAAAACAGGTAAAATAATAATTTTATTAAAGTTATCTTAGAAATATTTAAATTATCACCTGATTAAGGACTGATGATTTTTGAAGTAGTCATCTGTTTGTATTTCCTAGAAATAAAAATAATCCAACATCCTATACCAGAAAATAAATTCTCACAATTGGATTTTGTTAGCCAATTAAATAACCTGACTGGTGTTCTATGCTAAGTGACATAAGTCAGTCAGAGAAAGACAAATACCATATGATTTCACACATATATGGAATTTTAAAAAACAAAATGAATGTGGGAGGCAAAAAGAAAGGCAAACCATAAAACAGATTCTTTTTTTTAATTCTAAAATTTATTTATTTTATTTTATTTTTTCAGTGTTCCAAGATTCATTGTTTATGCACTACACCCATTGCTCCATGCAATATAAAAAAGATTCTTGACAAAAGACAACAAACAGGATGCTGTAGAGGACTTGGGCAAGAGATAGGTTAAATGAGAGATGGAAATTAAGGAGGAAATTGGTTGTGATGAGCACCGGGTGTTGGATGCATGTGACAAATCATGAAATTCTATACCTGAAACTAATATGACACTGCATGTTAACTACCAGGAATTTATATAAAAACTTGAAACTAAAAATAAATAAATTAGAGCAAAACAGACTACAAACAGTGGTAGACATGATATCAGAAGGTTAAGAATTTAGACTAAATCTTTACAAAGCTGTGTGACTTTAGGTAAATCTAACTATTCTGAGTTTCACTTACCCAGCCATACAATAAAAATGTTTTTTTAAATGATCAGTTACATGTTGGTTTAACTGTACAAAGGTAAAAGAGAAAAGTCTGCCAAAATGATGACCATTCACCATGTTGTAGAGGAAAAAATAATTTCAAAATGAAAATGGGAAAAAGGAAACAACATGTTTATTATGTAATGCTACTATTAAATTAGGAGAAGGAAATGAAAAGGGGGGAGATTGAAAGGGGAGATGAACCATGAGAGACTATGGACTCTGAGAAACAAACTGAGGATTTTAGGGGAGGGGTTGGGGAATGGGTAGCCTGGTTGTGGGCATTAAAGAGGGCACCTATTGCAAGGGGCACTGGGTGTTACAGGCAAACAATGAATCTTGGAATGCTACATCAAAAACTGATGATGTACTGTATGGTGGCTAACATGACACAATAAAAAAATAAACAGAACAAAAAGGTGGAGAAGAATGGGATTGGGAGGGAGACAAACCATAGGTGACTCTTAATCTCACAAAACAAACTGAGGGTTGCTGGGGGGAGAGGGGTTGGGAGAAGGGGGGTGGGGTTATGGACATTGGGGAGGGTATGTGTTTTGGTGAGTGCTGTGAAGTGTGTAAACCTGGTGATTCACAGACCTGTACCCCTGGGGATAAAAATATATGTTTATAAAAAATAAAAAAATTTAATTAAAAAAAAGGTGGAGAAGATATTCTGCTATTGGTGAGGAAAACTAAAAGACCTATTATATAAAGAATAAAAATAAATTGTGAGACTCAAATATCCTTTAACATATTAGGAAAAAATACTAAGAAGACTGCCACTTCAAGTATTTTATTTAAGCACACAGAATCCCCCCATGTATAACAAACTACAAAGACAGACACTGTTGATCAAAACTGTCTCTTGCTGAAAGTTTTTCTCACAGCACATTTAATGTCTTTGTTTCTCAAGCTGTAAATGAAAGGGTTCATCAAGGGAACCACATTGGTATAAAAGACAGAGGAGATTTTTCCCTCATCCATAGACCCAGCAGAAGATGGTTGAAGATACATAAACGCACCTGATCCAAAGAAGAGAGAAACAGCAATTATGTGGGAACTGCACGTGCTGAAGGCTTTGGACCTGCCCTCAGTGGAGCTGATGCGCAGGATGCTGGACAGGATGAAACCATAAGAGACAAAGATGGTAATAGTGGGCACAATCACATTGATACCCTCTAAAATGAAAACCACCAGCTCATTCACGTAGGTACTGGTGCAGGAGAGCTGGAGCAGAGGGAAGATATCACACAAATAATGGTTGATGGTGTTTGCATCACAGAAGGTCAGTCTCAGCATGCATCCAGTGTGAGCCATGGCATCCAAAAATGACACCAAGTATGAACCAAGTATAAGGATGGAACACACTTTGGGAGACATGGCAACATTATATAAGAGTGGGTTACAGATGGCCACATAGCGATCATAGGCCATTGATGTCAGCACATAAGCTTCAGAAACAGCAAAAAAACAGAAAAAGTAAAGCTGGGTCATGCATCCCCTGTAGGAGATAATATTCTTCTTTGATGTGAAGTTAATCAGCATTTTGGGTGTAAACACAGAAGAATAACAGAGATCTATGAAGGACAAATTGAAGAGGAAAAAGTACATGGGGGTGTGGAGATGTGCATTCAGCTTGATTAGGGTCAACAAACCCAAATTTCCCAACACAGTGACCATGTAAGTGACTAGAAACAGGCAGAACAGAGGGAGCTGGAGATCTGGTAGGTCTGTTAGCCCCACAAGAATGAATTTGGTCACAAAAGAAGCATTTCCAGAAGCCATTCTTCTCAAAGGGATCTGTGAACACAGGAGAAAACTGTTACAAAGAAAATAATTCAGTATTTCCCACTATATCTCCTCTCACAGGAGTTGGGTTTGTACTGGAAATGTCTGAGACTAGCCCAACCTGGACCCACAGAATCTGCTTTGTCATCATCATGAATCTAGTGACATGGACATTCCTTTATTATAGTCTTGATATACTGTATAAGCAAAGACATTCAAAACCTGGCCTACAGTATGAAGGCCAGTGCTTCCATATGCCAACAAGACTGCTGTGAAAACCAAAGGTTAAGGGAGAAGATTGGACCAGGAGAGAATCACCTTCTCTCATTTCACTTCCTTGACCATGTGACCCCTCACCAAAGCAGTAAAATGGAGGCGGCAACCCCACCAACCCGGTGCTGACCTCTAATGGGGTTTGGATGTTGTGCAGTGGGAATGAAGAATTTTGTTTCTTATTTTGAACTAAAGATTCAGAGCCTCAAAGAGTTTAAATTCCTGCCCCACATCATAAAGTAACCGTCAATGAAATTGACCAGTAAATTGCATTCTTGAAACCTAATAATGTCTCCAAACCTTCCCTGTACCACCACTCTCCCCTAAGCAGGTCCTTCTACCAATTTAATCTGAGTCTGAGGACTGCAAAAACTGGAAAGCAATCTTGAAACACTACATCAAAAATTAATGATGTACTGTATGGTGACTAACATAACATAAATAAATGAACAAACAAACAAACAAATAGAAATTGGCATATCTTAGATCCCTGAGCTTTCATCACAAAAGGAAGGCATGAATATAACTGGAATTCAGAAACTCACCTCCTTAGGCAAAAACACCTTGGTCCTTCCTTACCAGTATTACCCCTGTGGTCCTTAAAGGGTAGATTTAGTCTCTGTGGCTTTTCTTCCTTTGAGTCTATGAGGACAGAGTCCACGCTTATCTTAGAAATCCTTCTGAACCACAGACAACAATTTCTGATTATGAGTCCTCTTAAGTGGCAGGTAAAAATAAATGGCCTTTATTGTCATCATTTTTGCCATGTGGTAAATCAGAGAAGACTTAAGGTGAGGGTAATGATATAATGTCCTCAGTTATAAACAGGACAGAAGTTTGTCAGCCTCTTCCACAGGGAATGGTTTCTGGGGTAATAGGGCATTGAGGGGATGTATTTACACAAAGGACCAAAATGTCTCTCTAATTCTTTAGGGACTCAAACTTTTATTCAAGATTTCCCTCCACTGTAGGGAATAACATCTCCAAAGAGGAGCCAAAAATAAATTCCCATTTACAGGTAGGTAATATGGTGGAAGAGGAAGCTCTAGAAGCTTCCTACCCTTCATGAATGCAGTGATTCAGAAATGTTTCAGGTACGTATTCCCTTTATAAGAAATCCAGGTAATATCTAAGGTAGTCCTCTTCCCTGTAAAAGAATGTATCTATCACATTGGAACTTTTAGGGAAATCCTCTTATTGTAACATTTTCCCTTGCACAGCACCTCCAAATTGGGATAAAACCCTCCAGTTCCTGGTTTCTCCATGAGGAGGGAAAGAATTGCACCATATATCCAATGCCCCAACTTTTATTAGGTGTGTCCAGAAGACTGGTTTCTAGATAGTCAGTGTCAGAGAGCAAACACTGCATGTACAGGACCCAACATGTTTTATTGGCATATGGAGAAAGAGAAAAAAGTGGTGGTATAGACTGGAAGTCACCAGAGCTCATTCCCCTGGCTCAGTATAGAACAAGTAATTTAAAAGCCCTTCATTATGTGTGCAATAATATAACTTATCTGTGAGCTATCTGATGAATTTCTTCAGTCTTGCTTGTTTTAGAACACAGACAGAACCAGGCACAATTTGGATGCATGGGGGCATGGCAGGGAGGGAGAAGAGGTGCAACTAAGAACAAACAAAGGGGTTTAGACTACACAAAATTGAGAGGCCTCCAAAGTCTCTAACCAGGTTTATTGGTGGTACCTTCTCCAATCTAAGGCCAATCCATGAATATTGTGATAGATGGTGTTTTGTCTAATGTGCAGACACCAGCATAGAGAATCAATGAAAATGAAGGCAAATTGAAATACTTCCCAAAAAGGAATAAGAGAAATCTCCATAAACTGGTTCTAATATGTGATTTATCTGTCAGAGAATTCAAAATAACTGGTCATAAAGATGTTCACTGGAATCAGAGAACAATACAAAAACCAAGAGAAAATTTCAACATAAAGCCAGAAAACTTAAAAGTATTAAACAGAAATCATAGTGCTCAAGTATACAATATCTGACTAAAAAAAAACACAAAAACCCAGCACAGGGGTTCGAGATCAAATGATATCAACAAAAGAAAGGATCATTGAATTTGATTAAAGGTCACTGAAAACTATTCAGTCAGCAGGGCAAAATGAAAAAAAAAAAAAAAAAAGAATGAAAAATAGTGGAGAAAGCCTGAGGGACTTATTGGATGCTACCACGTGGATCAATATATGCATTTCAGAAAAAATATATGCATTTCAGAAACCCTAGTAGGAGAGTGAGAAAGAACCAGAAAGCATAATTGGGGGTGGGGGGTGGGGTGGAGGGTGGGGTGGAGGCTGAAAAAATTTCCAAATCATAGAAACTTCCCAATACTGTGACCTGTTTATAGAGGTAAAACCCAGAAGAATTGCATAATGCATATATCTAAGATATATATGTATCAAGGATCAACTTCTTATCCACTCCCCAGTTTACTTAACTGAGTTAAACTGACATCTACCTTTAGACTCAGGTATATACTAATGTTCATGTTTATCTAGGCAGAAGATATGTAAGATGCTCTAAATCTGTATTCGGGGACTCAACACAAATTTACTGACTGCTGAATCTCCTGAAAACTTGAATTATGATTGTGATATCTGGTTCTGAATCAATCATTATACTTTATAATACCTCTGGTGATTGAAGCAGTCTTGTCTCTATGCCTAAATATATCATTTTTCAATATTACCAAATTATTATCATCATACAGTTGCCAAAAAATAATGCCTAAAGAAGTTCTTTAAGACAAGACTTTATTAGCATGCCTGGGTGGCACAGAGGGTTAAGCCTCTGCCTTCAGCTCAGGTCGTGGTCTCAGAGTCCTGGGATCAAGCTCTGCATCAGGCTTTCTGCTCAGCAGAAATTCTGATTCCCACCCCCCCAACTGCCTCTCTGCCTACTTGTGATCTCTCTCGCACTCTGTCAGATAAATAAATAAAATCTTAAAGACTTTATCAAAATAAATTCAAAAAGCAGCAACGCAAAAGAAGCCCTTAACTTACAAAGGAACATGGATAAGGATAGCGGTGGATCCCTCAAGAGAAACTTAGGAAGCCAGAAGGGAGTGGCATGATATATTCTCCATACTGAGTGGTAAAAATTGCAGGCAAGAAGAGTCTGTACAGGAAGGTTATCATTCAGAATAGAAGGAGAGTAAAGAATTTCCCAGACAAACAAAACCTAAAGGGGTTCATGACCACTAAACCAGGACTGCAAGAAATATTATAAGGGACTCTGACTAGGAATGAAAGGCCAAAAGTGACAAAGACTAGAAAGGAACTGAGAAAATCTCCAGAAATGATGACAAACAAGTAATAAAATAGCACTAAATTCATATCTATCAATAACTCTGAAGGTAAATGGACTAAATGCTCTAATCAAAGCACATAATAAAGTGTCATAAATAATTTAAAAATTGAGACCCATCTATATGCTGCCTCATTGTAGACACTCATTTTAGACCTAAGACACCTTAAGATTGAAAGTGAGGGAATGGAGAAATATTTGCCATGCAAAGGGAGATCAAAAGAAAGCCAGAGGGGGTGCCTGAGTGGCTCAGTGGCTTGAGACCTCTGCCTTCTGCCCAGATTGTGGTCCCAGGGTCCTGGGATCAAGGCTCTCTGCTCGGTGGGGAGCCTGCTTCCCCCCATCTCTCTGCCTGCCTCTCTGCATACTTGTGATCTCTGTCTGCCGGATAAATAAATAGATAAATAAACAAATAAATAAATAAATAAAATCTTAAAAAAAAAAGAAAGCCAGATAACAATACTTTTATCAGACAAACTAGATTTAAACCAAAAGATTGTAACATGAGAGGAAGGGCACAATACTATAATCAAGGGGTCTATCAAACAATGATCTTACAATTGTAAATATTTATGCCCCAACATTGGAGCACTCAAATATATCAATCAATTGATAACAAACATAAGGAAACTCAATGATAAAAATAAATAATAAAAGGGAACTGTAACACCCCACTTACATCAATGGATAGATCATCTAAGTGAAAAATCAATAAGAAAACAATAGATTTGAAAATCACTCTGGACCAGATGGACTTAACTGATATATTCAGAATATTTCACCTAACACAGAATACACATTCTTTACAAGTGCACATGGGACTTTCTCCAGAGTAGATCACACACTAGGTCACAAATCAGGCACCCACAAGTACAAATAGGCTGAGATCACACCTTGCATATTTTCTGACCACAATTATATGAAGCATGAAATCAACCCCCAAAAAATTTTTTTTGGAAAGTCCACAAATACACGGAGGTAAAAAAAATATGCTACAAAACAATGAATGGGTCAACCTAAAAATAAAAAATGAATCAAATAATATATGGAAACAAATGAAAATGAAAATGTGACAATCCAAAACCTTTAGGATACAGCAAAAGTGGTCATAAGAAGGAAGTATATAGCAATACAGGTCTACATCAAGAAGCAAGAAAAATCTTAAATAAACAACCAAACCTTATACTTAAAGAAGCTAGAAAGAGAAGAACAAGTAAAGACAAAAGCTAGCAGAAGAAGAGATATAATAAAGATTAGATAGAAATAAATGATATAGAAACTACAAATATCAAAAAAATGATGTATTATACACTTGCTAATTGAATTTAAATAATTCAATAATAATTCAAATAATAATTAAATAATAAATAAATAAATGGGGGGGAGAAGCTATAAAACAGTAGAACAGATCAATGAAACCAAGAGCTAGTTTTTTGGAAAAAATTAACAAAATTGTAAAACCCCAGACCAGATTTGTATAAAAGAAAAGAAAAAGGAACCAAGTAAGTAAAATCCTGAAAGAAAAAGAAAAAATAACAACACCACAGAAATATAAACTATTATAAGAGAACATTATGAAAAACTATATGCCAATAACTTGGACAACCTAGAAGAAAAGCATATATTCCTAGAAAGGTATAAACTATCAAAACCGAGACAGGAAAAATAGAAAACTTGAATACACTGACAGCAAGCAAAGAAATTCAGCCAATAATCAAAAATTTCCCCAAAAGCAAAAGTCCAGAGGATTCTGCCAAACATTTAAAGAAGAGCTAATACCTATACTTCTCAACCTATTCCAAAATATGGACATGGAAGGAAAATTTATAAATTCATTCTATGATGCGAGCATTACCCTGATAGGAAAAAGAGACAAAGTCTCCACTAAAAAAGAGAACTATAGACTGATATCCTTGATGAACACGGATGCAAAAATACTCAACAAAAACTATCAAATTAAATCTAGCAGTACATGAAAAGAATCACCACCACAATCAAGTGGGATGTATTCCTGGGCTGCAGGGGTAGTTTAATATTTGAAAAATCAATGAATATGACACAGCACATTAAAAAAAGAAAGGATTAAAACCATATGATCATATCAATAGTTGCAGAAAATGTATTTGACATTCATCCATGATCAAAAGCCTCAAGGAAGCAGGCTTAGAGGAAACACCCCAATATCAGAAAGGCCATATATGAAAAATCCACAATTAATATCATCCTCAAAGGGAGCCTCAGCAATGAGACAACAAAAAGAAATAAAAGGCATCCAAATCTACATGGAAGAAGTCAAACTTTCACTATTTGCAGATGACATAGGACTCCACATAGAAAATCCAAAGATTTGGAGGGTGAGACAAGATGGCGGGGAAGTAGGAGGAGGCGCCGTTTCAACCTGTACCCTAAAGTGAGCTGATTACCTACCAAAGAACTCCGATCACCCATGAAATCAGCCTGAGATCAGAATTATACACGTCTGGATCTCTACAGGTGCAGAAGACACCAGTGGGCAGGTAAAGCAGAGTGGGAACGTTGGACTGATATCAGAAGATAAACAAAAGGGGGAGGTAGCCACCAGAGGCGACCGACTGGAAAGTAATACCCCAATATGAGAGTGATCTGCATCTGGGGACCAGCATTGGAGTCTCCTTGAAAGCACTCAAAAAGAGCAAAGGATCACGTGGGGAAATTGTAGGAATCGGGGTGGCTAGGGACAGGGGTCTAAGGCCCTGGTCCCAGGACAGCCTCCCCTGGCACTGAGCCAGAGAATGCGGCTGAGAAACCAGGTCTTGGTCCCTGAGCCGCCAGCACACCCGAGAGCACATGAGGCCGGGCTCCTGTGAGGGGCTGGGAGCCTCGCCAGACCTGAGACCATTGAGCCATGGTAACAGACCCTGAGACACGCATGCCCCTCACCCTACCCTGAGAGAGGTATGCATAAGCCCTGCGCTCTTAGACCCAGTAAGACCAGGCACTCCCAGTCCAGGCCAGAGGGAAAATCTCAGTGTGCGATCGCTGTTTGGAACCTCTCTGGCGGTCTGGAGCTGCCCAGACAGCTGCCGCTACCATGGTTTTGGGTACAAGCAGGAGATTCTGCGTCCCCAGGGACAGCGAATCAGAACCTGCTCTGCCAGCAGCCAAGAGGGAATTTATATGGGCTCTGCAGCACCCACAGGGAAGCAGACTGAGGCTTCTCTCTGAGAGGGAGGTTGGGGTGCAGTTTGCTTTCCTCTAAACCTTCAAAAACCAACAAAAGCGGTCAAGGCAAGAGAAAACAAGTGAACAAACATAAAAACCTCCAGAGAACAAAAGCCTGAAAAAACCTGTTTCCTGAGAACCCACACCCTTGAGGGGGGTGGGAGGACTTAACTTTATTTTTTTTTAAATTTTAGTTTAGTTTAGTCTAGTTTATTCCTTTTTTATTTTTA
>NC_081557.1:85811954-85814832 GCF_022355385.1 Mustela nigripes | reverse complement strand
TATCAAGATAGATCCAGGAAGAATAAAAATAACCTTCCTCACCCACACTGAGAATTTATAACCACTCTTGCATCTTTTTCTTCCACCAGTGTTTCTGTGGTTTTGTGTTTGTCCTGATAGTATATAAATCTTATACTTGAGGTTCTTCTTGACAAGGTTCTTCTTTTTTTTGCTTCTATATATATATATTTTTTTCTCTTGTCATATACTTTTATCAGTCTTTTTGTTTGTCTGTTTCTGTTTGTATACTTCTTACCTTGGGGCCCGCTTGGGCTGAACCTTCTCTTTTATCTTCCCTTTTTTCCCTGTATCTCTCTCTCTTTTTTTCTTTTTCTTTTCTTTATTCTCTCATTTGGGTGGGGAATCCTGATTGCTCAGAGGCATTCCAGGGTGCACCTTGACTGCACCACAGTCCATACATCCAGCTACATCCATTCAGTCATCTCTCACCAAAATGACTGGGAGGAGGAATGCCCAACAGAAGAATAATACAGAGGATGGGCCTTCTGCAACAGAGCTAACAACTATCAACATAGACAATATGTCGGAAAGAGAATTCAGGCTAACAGTTATCCAGGCGAAAGCTAGGTTGGAGAAAGCCATGGATGACCAAATGGAATTTATTAGGGCAGAACTGAAAGCCACCAGGGATGATGTTCACAATGTTAGGGCAGAACTGAAAGCCACCAAGGACAAGGTTCACAAAGCTCTCAATGAGTTCCAATCTAATCTAAATTCTCTAAAAGCTAGGGTAACTGAGACAGAAGATAGAATTAGTGATTTGGAGGACAAACAGATAGAGAGAAAGGATCAGGAGGAAGCCTGGAACAAACAGCTCAGAAGCCATGAAAACAGAATCAGGGAAATAAATGATGTCATGAAACATTCCAACATCAGAATTATTGGAATCCCTGGAGGAGAGGAGAAAGAAAGAGGTCTAGAAGATATAGTGGAACAAGTTCTTCATGAAAATTTTCCCATTCTTGTGAATGGAAACAGCGTTCATGTACTAGAGGCCGAACGGTCTCCACCCAAGATTATAGATTCCAAAAAAAAATCAAGGCACCTGATAGTCAAATTGAGGAATCATAATTGTAGATACAATCTCTTGAAAGCCGCTAGGACAAAGAGGCTCCTTACGTACAGAGGAAAGCCTATCAGAATAACGTCAGACCTGTCCACAGAGACCTGGCAAGCCAAAAATGGCTAGCAAGGTATATTCAGGGCACTAAATGAGAAGAACATGCAGCCAAGAATACTTTATCCAGCAAGACTGACATTCAAAATGGATGGAGAGATAAAGAGTTTTCAAGACTGGCAAGGCTTAAGAGACTATGCCACCACCAAGCCGACACTACAGGAAATATTAAGGAGGGTTCTAAAAGAGGAAAAATCCTAAGAATAGCATTGAACAGAAATATAGAGACAATCTACAGAAAGAAAGACTTTAAAGGTAACTCGATGTCAATAAAAACGTATCTATCAATAATCACTCTCAATGTGAATGGCCTAAATGTGCCCGTAAAATGACACAGGGCTGCAGATTGGATAAAACGACAGGACCCATCCATATGTTGTCTAGAAGAGACCCATTTTGAACCTAAAGATACACCCAGACTGAAAGTGAAGGGATGGAGAAGCATCTTTCATGCCAATGGACCTCAAAAGAAGGCTGGGGTAGCGATTTTTATATCAGATAAATTAGATTTTAAACTAAAGACTGTAGTCAAAGATACAGAAGTACACTACATCATTCTTAAAGGGACTATCCACCAAGATGATCTAACAATTGAAAATATGCGCCCAATATGGGAGCAGTCAATTACATAAGAAAACTATTAATCAAGACAAAGAGTCAATTTGATATGAATACATTAATAGTAGGAGATCTTAACATGCCTCTCTCAGAAATAGACAGATCATCCAAGCAGAAAATCAATAAAGAAACAAGAGCATTGAATGACACATTAGACCAGATGGACCTCATAGATATATACAGAACATTCCACCCTAAAACAACAGAATACTCATTCTTCTGAAGTGCACATGGAACCTTCTGCAGAATAGACAACATACTGGGTTATAAATCAGGATTCAATCGATACCAAAAGACTGAGATTATTCCCTGCATATTCTCAGATCACAATCCTTTTAAAACTGGAGCTTAATCACAAGGAAAAGTTTGGAAGACACTCAAACACCTGCAAGATAAAGATGACCTTGCTTAAGAATGCTTGAATCAACCAGGAGATCAAAGAACTGAAACAATTCATGGAAACCAATGAGAATGGAGACACTTAGCCCAAAAACTATGGGATACAGAAAAGGCAGTCCTAAGGGGGAAATACATAGCCATCCAAGCCTCCCTCAAAAAAAACTGAAAAATCCAGAATACACCAGCTGTCTCTACACCTTAAAGAGCTGGAGAATCAACAACAAATCAAACCAATTCCACACATAAGAATGGAAACAATCAAGATTAGAGCAGAGATCAATGAAGTAGGACCAGAGATACAGTAGAACATACCAAAGAAACTAGAAGCTCGTTTTTTGAAATAATCAAGATCGATAAGCCATTGGCCACACTAATCCAAAAGAAAAGAGAGAAAGCCCAAATTAATAAAATTATGAATGAAAAGGGAGAGATCGCAACTAACACCAAGGAAGTAGAAACAATCATCAGAAGTTATTATCAACAGTTATATGCCAATAAGCTAAGCAACCTAGATGAAATGGATTCAACTCCCCAAATTGAAGAAGAAATTGGCAACCTGAATAGACTGATATCTAGTAACTATATTGAAGCAGTGATCAGAAACCTCCCAAATATTTGTGGAGCATAACTAATAGCATGGAGGACATGGGGAGATAGAGAGGA
>NC_081557.1:85795021-85811454 GCF_022355385.1 Mustela nigripes | reverse complement strand
CTGCGGTAGTCCTCCAAAACCGGCGAGGCTTAGATCTATTAACAGCCAAAAAGGGAGGCATATGTTTGTTTTTACAGGAGGAATGTTGTTTCTTTGCCAACCGGTCAGGTATTGTACGAGACAAAATCAAGAAGCTGCAGGAGGACCTAGAGAAGTGCCGCCACGCCCTGATGACCTCCCCCTTCTGGACAAGCTTTAATGGCTTACTTCCCTTTCTCCTCCCCCTCCTGGGGCCCATCCTAACCCTATTTCTCCTGCTGACCTTTGGCCCCTGTATTATCAATAAGATTGCCCAATTCGTCCAAAAAAGAGTGCAGGCCATTCAACTCATGAACGTCCATGTTCAATACCAGAGACTGGCCACCCATGACGACGAGTCCTACGAGGGGCCCCATCAATAGTCTCACGACCTATGGCGGATGGGATTCCTTGCAGGAACAACCCATGCCAGGTCAGGGACCAAACCCCCATACAGGCATGATATTCAATGACGGGTAAGACCGGCGGGGGACGCAGAGCAACCTAAGACAGGGGGTACACTAAAGCAGTGTGATTCCCCAATGACGGGTAAGCCTGAAGGCCCGTCGCCGGCGACCTAAGACAGAAGTCATGCATACAAAAACAAAAGGGGGAGATGTTGGGCCCCAAGAGGCTAAGATGGCGCCAGGTGGCCTTCTCTTCCGGATCGGGAACCCACATGGCCGACCACAAAGGCTCCGAAGTGGCGGTTTCGGTTTCCCATCAGTTTCGTTTCCCGTTTCCCGTGAGCCTCCACCCCCTGCAGGGCATGTCTCTCCCAACTCCCGCTGACATGGCACATCCCCATTGGCCCCCACTTTGCTGACCTCACTTCCCTTCCCTCACCCCATATAAGTCGCTGCCCTGCTCAATAAAGCGAGATCCTGCTTCGACAGACCTCCCGACAGACCTCCCGAGCCTGGTGTCGTTCCTCTGCGCGTTCCGGGTTTGCGACACTCGCCATCCCGCTCAGCCCCTAGTGGGGGTCTCCGGCCGGCCCGGCGACGCGCCCCACAGTTTATAAAAAATTAAAAATTAAAAAAAAAATAAAAATAAAAAAATAAAAAATTTTAAAAAAAGATGTTTTCCCATAAAAAAATAAATAAATTTTCAAAAAAGAGAGAAAAAAATTTTAAAAATATCCAATAAAAAAAATCCTATACTTCTAATTAGAAGAAGAAGAAGAAGAGGAGGAGGAGGAGAAAAGGAAAGGAAGGACGGAAGGAAGGAAGGAAGGAAGAGAAAGAAATGAAATCAGGGGGAAAAAAAAACTAACCATACAGTAGCCAAGGTCCAAAAACTCCCCACTACAGGCAAGGAGAAACTCTGCAAAGGACTGACCTGAAGGAAAGAATAGCCAAAACACAGCAGCTGAGTGCACATAACGTACAACAGAGACACTTCCTGAATGCTAGGCCCTTCATAAGCCAATCATTCTCAAGAATAGGAAACATAACAGGCTTTCCTAACACAAGAAGACAGAGACCTAGTCAAACTGCCAAGATGGAAGAATTCATCCCAAAAGAAAGGACAAATAAAGGTCATGGCCAGCGATCTAATCAAAATAGATATAAGTAATATGCCTGATCCAGAATTTAAAACAATTATGAGTATACTAGGTTGGTTTGAGAAAACCATAGAAGACACCAGGGAATCCCTTATTCCAAAGATAAAGATCTAAAAACTAGTCAGACTGAAATGAAGATACAATAACAGAGATTCAAAACTGACTGAATGCAATGAGCACAAGAATGGATCAATCAGAGGAACCAAAAAGTTATATGGAAGAGAAAATTATGGAAAATAATGAAGCTGAAAAGAAGAGAGAAAGAAAATAATGGATCATGAATGCAGACTTAGGGAACTCAGTGAATCCATACAGCATAATAACATTCATGTCATTGAAGTACCAGAAGAAGAAAAGAGGGTAAAGGGAGCAGAACAGTTTATTTGCAGAAATTAGATCTGGAAACATCCCATCTGGAAAATAAATAGGCATTCAAATTCAGGAGGAACAGAGAATTCTCATCAAAATCAACAAAAGGAAAATAAAGTTGAGATTCCTTTAAAAATGAAAAATAGAGCTTCCCTATGACCCTGCAATTGTACTATTGGGTATTTACCCCAAAGATATTGATGTAGTGAAAAGAAGGGCCATCTGTACCCCAATGTTTATAGCAGCAACGGTCACATTCACCAAAATGTGGAAAGAACCAAGATACCCTTCAATGGACGAATGGATAAAGAAGATATGGGCCATATATAGTATGGAGTATTATGCCTCCATCAGAAAGGATGAATACCCAACTTTTGCATCAATATGGATGGGACTGGAAGAGTTTATGTTGAGTGAAATCAGTCAAGCAGAGAGAGTCAATTATCATATGGTTTCTCTTATTTGTGAAGCATAAGGAATAACACAGAGGACATGGGGAGATGGAGAGGAGAAGGGACGTGGGGGAAATTGGAGTGGGAGACAAACCATGAGAGACTGTGGACTCTGTGAAAAACAATCTGAGGGTTTTGGAGGGGTGGGGGGTGGGTTGGGTGAGCCTGGTGGTGCGTATTATGAAGGGCATGTATTGCATGGAGGACTGGGTGTGGTGCATAAACAAGGAATGCTGGAACACTGAAACTAAATAAAAAGAGAGAGAGAGAGAGAGAAATCAACAAAAGGAGGCCAACACAAAAACATACTGTAACTAAAGTTGCAAAATATAGTGATAAAGAAAAAAAATCCTAAAGGCAGCAAGACAAAAGAAGAAGGGAAGGGAAGACCAATAAGTTTAGTAGCGTATGTCACCACAGAAAACATGACAGCAAGAAGAAAATAGCATGGTTTATTCCACGTGCTGAATGAGGGAAAAAAAATGCAGCCAAAAATTCTGTATCCAGCAGGGCTATCATTCAGAATAGAAGAAGAGATAAAGGGTTT
Organism: Mustela nigripes; assembly: GCF_022355385.1. NCBI lineage: Eukaryota > Metazoa > Chordata > Mammalia > Carnivora > Mustelidae > Mustela > Mustela nigripes. The sequence goes on along the minus strand of NC_081557.1, from coordinate 85,808,501 downwards.
CCCAGACAAACAAGACTAAAGGAGTTCATGATCTAAACTAGCAATGCAAGAAATGTTAAAGAGGAATCTTTGATTTGGAAAGAAAGAACAAAAGTGAGAAAAATTGGAAAGGAACAATATCTCCAGAAACAATGAAAAAACAAGTAATAAAAGGGCACGAAATTCACATCTATCAACAATTACTCAGAATTTAAATGGACTAAATGTTCCAATCAAAAGATGTAGGTGTCATGGATAAAAAAACAAGACCCATCTATTTGCTACCTCATTTTAGAGTCTCATTTTAGACCTAAAACACCCGCACACATAAACATAAAGGAATAAAGAGACATTTTCATGCATATGGACATCAAAAGAAAGCCAAGTAGCAATGATTAATCAGGCAAACTAAATTTTATTTTTTTTATTGTGTTATGTTAGTTTTTGATGTAGTGTTCCATGATTCATTGTTTGTATATAACACCTAGTGCTCTGTTCAATACATGCCCTCCTTAATACCCATCACGAGGCTAACTCATCCCCCACACCTCTAGTAAAACCCTCAGTTTGTTTCCTGGAGTCCATATATGGTCTCGTGATATGCAGCCAAATGCAGCCAAAAATCCAGCAGGGCTATCATTCAGAATAGAAGAAGAGATAAAGGGTTTCATCTCCTCCTTTGATTCCCCCCTTCATATTTCCCTTCCTTCTCCTAATGTCCTCCATGCTATTCCTTATGTTCCACAAATAAGTGAAATCATATGATAATTGACTGTCTCTCACTGACTTATTTCACTTAGTATAGTATAGTCTCCTCCAGTCCCATCCATGTTGATGTAAATGGTGGGTATTCATCCTTTCTGATGGCTGAGTAATATTCCATTGTATATATGGACCACATCTTTATCCACTCATCTGTTGAAGGACATCTTGGCTCTTTCCATAGTTTGGCTATTGTGGACATTGCTGCTATGAACATTGGGGTTCATAAGTTCATAAGTTCCCCTTCTTTTCATTACATCTATATATTTGGAGTAAATGCCAATAGTGCAATTGCTGGGACACAGGGTAGCTCTATATTTAACTTTTTAAAAATTTATTTATTTATTTATTTGAAAGAGATCACAAGTAGGCAGAGAGGCAGACAGAGAGAGAGGGGAAAGCAGGCTCCCCACTGAGCAGAGAGCCGGATGTGGGGCTCGATCCCAAGACCCTAAGATCACGAACCGAGCTGAAGGCAGAGGCTTTAACCCACTGAGCCACCCAGGCGCCCCTATATTTAACTTTTTGAGGAAGCTCCATATTGTTTTTTCACAAAGTGACCTTATCAACTTGCATTTCCACCAATGGTATAAGAGGGTTCCCCTTTCTCCACAACCTCTCCAACATTCATCGTTTCTTGCCTTGTCAATTTTTGCCATTCTAAGTAGTGTAAGGTGGTATCTCAGAGTGGTTTCGATTTGAATTGCCCTGTTGGCTAATGATGATGAACATTATTTTCATGTGTCTGTTAGCCACTTGCACGTCTTCTTTGGAGAAGTGTCTGTTCATGTCTTCTGCCCATTTTTTGACTTGATTATTTGTTTTCTGGGTTTTGAGTTTGAGAAGTTTTGAGACTTCATCAAGATAAAAAGCTTCTACACAGCAAAGAAAACAGTCAACAAAACAAAGAGGCAACCCATGGAATGGGAGAAGATATTTGCAAATGACACTACAAATAAAGGGTTGATATCCAAGATCTATAAAGGACAAACTAGATTTTAAACCAAATACTGTAACACAGGATGAAGAAGAGGATTAAATCATAAGAAAGGGAACTATCCAACAATGATCTTACAATTGTAAAGATTTATGCCCCAACATCTGAGCACCCAAGTATATCAAACAATTAATAGCAAACGTAAAGAAACTCATTGATAATAACACAATAATAGGGGACTTTAGCACCCACCTTACATTAATGGGCAGATCATCTAAGCAGAAAATAAAACAGGAAACAATAGCTTTGAAGGACACATTAGACCAGATGGTCTTAATTGATATATTCAGAATATTTTATCCTAAAGCAGCAGAATACACATTCCTTTGAAGTGCACATGGGACATTCTCCAGAATAGGTCACATACTGAGTCACAAACCAGGCCCCAGTGAATACAAAAAGACTGAGATATACCATGCATATTCTCTGATTACAACACTATGAAACTTGAAGTCAACCACAAGAAAAATATTGGAAAGACCACAAATATATGGAGATTGAACAGCATACTACTGAACAATGAATGAATAAATCAAACAGAAAATTAAAGAAGAAATTAAAAAACTATGGAAACAAATGAAAATTAAAACACAATGGTCCAAAAATCTTTGGGAGGCAGTGAAAGTAGTCATAAGAGGGAAGTATATAGCAATACAGGTTCTACCTCAAGAAGCAATAAAAGCCTCAAATATGAAACCTAACCTTACACTTAAAGGAGTTAGACATAGAACAATAAAAGAAGCCTAATGCCAGTAGGAGAAGAGAAATAATAAAGGCTAGAGCATAAATAAATGATATAGAAACAAATAAATAAACAACAACAATAAAATTAAAACAGATCAATGAAACCAGGAGTTGGTACTTTGAAAAAATGTACAAAATTGATAACCCCTTAGCCAGATTTATCAAAAAAAAAAAAAAAAAGGAGAGAGCGAGAGGAAGGACCAAAACAAATAAAATCATGAATTATATAGGTGCAATCAAAAACAACACTACAGAACAAAGAATTACAAGAGAATATTATTAAAAATTATATGCCAACAAATTGGGCAATCTGGGAGAAATGGATAAATTCCTAGAAATATAAAAGCTATGAATACTGAAACATGATGAAATAGAAAACTAGAACAGATGAATAGCCAACAAAGAAATTAAATTAGTAATAAAAAATCTCCCAAAAAACAAAAGTTCAGGACCAGGTGGCTACAGAGGGAAATTCTACTAAACATTAAAGAAAAGTTAATACCTATTTTTTGCAAACTATTAAAAAATGCAAATGTAAGGAAAACTTATAAACTCCTCTATGAGGTTAGCATTACCCTATTCAAAACCTATCCAAAATCCAAAACCAGAAAACAACCCCACTAAAAAAGAGAACTCCAGGCCAGTATCCCTGATCAACATGTATGCAAACATTCTCAACAAAATATTAGCAAATAGAATCTAACAGTACATTAAAAGAAGCATTCATCGTAATCAAGTGAGATGTATTCCTGGGCTGCAGAGGTAGTTCAATATTTGCAAAACAACCAGCATGGTACACCACATTTCTAAAAGAAAGGATAAGAACCATATAATCCTCTCAATAAAGGCAGAAAAAGCACTTGACAGAGTACAAAATCCATTCCTTATAAAAACCCTCAACCAGGGGCACCTGGGTGGCTCAGTGGGTTAAGCCTCTGCCTTTGGCTCATGATCTCAGAGTCCTAGGATCAAGCCCCACATCAGGCTCTCTGTCCAGCAGGGAGCCTGCTCCCCACCTCTCTCTGCCTACCTCTCAGCCTAGTTGTGATCTCTCTCTCTCTTTCTCTCTCTCTCTCTGAAATAAATAAATAAAATCTTAACAAAAAACAACTGCAACCAATTAGGGTAGAGAGAACATACCTCAAAAGATTAAAAGTCATCTATGAAACTCCACAAGTAATACCATCCTCAATGGGGGGGGGGGACAGAGAATTTCCTTTACAGAATATTCTCTGGAATATTCCAGAGAATAGGACAGGGATGCCTACTCTCACCATTAATATTTAACACAGAACTAGAGGTCCTAGCTTCGGCAATCAGACAACAAAAAGAAATAAAAGGCACCCAAATCTAGAAGGAAGAAGTCAAACTTTCACTCTTTGTAGACAACATAGTATGCTACATAGAAAACCCAAAGAATCCACCAAAAATTTGCAGGGGCTGACACAAAAATTCAGTTAAAGATGAAGGATACAAAATCAATATAGAGAAATCTGTTGCATTTCTATCTGCCAATGATGAAGCAGCAGAAAGTGAAATCAAGGAATCAGTCCCATTTATGATTACAAACCATAAGATACCTAGGAATAAACCATACCAAAGAGGTAAAAAGATCTGCATGCTGAAAACTATGAAACACTGAAGAAAGAAATACAAGATGACAAAAACAAATGGAAAAACATTCCATGCTCAAGGATTGGAAGAACAAATATGTTAAATGTATGGCCCAAAGCAAACTACACATTTAATAAGATCTCTCTCAAAATACCACCAACATCTTACACAGAGCTAGAACAAAAATCCTAAAATTTGTATGGAACCACAAAGATCCTGCATAGAAAAAGCAATCTTGAAAAAGGGAAGTACAGTGCAAGGCATCACAAGTCTGTACTTCAAGATACATTACAAAGCTGTAGTGGTCAAGACAGTACTGTTGTGGTACAAAAACAGAAACATAGATCAATGGAACAGAATAGAAAACCCAGACATGGACCTACAACCATATGGCCAACTAATCTTTAACAAAGTAGGAAAGAATATCACATGGAAAAAAGACAGTCTCTTCAACAAATGGTGTTTGGAAAACAGGACAGCAACATGCAAAAGAATAAAACTGGATCATTTTCTTGTACAAAACTACATGTAGACAGGAAACCATCAAAATCCTAGAGGAGAACTCAGGTAGAACCTCTTTGACATTGCTATACATGTCTCCAGAGGCAAGGGATATAAAAGCAAAAATGAAATTTAGGACTTCATCAACGTAAAAAGCTTCTGCACGATGAAGGAAAAAAATCAACAAAACTAAAAGACAACCATTCTGAAGGTTGAAAAGATATTTACAAATGACCTTATCTGATAAAGAGTTAGTATCCAGAATATAAAAAGAACTTATCAAACTCAATACCCAAACAAATAACCCAGTTAAAAAATGGGCAGAAGAGGGGCATCTGGCTGGCTCAGTGGGTTAAAGCCTCTGCCTTTGGCTCAGGTCACGATCCTAGGGTTCTGAGATCGAGCCCCGCATCGGGCTCTCTGCTCAGCGGGGAGCCTGCTTTCTCCTCTCTCTCTATACCTGCCTCGCCGCCTACTTGTGATTTCTGTATGTCAAATAAATAAATAAAATCTTTTAAAAAAATAATAAAAAATAAAAAATGGGCAGAAGACATGAATAGGTATTTTCCAAACATGACACACAGTTGGCCAACAGACACATGAAAAGATGCTGAGCATCACACATCATTAAGGAAATATAAATCATAACTAAAATGAGATATCATCTCACACGTGTCAGAATAGATAAAATCAACCACAGAGGAAACAACAGATGTTGATGAGGATGAGGATAGAGGGGAACCCTCTTACACTGTTGGTGGGAAATGCAAACTGGTGCAGCCGCTGTGGAAAACAGTATGGAGGTTCCCCAAAGGGATAAAAATAGAACTAACCTATGATCCAGCAATTGTAGTAGTAGGTATTTACCCAAAGGAAACAAAAATACTGATTCGAGGTATACACACTCTCTGATTTATAGCAGCATTATCAGTAAGACCCAGATTATGAAAAGAGCCCAGATAGTCACTGAATGATGAAATGATAAAGAAGATGTGAGATATATATGTGTGTGTGTGTGTGTATGTATGTGTGTGTATATATATATATGTGTGTGTATGTATATACATATATGCCATAAAAAAGAATGAAATATTGCCATTTACAAAGATGTGCATGGAGCTAGAGGGTATTATGCTAAGTGACATAAGTCAGTCAGAATAAGACAAATACCATATGATTTTACTTATATGTGAAACTTAAGAAACAAAACAAATGAACACGGGGGAAAAAAAGAGGGCAAGCCATGAAACAGATTCTGGACTAAAGTCTACAAACAGGATGCTGGAGGGGAAGTGGGCAGGGAGATAAGTTAAATGGGAGATGGAGATTAAGGAGGGAACTGGCTGTGATGAGCACTGAGTGTTGGATAAAGGTGATACCCCTGAAACTAATAATACATCATATGTTAACTAGCTGGAATTTAAATAAAAACTTGAAGCTAAAAAATAAAATAAAACAAAATAAAGTGGCAGGGGTTGGGAGGTGGGGGTACCAGGTGGTGGGTATTATAGAGGGCACAAATTGCATGAAGCACTGGGTGTGCTGCAAAAATAATGAATACTGTTATGCTGAAAATAAATAAAATATAAATTTTTTAAAAAAGCGAAATAGACTACAAAGAGATGTAGAAATAAAATCAGAAGGCTAAGAATTTAGTCTAAACTCTCACTTTAAAAACCTGTATGCCATTAGGTAAATCTTACTATTCTGAGCTTCACTTTCCCAGCAATACAATAAATATAGTTTGATGATTGGTTATATATTGGTTTGACTGTAAAGGTGTAAAAGAGAAAAATCTGCAAAAAGACTCTCCATATGTGATGTCTACATATGCAAACTGGATTAATCTTGATTGTCATTATGGACTCTTCAACTCCTGGCATTGAAAGGAGACATATTCTCACCAACTGGAGGATGGAGAAATGGGATTAAAACAGATGTTCTAATACATATACTTTTTTAAAGCTTTATTTATTTGTTTGTTTGGGAGACAGAGAGAGAGGATGAGAGAGCAAAAGAAGGGGTTGCAGCAGAGGGAGAGGGAGAAGCAGGGTCCCAGCTAGGCAGGGAGCCCAATGTGGGACTCAGTCACAGGACCCCATGATCATGAGCTGAGCCAAAGGCAGATGCTTAACTAAGCCACCCATATACATATACTATACCTTGATACATATTCTAATACCAATAAAATGTCCCCCTTCTAATCCATATTCTAATACCAAGTGGCAGATAAAAACACCCACAATAATAAAATGTCACCCTTCTAATTTAATTCTTTAAAGAGCATTTCAAGTTCCAGAGGAAAAAACAAGTTGATAATGAAAATGGGTGGGGAAATAAGACAACACGTTTATTACTTAATGCTATTACTAAACAAACAAAAAGGTAGAGAAGATACTATGGTATTGGTTTGGAAAAAAGAAAGACCAGGCTTGAACTTCCTTGACCATATTAGGAGAAAATGCTAGGAATATTGCCATGAAAGGTATTTTATTTTAAACACACAGAATCCCACCAGACAAAACTAACTACACGGATACACACTGTTTCTGATCAATTCACTCTTCTACTCAGAGTTTTTCTCACAGCAAGTTTAATGTCCTTGTTTCTCAAGCTGTAAATGAAAGGGTTCATCATGGGAACTGCATTTGTATAAAAGACAGAGGAGATTTTTCCCTCATCCATAGACTCAGCAGAAGATGGTTTAAGATACATAAATGCACCTGATCCAAAGAACAGAGAAACAGCAATTATGTGGGAACTGCACGTGCTGAAGGCTTTGGACCTGCCCTCAGTAGAGCTGATGCGCAAGATGCTGGACAGGATGAAACCATAAGAGACAAAGATAGTGACAGTGGGCACAATGATATTCATACCCACGACAATGAAAACCACCAGCTCATTCACATAAGTGCCGGTGCAGGAGAGCTGGAGTAGAGGGAGGATGTCACACAAATAATGGTTGATGGTGTATGCATCACAGAAGGTCAGTCTTAGCATGCATCCAGTGTGAGCCGTTGCATCCAAAAATGACACCAAATATGAACCAAGCATAAGGATGGAACACACTTTAGGGGACATAGCAACATTATATAAGAGTGGGTTACAGATCGCCACATAGCGATCGTAGGCCATTGATGTCAGCACATAAGCTTCAGAAATACCAAAACCACAGAAAAAGAAAAGCTGGGTCATGCATCCCCTGTAGGAGATAATATTCCTCTTTGATGTGAAGTTAATCAGCATTTTGGGTGTAAACACAGAAGAATAACAGAGGTCTATGAAGGACAAATTGAAGAGGAAAAAGTACATGGGGGTGTGCAGGTGTGAATTCAGCAGGATTAGAGTTACCAAGCCCAAATTTCCTAACACAGTGACCACATACATGAGTAGAAACAGGAAGAACAGGGGAAGCTCAAGATATGGTGAGTCTGTTAGCCCCATAAGAATAAATTCAGTCACAAATGAAGTATTTTCAGCAGGCATTCTTCTCTAAGGGGATCTGTGAACACAGGAGAAAAAGTTACACAGAGAACAATTGAACATTTCCTACCATATCTCCTCGCACAGAAGTTGGATTTGTACTAGGAATATTTGAGTCTACCCCAAACTGGACCCACAGAATCTGCTTTGTCATTATCATGAATCTAGTGACATAGACACTTCCTTATTGGGGTTCTATTAGCTGTAAAACAAAGAGCATTAAAACTTGGCCTACAAAATGAAGACCAATGTTTCCATAAGCCAATAGGACTGCTGTCGAAACCAAAGGTTAGGGAGAAGATTGGACCAGAAGGAAATTCCCTTCTCTCATTTCACTTCTTTGACCACATGACCCTCCACTAACCAGTAAAATGGAGGCAGCAACCCCACCAAATGGGTGCTGGCTTTCAAGGCCATTGGATTTCTTGTGGTGAGAATGACGAAAATTGTTCTAATCTAAAAATAAGGACCAGAGTCTAGGAGAGTTCAAGTTCCTGACCCATGTACAGAGTAAAAACAATGAATGTAGAAGAGTGAGAGTTCCATCAATGGAACTGACTAATAAATTGCATCCTTGAAACCTAATAATATTTCTAAACCTTCCCTGCTCCGTCACCCTCCCCTAAACAGGTCCTTCTACCAATTTCATGTGAGTCTAAGGACTGCAATGAACTGGAAAGTAATTGGCATCTTTGATTCCTAGACTACCATCATAAAAGAAAGACATGAATAGGCACACCTGGGTGGCTCAGTCAGTTGAGCATCTGCCTTCAGCTCAGGTCATGATTCCAGGGTTCTGGGATGAAGCCCCACATTCAGCTCCCTGCTCAGCAAGGAGTCTTCATCTCCCTTTCTCTCTGCTCCTGCTCTCTCAAACACTGCTTCTCTCAAATAAATAAATAAAATCTTTTAAAAAATAAAGCAAAAGACATGAGTATAAATGGAATTCAGAAGCTCACCCTCCTTAGGCAAGAACACCTTGGACCTTCCTTACTAGTATTACCTCTGTGCTCCTGAAAGGGCAAATTCTGTGGCTTTGCTCCCTTCGAGTCTATGAGGACACGGCCCACATTTAATTTCTGAAGAGCCCTGGAAATCCTTCTGAACCACAGACAATAATTTCTGACTATGAGTTCTCTTAAGCAGCAGACCAAAATAAACAGCCTTTATTATGATCATTTTGCACTTGGTAAATCACAGAAGACTTAAGGTGAGGGCAATGATATAATATTCTCAGATATAAACAGGGCAGAAGCTTACTCAGTCTCTCTTCCACAGGGAATGGTTTCTGGTGTAATAGGGTCTTGAGAGGATTGTATTTACACAAAGGACCACAATGGGTTTCTAGTTCCTTTGGAGCTAAAATTTTACTCAAGGTTACAGTCCACTGGAGGGATCAGACATCCCCTGAGAGAAGCCAAAAATACAGTCCTATTTCCAGGTCAGCAACATGGCAGAAGAGGAAGCTCTAGAATTTCTTACTTTACATGGACACCCTGATTCAAAAATGTTTCATATAAATAAATTCCCGTTCTAAGAAATCTAGACAGTGGTTAAGGTATTCCTGGTCCCATTTAAACAATAAATCTTTACACATTCCCTAACATTTTAGGGAAATTCTAGGTATCCTTTCCTTATAACAGCTATGCTTGCACAGCACCTTCAAAGTGGAACAATTTGAGCCAGTTCCTAGCTTCTACCTGGGGAGGGAAAGAATTCCACCATCTGTATAATGCTCCAACTTTTAATACATGTGCCTAGAAGACTGGCTTCTATATAGTCTGTGTCAGAAAGCAAAGGAGATACAGGACACAGCATACTTCAGCTGCCCAGGGAGAGAAACAAAGAGATGGTGGTGTGAGCTGGAAGCCACCAGAGTTCCTTCCCCTGGCTCAGCATAAAGGAACTGATTGAAAAGCTCTTTTTTGCAGCTTCTCTCTGGTGAGGAAAAAAAAAAAAAATGTGCCCTATGCATCCAGCAAGCAATACAACTTATCGTTGAGCTGTGTGAGGAATTAGTTTCAGTCCTGCTTGTTTTAGAACACAGACACAATCCAGCACACAAGGGATGAAGACAGGGTTGGAGGGAAGCACGGGGAGAAGGGTGGTCACTGCAACTAATACCAAAGAAAGAGGGTTAGACTGCACAAAATTGAGAGGTCTCCAAAGTCTCTGGCCAGGCTTGTTAGTGATACCTTCTCTAGTCCAAGGCCAGTCCGTGAATGTCAGGACAGATGAGTGTTTTGTCTAATGTGCAGACACCAATGTAGAGAATCAGTGAAAATGAAGACAAGTTGAAATACTTTCCAAAAAGGAGTAAGAGCTATCTCCACAAACTTGACACTAACGAAATGAAAATATGTGATTTACCTGACAGAGAATTGAAATGACTGTCCTAAGATGCTCACTGGAGTCAGAGAACAATACACAAACCAAGAGAAAATTTCAACATAGAGACAGAAAACCTAAAAGTATTAAACAGAAATCATGGAGCTCAGAAACACAATATCTGAACTAAAAAATTTAGTACAAGGTCTCAAGAACAAAGGAGACTGAACAAAAGAGAGGATCGTTAATTTGATTAAAGATCACTGTATAAAGAAGATATGGTCCATATATGCAATGGAGTATTATGCTTCCATCAGAAAGGATGAATACCCAACTTTTGTATCAACATGAAAGGGACCGGAACAGATTATGCTGAGTGAAGTAAGTCAACCAGAGACAGTCAATTATCATAAGGTTTCACTTACTTGTGGCGCATTAGGAATAATGTGGAGGACACTGGGACAAGGAGAGGAGAAGGAAGTTGGGGGAAATTGGGGGAGGAGACGAATAATGAGAGATTGTGGACTCTGAGAAAGAAACTGAGGCTTTGGGAGGGGAAGGGGTAGGGGGTTGGATGAGCCTGGTGGTGGGTATTAAGGAGGGCACATATTGCATGGAACACTGGGTGTGATGCATAAACAGTGAATCTTGGAACACTGAAAAAATAAAAAAGTTTAAAAAATCTGGAGACTTTGTGAAAATCAGATGGAAATAGGACACAGCTAATTTGGGAACTATAATGATGATGAATTTAGGAATAACAGATGTATAGGTGAATATAGTTTGATGATACCTTTCTTGATGTTCTGGACGATGATAATAAAGAGAGAAAGTGCCACAGCTATGGTTCAGTGATGAATTACACGAAGCATGTTTTAAGTAACCCAGATACATTATCTTATATGATGTTCTAAAATTCTTGGGTTTCCTCAAGCTTAATTGATGTATACTTATTAAATAAAAATTGTATGTTTATAAAATGTAAAAATCACTGTAAATTATTCTAACAGGAGGGCGAAATGAAAAAGAACAAAAAATAGTGAAGAAATCCTGAAAGACTTACTGTATAATACCAAGTGAATCAATATCTAAATTTCAGAAACCGCAGTAGGAGAACAGAGTTCGAAAGAACCAGGAAACCTATTCAAAGAAAAAAACGGCTGAAAAATTTCCAAATTATATAAACTTTCAACACTGTGATCAATTTATACAAAGATAAAACCCAGAATAATTACATAATGAATACACACACACACACAGGTCAACTGTTTATCCACTTTCCAGTTACTTAACTAAGTCAACCTGACTTCCACCTTCAGACTCAGGTCTACACAAATTTACAGGAACAGTGCTTATGTAGGTAGGTGAGATACAAAACCCTCTAACCCAATATTCTGGACTCAATGCAAATTTACTGACTGCTGAGTCACCTCTCAACTTGATATATGACTTTGGTATCTGGGTCTGTTTCAATCATTATGCTTTATACTAACTCTGGCAATTGAAGCAGTACTTTCTCTTTGCCTAAATATGTCCATCTTTCCACATTCTCAAATTATAATCATCACACCATTGTAAAAAGTATGCTTAAAAAAGTCCTTTAAGATTTTATCAAGAATATAGAAAGGATTCAGAAAGTGAAATTACATAATACATAGGAGAACCATCTCCTCTTTTCCTTAACCTAAACATAATGACACACAACCTATAAGACACCTATAGAATGGGGTTCTCCATGGAGTTGGCTACTCCTGCAGAACCTGATGGAAGGTCTTCATTGAGTGTAGTAAAATCACTGTCTTTGCTCAAGACTGCTTTACATTACTCCACACTACTCTAATTCTGGTTTCTTCTGTGTGAGCCATTCTTTTTTTTTTTTAATTGTTTATTTCTTTTCACCATAACAATATTCATTGTTTTTGCACCACACCAAGTGCTCCATGCAATCCGAGCCCTCCCTAATACCCAACACCTGGTTCCCCCAACATCCCACCCCCCGTCCCTTAAAGACCCTCAGGTTGTGTTTCAGAGTCCATAGTCTCTCATGGTTCACCTCCCCTTCCAATTTCCCTCAATTCCCTTCTCCTCTCGATCTCCCCATGTCCTCCATGTTATTTGTTATGCTCCACAAATAAGTGAAACCATGTGAAAATTGACTCTCTCTACCTGACTTATTTCACTCAGCATAATCTCTTCCAGTCCTGTCCATGTTGCTACAAAAGTTGGGTATTCATCTTTTCTTTTTTTTTTTTAATTTATTTTCAGTGTAACAGTATTCATTGTTTTTGCACCATACCCAGTGCTCTATGCAATATGTGCCCTCTATAATACCCAACACTTGGTTCCCCCAACCTCCCAACCCCCGACCCTTCAAAACCCTCAGATTGTTTTTCAGAGTCCATAGTCTCTCATGGTTCACCTCCCCTTCCAATTGCCTCAACTCCCTTCTCCTCTCCATCTCCCCTTGTCCTCCATGCTATTTGTTATGCTCCACAAATAAGTGAAACTATATGATAATTGACTCTCTCTGCTTGACTTATTTCACTCAGCATAATCTCTTCGAGTACCGTCTATGTTGCTATAAAGGTTGGGTATTCATCCCTTCTGATGGAGGTATAATACTGCATAGTGTATATGGACCACATCTTCATTATCCATGAGTCTGTTGAAGGACATCATGTTTCGTTCCACAGTTTGAAAACTCTGGCCATTGCTGCTATAAATCTTGGGGTACAGATAGCCCTTCCTTTCACTACATCTGTATCTTTGGGATTAATGCCCAGTAGTGCAATTGCAGGGTCATAGGGAAGCTCTATTTTTAATTTCATGAGGAATCTCCACACTGTTCTCCAAAGTGGCTGCACCAACTTGCATTCCCACCAACAGTGTAAGAGGATTCCCCTTTCTCCACATCCTCTCCAACACATGTTGTTTCCTGTCTTGCTAATTTTGGCCATTCTAAATGGTGTAAGGTGGTATCTCAATGTAGTTTTAATTTGAATCTCCCTGATGGCTAGTGATGATGAACATTTTTTCATGTGTCTGATAGCCATTTGTATGTCTTCAATGGAG
>NC_081557.1:85794398-85794921 GCF_022355385.1 Mustela nigripes | reverse complement strand
CCAACTTGCATTCCCACCAACAGTGTAAGAGGATTCCCCTTTCTCCACATCCTCTCCAACACATGTTGTTTCCTGTCTTGCTAATTTTGGCCATTCTAAATGGTGTAAGGTGGTATCTCAATGTAGTTTTAATTTGAATCTCCCTGATGGCTAGTGATGATGAACATTTTTTCATGTGTCTGATAGCCATTTGTATGTCTTCATTGAAGAAGTATCTGTCCATTTTTATATATGATTATCTGCTTTGTTGTGTGTTGAGTTTGAGGAGTTCTTTATAGTTCCTGGATATCAACCTTTTGTCTCTCCTGTCGTTTGCAAATATCTTCTCCCATTCCGTGGGTTGCCTCTTGTTTTGTTGACTGTTTCCTTTGTTGTACAGAAGCCTTTGAATTTGATGAAGTCCCAAAAGTTCATTTTCGTTTTTGTTTCCTTTGCCTTTGGGAGACATATCTTGAAAGATGTGGTTGATAGCGAAGAGGTTACTGCCTATGCTCTCCCCTAGGATTCTGATGGATTCCTGTCT
>NC_081557.1:85777087-85789398 GCF_022355385.1 Mustela nigripes | reverse complement strand
GTACACAAAGATAAACTCAAAATGGATAAAAGACCTCAATGTGAGACAGGAATCCATCAGAATCCTAGAGGAGAACATAGGCAGCAATCTCTTCAATATCAGCCACAGCAACTTCTTTCAAGATATGTCTCCCAAAGGCAAAGGAAACAAAAGCGAAAATAAACTTTTGGGACTTCATCAAAATCAAAAGCTTCTGCACAGCAAAGGAAACAGTCAAAAAAACAAAGAGGCAACCCACGGAATGGGGTTGCATACGTAGTCCTTTAAGCCTTGCCGGTCTTGGAAACTCTTTTAATCTCTCCATCCATTTTGAATCTCAGTCTTGCTGGATAAAGTATTCTTGGCTGCATGTCCTTCTCGTTTAGTGCCCTGAATATATCCTGCCAGCTCTTTCAGGCTTGCCAGGTCTCTGTGGACAGGTCTGATGTTATTCCGATGGGCTTTCCTCTGTACAAAAGGAACTTCTTTGTCCTGGCTGCTTTCAAGAGGGTCTGCCTACAATTATAATTCTTTATTCTTACTATTAGGTGTCTTGAGGACTTTTGAGAATCTATAATCTTGGGGGGGTAGCCGTTCTGCCTCTAGTACATGAACGCTGGTTCCATTCACGAGATTGGGAAAATTTTCATGGACAACTAGTTCCACTATATCTTATAGACGTCTTTCTTTCTCCTCCCCTTCAGGGATTCCAAAATTTCTGACGTTGGAATGTATCATGGCATCATTTATGTCCCTGATTCTGTTTTCATGGCTTCTAAGCTGTTTGGTCCAGGCTTCCTTCTGATCCTTTCTCTCTATCTTTTTGTCCTCCAGATCACTAATCCTATCTTCTGTCTCAGTTACCCTAGCTTTTAGAGAATTTAGATTATATTGGCACTCATTGAGAGCATTTTGAACATCATCCCTGGTGGCTTTCAGTTCTGCCCTAATCAATTCCGTTTGGTCACCCATGGCTTTCTCCAACCTAGCTATCACCTGGATAATTGTTAGCCTAAATTCCCTTTCCGACATATTGTGTATGTCAGTAGCCATTAGCTCTGTTGCAGAAGGCCCATCCTCTGTATTTTTTTTTTCTGTTGGGCATTCCTCCTCCTAGTCATTTGGTGAGAGATGACTGAACAGATGTAGCTGGATGTATGGACTGTGGTGCAGTCAAGGTGCACCCTGGAATGCTTCTGAGCAATCAGGATTCTCCATCCAAACAAGAGAAAAGAGAAAAGAAAATTTAAGAGAGAGAGAGACAAGAAAAAAAGGGAAGATAAAAGAGAAGGCTCAGCCCAAATGGGCTCCATGGTAAAATTTGTGAAGTATACAAACAGAAACAGACAAACAAAAAGACTGATAAAAGTATATAACAAGAGAAAAAAATATATATATGCAAAAAAAGGAAGAATCTTATAAAAAAGAACCCCAAGTATAAGATTTATATACTATCAGGACAAACACAAATACACAGAAACAATGGGGAAAGAAAAAGATGGGAGAGTGGTTATAAATTCTCAGTGTGGGTGAGGAAGGTTATTTTGATTCTTCCTGGATGTATCTTGATATCTTTGTTAAAGGACTCAAATTTCCTAAGATAAAGGCGGATTAAAAATTGGTTTACCTATAGGGGTAGCATTGATTGGGGAAAGGGGGTTAGCTTGAAGTTTAGCTCTATCTAAATATTAGAAAATAAAAATTTTAAAAAGGAATGAACTAGACTAAACTAAACTAAAATTTTTTTAAAAAACTTAAAAAATAGAAAAGCAAAAGAAAAACATGGGTGTATGTATCAAAAAGGTCAGGTTAGAAGGTTATTATGGAATTTGATGTACTGGACATCTCACTGTGATGGTAAATAGGTTAAAAAAATTTCTATATAAAAAAAATGAACTAGAATAGTGGGAAAGAGTTAAAAATAAAAGTTGTATCTATGAAGTAGTGGTGGTTGTTCTCTTGTAGTCTTTTTTTTTTTTTTCTTTCTTGGTTGGTTTTCTGGAAGAGGGGCCTGCCACGTGGGTTTTCAGTCAATGATGTTCCCTGAGTTAAGTCCTCCAACCCCCCTCAAGGGTGTGGACTCTCAGGAAACTGGTTTTTTCAGGCTTTTATTCTCTGGAGGTTTTCATGTTTGTTCACTTGTTTTCTCTTGCCTTGACTGCTTTTGATGGTTTTTGTAGTTTTAGAGGAAAGCAAACTGCACCCTGACCTCCCTCTCAGAGGGAAGCCTCAGTCTGCTCCCCTGTGTGTGCTGCAGGCCCATGTAAATTCCCCCTTGGCCACTGACAGAGCAGGTTCCAAGTCGCGGTCCCTGGGGACGCAGAATCTCCTGCTTGTACCCCAAACCATGGCAGCGGGAGCTGTCTGGG
This sequence comes from Mustela nigripes, assembly GCF_022355385.1. NCBI lineage: Eukaryota > Metazoa > Chordata > Mammalia > Carnivora > Mustelidae > Mustela > Mustela nigripes. The sequence continues at coordinate 85,787,050 of NC_081557.1, read as the reverse complement.
CAGCTCCAGACTGCCAGAGAGGTTCCAACAGTGTTCACACACTGAGATTTTCCAACTGGCCTGGGCTGGGAGTGCCTGGCCTTTCCAGGTCTAAGAGCGCTGGGTTTGCACGCACTTTGCAAGGGGAGGGTTTGGGGCTCATGCATTTGAGGCTCTGTTAGCACGGCACAGCGTTCTGCTGTCTGGCGAGTCTCCCAGCCCCTCACAGGAGCTGGACCCCATGCATTCTCTGGCAAGCTGGCAGCTCAGGTACCAAGACCTGGTTTCTCTGCTGCACTGTCTCTGGCTCAGCACCAGGGGAGGCTGTCCTGGGTCTGGGGACTTATGCCCCATCCCTAATTGCCCTGATTCCCACAATTTACCCACATAATCCTTGCTCTTTTTGAGTGCTTTCAACCAGACTCCAAGTTAATGCTGGTCCCCAGATGCAGGGCACTCTCGTATTGGGGTATTACTTTCCAGTCAGTCGCCTCTGGTGGCTCCCTCCCCTTTTGTTTACCTTCCAATATCAGTCTGACATTCCCACTCCACTCTACCTGCCCACTGGCATCTTCTGCCCCTGTAGAGATCCAGACGAGTATAATTCTGAAATCAGGTTGATTTCATGGGTGATTGGAGTTCTTTGATAGGTAATCAGCTCACTTTAGGGTACAGGTTGAAACGGTGCCTCCTCCTACTTCCCTGCCATTTTGTCTCCCATCTATTTGACAATCTTAAACTTGGGCCCAAGTATACCCGACACAGCGGAGTAGGGACTTGGACCCCAATCCAGATTACCGTCAGAGTTTTTAAAGGCAGAGTAGGGGTGGACTCAGCGGTGGGTGAGGACAAAGGGGATATTCAGAAGGAATATCAGGATAAAGAAGAGTCAGGATATTGGAGGTCTGGTTGTTATCAAGCCAAGGTCATTTTTCCCTCTAATGGGGCACAAACATGAAGACAGTTGGGAGTTTCCTGGTGGAATATCACATTCCTCCTATCAAGCGTCCTTTTTAGTGAGATTTAGCACTGGGACATTTGTAAACTGAGGGAGACTCCTGTCTTGCAGGATTGTTAACTATTTGTTTACACATACTACTGAGGGGAGGAGAGAGGGTGCAAGGTGCCAGCTTTTGCTTTGTCAAGATGGCTGTACTTATGTCAGAGCTAGATTCGAGGTAGGTACACCCTTGTTTTTCTTGGCATCCACAGTTACATGAATACAATTTAAAAAAATAAACAGGTAAAGTAGCAGGGCTGGAGGACCTGGAAACAGCTAAATCACTCCTGGTTTTTTACTTCTGTGTGCAACTCCTCTATGGATTTTAAGTTACAAAACCCTGAAATAGCAGTTCGGAGAGCAATGACAACATGAAAAAAACATTTGGTGGATAATCCAAACTGCGACAGTTTCCATTCTTCAGTGGGATGTTGGATTATTTTTCTTTTGACAAAACACAAAAAGATGACCACTCCAGAAGTCCTTAATCCTAAATTATATTCCTGAAACTAATATTAAGCTATTTGTTAACTAACTAGAATATAAATAAAAGTTTGAAACAAAGAATAAAGTTTAATCCTTCATTATAATTTAAATATTTCTTTTTTTACTTTTATTTTATTTTTAATTTTTTATTTTTTCAATGATCCAAGATTCATTAAATATTTCCAAGATAACTTAAATAATGCTTAGTATTTTATCACTTTTCTGATTTCCATTCAAGATTTAGCTATTGTGAAATTTAGCATAACTGGTTTGTTTTTTGTGTTTTAGATGCTCGATTTATTTATTATTTATTTTAAAAATTAATTTTTAATTGAAGTATAATTGACATACAATATTCTTTTTTGTAATTTTTTTAGTTTTAAATAAACATATAATGTATTATAAGCCCCAGGGGTACAGGTCTGTGAATCACCAGGTTTACACACTTCACAGCACTCACCATAGCACATACCCTCCCCAATGTCCATAACCCCACCACCTTCTCCGGACCCCTCTCCCCCAGCAACTCTCAGTTTGTTTTGTGAGATTAAGAGTCTCTTATGGTTTGTCTCCCTCTCAATCCCATCTTGTTTCATCTATTCATTTCTTACCCCCAAACCTCCCATGTTGTATCTCCACTTCCTCATATATTCTCTTAGTTTCACATGTACAACATAGTGATCTGACATTTATATATACAACCAAATGCTCACCATGAAAAATGTAGTTATGATCTGTCATCACAGAGTTATTGACTTATTCTTTTAAATGACCTGCCACATCACATGCCCAGACCTCCATATAACATGCATGATTTTCATTTGACAAGTTCTATTTATACAAAATAGTTGACTTTTGTTGTGACTTTTAATTTTGTTTTTCTTTTACTTAGTGTCTGTTTTTTTTAACTTAATTTTACCTTTTCAGTGTTCCAAGATTCATTGTTTATGCCCCACACCCAGTGCTCTATGTAATTCATGTCCCCCTGAATACCCACCCCCAGGCTCTGTTTTGATGAAATTGTATTCCTTATTGAAAAAGGTGTGTCAGTATGTAAATAGTGTTTGTGCTATTCAGGGACCCTTATAGACATCTCAAAGGTACATCCAATTTGTTATTTATTTTATCACTATTTAAGGTACCTAAAAGTATATGTTAACCCTGGTCCCTAATATTTCATTTGAGAAGCCTTAAAATTCAAATGCAATCTGCTTTAATTTCAGAAAAAAACTTTCAGAAATGATAATTTTTTTATTGCAGAAAGTATAAGCTTTTGAACTTAATTCCATGCTTTCACATTATTTGGGGAAAAGTTCATTAAAATGGTTGCAAAGTTATAAATATAGTTTATAAAGGTAAGATTTACAAAGTTTTCAAAAAAGTAACCCAGCTGACAGCTTTCTGGTTAGTAACTTAAGCACTGTATATGTTTGGGACTTTTTTTCAAAAAGATGAGAACCAAGTCAGGTGTGTTATACACACAAAATAGAATATCCATTATGGTTTTTGCTTTTTTGTGTGTTGTGTGAATGGCCATGAAAGAAGTTAGGAGAGGAAGTACGAGTCTATTGAAATTGTCTCAGCTAGGAGTCAAGCAGGGAAATCATGGGATTGGTCTGTACTTGTCCTAGGACAGAGCTATCTCTGAATCAGTGTGAAAGCTTGGACTTTCTGGTCAATAACAACAACAACAACAAAATGATCCTCCTACTTCAGGACAAGAAGCAAAGCTGATTACATTCTGAATTTGTTTCATGTAAACTCCTTTTAATTGCTGAACTCCTAAATTTTTTGAATCTCATTCTCCACTCCTCCTGACACTGCCTCCTTCAACACACACACACACACACACACACACACACACACACACAATCATGAAGTCTTTTATTTCATGAAATTGCTGCCCAGCATTGATTGCATGTTATGGAACCCACTCCTGAGAAGAAGAGCTGAGCAGGATGTACTTACTGAATTGAGGAAAGGAAATGGTTATTGCTTTAATCATTTCCTTGTTCAGTGTAACACACATACACATGCACACACATATGTATACACACACACACACACACACAGCATTTTGCACCTCTGAGTACCTAGAAATGTGCAGCCTTGTGGTATATGTCACAAATATAAATAAGGCATAGCAAGAGAATGATATAAATGTAGGTTTTCATAATCCAACAGAGTAGATAGATTCTAATTTCAATTCTATATGATCAAAATTACTTCTGAAATTGATTTTGTTGAATTGGTGTCCATGTTGGGAGACACACATGCTATTTTCCCCTGAGTCTGGCATAAGCTGATTTTTCTTTGTCCTTTGGGGCATGTTATTGTGTTATCAGCTGATCACCAGGTGAAGTAGTCAGTTTATCTGCAGGGCTTAGTTGTATAAAATATGTGCCTTTATTTTTTTAAGATTATTTATTTACTTATTGGAGAAAGATCACAACTAGGCAGAGAGGCAGGCAGAGAGAGAGGGAGAAGCAGGCTCCCCACTGAGCAGAGAGCCTGAGGTGGGGCTCCATCCCAGGACCCTGGGATCATGACCTGAGTGAAAAGCAGAGGCTTTAACCCACAGACCCACCAAGGTGCCCCTTTAAACATGTACCTTTAAACATGAAAATCTTACCCAGTGTGAAGTTTTACTTTCTGAGGAAAAGACTCTCATCTTCCTCAGTGAGTAGAATGTGGGGCATCGAAGGGGCTGGGGGGCCTCTGTCTCTGACCTAAAGTTAAATTAGCCCACTCAAATATTAATATAAAGATGTGCAGGGTGTTACAATTGCCCTTAATGTGTTTTAGTTTTTCTGCTCTGTCACATCAGTAAGTTCTTATATTTCAATGGAAAATAAAGTGAGATAAAGAGGAGAGAGAAGCTTAGTTTCATTTCCTTGTTGATGAAACTAATGCTCAGGTGTTTTCATGGTTTGTCACAGATTACAATTTGTAACTGATAGAGCTGAGACTAGGACTTGGTGTTTTGATTCTACATATACCAGCTTACTATTTTTATTATTATTGTTAATGTGCTGTATTTTTAAATATCCATGAAATATGAAAATGGTTTCCATGAATAAAAAAGTCTCAGAACACAAATGAAAGCAACATGCTAATCTAAGCAAATTGTCGAGAGAGTATCTTTCCCACTTTATATTCGGAAGCTCTGTTGCCTAATTTAGAATGTGTGAGTATATTCTTATTTTATATTGGTCACCACAATATGTGGAAACACATCAGGGTAGACTATAATAATCATTTCCACATTCTCTGCATCCTTCTTCTGGCTGGATGTGGAACACCATGAGGGCCCACTTAAGAGATGAAGCTGTGAACAAAAGCTGGGACATGATTGTATCAGTATTGTGGTGGAGAATGGGAGGACTAGGGGCATACAGAGGGCTCTGGGACCTGAAATACTCTGTTTATAGGTCTGTAAGTTCATTGTAAGCTGTTCAGTTTATAATGATGGTTGAAGTGTATATTTTGTAGACTTTGATGTATGTATGTATGCTAACTGCTAACTATCAAGATAAATTATGGCTGAAAAACTTGGATTCTACCTGGATTTAAATTACATATTTAAGGAATCAATAAGCCAAGACTCAGAAGAACGGGTCAGGTGAAGGGAACAGCCTTCCAAGTACAGAACAGAATGGCTCACACAGAAAAAAACAAAACTAGAGTAGTGTGGAGTAAAGTAAACCAGTCTGGTGCAGAGACCGTGCTTTTACTACACTCAATGAAGACCTTCCACCAGGTTCTGCAGGAGGAACCAAGTCCCTAGAGAACCCTATTGTATCGTTTTATTATAGGCTGTATGTCATTATGTTTAGGTTAAGGTAAAGAGGAGATGGTTCTTCTACATACTATGTAATTTCATTTTCTTAACCCTTTCTCTATTCTTGATAAAGCCTTAAAGAAATTCTTTAGGTATACTTAAAAAACTTTCTTTAGGTAGAAAAGATGGATATATTTAGGCATACAGAAAGTACTGCTTCAATCCCCAGAGTTAGTATAAAGCATAATGATTGAAACAGACCCAGATACCAAATGCATAATTCAAGTTGAGAGGTGAATCAGCAGTCAGTAAATTTGCATTGAGTCCAGAATATTGGGTTAGAGGGTTTTATACCTCACCTGCCTGGATCAGCACTGTTCTGTAAATTAGTGTAGACCGGAGTCTGAAGGTCGAAGTCAGGTTAGCCCAGTTAAGTAAACTGGAGAGAGGATAAGCAGTTGACCGTGTGTGTGTGTGTGTGTGTGTGTGTGTGTGTGTTTCTGTACTCATTATGTAATTATTCTGGGTTTTATCTTTGTATAAATTGGTCACAGTGTTGGGACGTTGACATGATTGGGAAATTTTTCAGCCTTTTTTTCTTTGAATAGGTTTTCTGGTTCTTTTGAGCTCTCTTCTCCTAATGGGATTGCTGAAATGCATATATTGATTCACTTGGTAGCATCCCATAAGTCTTTCAGGATTTCTTCAGTATTTTTTGTTCTTTTTCATTTTGCCCTTCTGTCAGAATAACTTACAGTGACTTTTTTACATTTATAAACATATACAATTTTTATTTAATAAGTATACATCAATTAAGCTTGAGGAAACACAAGAATTTTAGAACATCATATAAGATACTGTATCTGGGTTACTTAAAGCATGCTTCATAGGGAAGATCTATATGACCCTGCAATTGCACTCCTGATTATTTACCCCAAAGATACAGATGTAGTGAAAAGAAGAGCCATCTGTACCCCAATGTTTATCACAGCAATGGCCACGGTAGCCAAACTATGGAAAGAACAAGATGCGCTTCAACGGACGAATGGATAATGGAAAATGTGGTCCATATACACTATGGAGTATTATGCCTCCATCAGAAAGGACGAATACCCAACTTTTGTAGCAACATGGATGGGACTGGAAGAAATTATGCTGAGTGAAATCATTCAAGCAGAGAGAGTTAATTATCATATGGTTTCACTTATTTGTGGAGCATAACAAATAGCATGGAGGACATGGGGAGTTAGAGAGAAGGGAATTGGGGGAAATTGGAAGGGGAGGTGAATCATGAGAGACTATGGACTCTGAGAAACAATTTGAGGGGTTATAAGTGGTGGGGGGGTGGGAGGTTGGGATACCAGGTGGTGGGTATTATAGAGGGCACGGATTGCATGGAGCACTGGGTGTGGTGCAAAAATAATGAATACTGTTATGCTGAAAATAAATAAATTTAATTTTTTAAAAAAACATGCTTCATGTAAGTCATCACTGAATCATAGCTGTGGCACTTTCTCTCTTTATTATCATCATCCAGAACATTAAGAAATGTATCATCAAACTATTTTCACCTAGACACCTGGTATTCCTAGATTCATAATCGGAATAGTTCCCAAACTACCTGTGCACTATTTCCATCTGATTTTCACAAAGTATCCAGATTTTTTTAAACTTTACTTTTTCATTGTTCCAAGATTCATTGTTTATGTATCACACCCAGTGCTCCATTAAATATGTGCCCTCCTTAACACCCACCACGAGGCGCATCCAACTCCCCAACCCCCTCCTCTCCAAAACCCTCAGTTTCTTTCTCAGAGTCCACAGTCTCTCATTGTTCCTCTCCTCCCCCAAATTCCCCCAACTCCCTTCTCCTCTCCTTGTCCCAGTGTCCTCCGTATTATTCCTTATGCTTCACAAGTAAGTGAACCATATGAAAATTGACAGTCTCTGGTTGACTTACTTCACTCAGCATAATCTCTTCCAGTCCCATCCATGTTGATACAAAATTTGGGCATTCATCCTTTCTGATGGAGGCATAATATTCCATTGCATATATAGACCATATCTTCTTTCCACAGAGATGTATAATCAAATTCACGATCCTGTCTTTTCTTCAATCTACTTTGCTGTTGAGCTCCTCTGCTGAATTTTTTAGTTCAGATATTGTATTTCTCAGCTCCATGATTTCTGATTAATACTTTAAGTTTTCTGTCTCTGTGTTGTAATTTTCTCTTGGTTTGTGTATTGTTCTGTGACTCCAGTGAGCATCTTAGGACAGTCATTTCAATTCTCTGTCAGGAAAATCACATATTTTAATTTCATTAGTGTCAGTTTGTGGAGATTGCTCTTATTCCTTTTTGGAAAGTATTTCAACTTGTCTTCATTTTCATTGATTCTCTACACTGGTGTCTGCACATTAGACAAAACACTCATCTGTCCTGACATTCAGGGACTGGCCTTGGACTAGAGAAGGTATCACCAACAAGCCTGGCCAGAGACTTTGGAGGCCTCTCAATTTTGTGCAGTCTAACCCTCTTTCTTTGGTATTAGTTGCAGTGCCCCCAACTTCTCCCCATGCTCGCCCCCTCACCCCTGTCTTCATCGATTGTGTCTGTGTTCTAAAACAAACAGGACTGAAGCCAATCCCTCAGGCAGCACACAGGTAAGTTGTATTGCTTGCTGGATGCATAGGGCACATTTTTTCCCTCACCAGAGAGAAGCTGCAAAAAAGAGCTTTTCAATCACTTCCTCTATGCTGAGCCAGGGGAAGGAGCTCTGGTGGCTTCCAGCCCACACATCATCTCTCTGTCTCTCTCCCCAGGCAGGTGAAGTATGCTGTTTCCTATATCCCCTCTACTTTCTGACACAGACTATCTAGAAACAAGTCTTCTAGGCATATGTTTTAAAAGTTGGGGCATTGTACAGATGGTGCAATTCTTTCCCTCCCCAGGGAGAATCCAGGAACTGGCTTCAAATTGTTCCAATTTGAAGGTACAGTGCAAGTATAACTGTTAAAAAAAAAAAGAGAAAAAGAAAAAGGATATCTAGAATTTCCCTAAAATGTTAGAGAATGTGTCTACATTTGTTGTTTAACTGGGATCAGGCCTACTTTAACACTGTCTGGATTTTTTAGAACAAGAATATATGTATGTGAATCATTTTTGAATAAGTGTGTCCACGGAGAGTAGGAAATTCTAGAGCTTCCTCTTCTGTCCTGTTGCTGACCTGGAAATGGGAATTTATTTTTGGCTCCTCTTGGGGGATGTCTGATCCCTCCAGTGGAGTGTAACCTTGACTAAAATTTTGAGCACCAAAGGAACTAGAGACACATTATGGTCCTCTGTGAAAATGCAATCCTCTCAAGACTCTATTACTCCAGAAACCACTGCCTGCATAAGAAACATAGCAAGCTTCTGCCCTGCTTATAATTGAAAACATGATATCATTGCCCTCACCTTAAGTTTTCTGTGATTTACCAAGTGCAAAATGATCATAATAAAGGCTGTTTATTTTGGTCTGCTGCTTAAGAGAACTCATAGTCAGAAATTATTGTCTGTGGTTCAGAAGGAATTCCAGGGCTCATCAGAAATTAAGTGTGGGTTGTGTCCTCATAGATTCGAAGGAAGCAAAGCCACAGAGATTAAATCTGCCCTTTCAGGAGCACAGGGGTAATACCGGTAAGGAAGGACCAAGGTGTTCTTGCCTAAGGAGGGTGAGCTTCTGAATTCCATTTATACTCATGTCTTTTGCTTTATTTTTTAAAAGATTTTATTTATTTATTTGAGAGAAGCGGTGTTTGAGAGAGCAGGAGCAGAGAGAAAGGGAGATGAAGACTCCTTGCTGAGCAGGGAGGTGGATGTGGAGTTTCATCCCAGAACCCTGGAATCATGACCTGAGCTGAAGGCAGACGCTCAACTGACTGAGCCACCCAGGTGTGTCTATTCATGTCTTTCTTTTATGATGAAAGTCTAGGAATCAAAGATGCCAATTACTTTCCAGTTCTTTGCAGTCCTCAGACTCACATGAAATAGTAGAAGGTCCTGTTTAGGGGAGGGTGATGGAGCAGGGAAGGTTTAGAAACATTATTAGGTTTCAAGGATGCAATTTATTGGCCAGTTCCATTGATGGAACTCTCACTCTTCTACATCCATTCTTTTTACTCCGTACATGGGGCAAAACTTGAACTCTCCTAGACTCTGTTCCTTTATTTTTGAATTAGACAGTGTTCTTCATTCCCACCACATGAAGTCCAATCTCCCTGAAAGCCAGCACCCATTTGGTGGGGTTGCTGCCTCCATTTTCCTGGTTAGGGGAGGGTTTATGTGTTCAAAGAATTGAAATGAGAGAAGGCAATTCCCTTCTGGCCCAATCTTCTCCTTAACCTTTGGTTTTGACAGCAGTCCTGTTGGCATATGGAAGCATTAGTCTTCATTTTGTAGGCCAAGTTTTAGTGCTATTTGTTTTACAGCTTATAGAGTGTCTAATAAGAAAATGTCCATGTCACTAGATTTATGATAATGACAAAGCAGATTATGTGGGTCCAGTCTGGGGTAGACTCAAATATTTCCAGTACAAACCCAACTTCTTTTCGAGGAGATATGGTGGATAATGTTAATTGTTCTCCATGTAACGTATTTCTCCTGTGTTAACAGATTCTCTTAGAGAAGAATGCCTGCTGAAAATGCTTCCTTTGTGACTGAATTTATTCCTTTTTTTT
>NC_081557.1:85751335-85762087 GCF_022355385.1 Mustela nigripes | reverse complement strand
CTATCTGATCCTCAGTGAAGCCCAGGATGCCCTTGAGGGGGTCCTCTAATGCCTGCTTCACTGGCTTCTTGATGTTATAGTACTATGCACCTTTCTTCAGGCAGCAGCTCAGATCCACAACTGACACTTTGTGGGTGGGGACATGGAAGGCCATGCCAGTGTGCTCCCTATTCAGCTCAGGGATGACCATGCCTACAACCTTGGTGGCATCAGTATAGAAGCAGGAATAATGTTCTGGGAAGCCTCTCAGCTATCATACCACAGTTTCCCAGCTGGGCCTGGCAGGGTCTTCTTGGTGGCAGTTATGGCATAGACTATGGTCACGAGTCCCTCCACGATGCCAACGTTGTCATGGATGACCCTGGCCAGAGAGGCCAAGCAGCTGGTTCTGCAGGAGGCATTTCTGACAGTCTTGAGGAAGTTTTCGTACTTCTCATGGTTCACACCGATCCCAAACTTCAGGGCATTGGTAGAATGGGTAGAGATGCTGATCTTCTTGGCCCCAGCTTCAAGTAAGGCACAGCCTTCTGCCTTGGACTCCACAGCATACTCATCAGCAGCATCACCCCATTTGATGTTGGTGGGATCTCAGTCCTGGAAGAGGTAGGTGGTTTTGCATTGATGACAAGTTACCTGCTTTTTGCCTTGACTGTGCCTTTGAGTTTTCCATGGATGGATTCATACTGGAACATGTAGGTCATGTAGTTGAGGTCAATGAAGTTGTCCTTGACGGCAACAGCATCCACTTTGTAATGGCTAAAAACAGCCCCGATGACCGGCTTCCCAGTGCCACCAAATATATTACTCCAACCTTTACCATCTTGTCTTTGCGATGATGCTGTTACTGCACCAGAAGATGTGGCTGTGTGTCCGACGGAGGAGCATGAAGTCCAGTTTTTTACCAATTTATTTATTTTTTTAATTTAATTTTATTTATCCATTTGAGAGAGAGAGATAGAGAGAGAATGAGAGGGGAGAAGGGCAGAGGAAGGAGCACCTCCCCCATGGAGCTGGCAGCCTGATATGGGACTCAATACCTGGAATCCAGGATCATGACCTGAGCTGAAGGCAGTTGCTTAACCAACTGAGCCACCCAGGTGCTCCTGTTTCTAATTTCTTGATAAATCTTCCTTCATCATCATTTTCACAATGTCTTCTCCTTTTTACCTCTTTAACCATTTACAAATAACATTAATGAATAAATTTATCTCTGTTTTTTACATTGTCATTATGGATTTGTTTTTTTTTCTCCTGGAAGGGATAAACAGTTCTGTAAATGATCATGTAAAGTAACAGTATGATAATCTTGTACCCATGGGGGCTTTCTTATACTGTGCTATTGGAATCAGAATCAGATATCTGTACTCCTGTCTGTATACCTCCCTGGCCTTCAGTGTGTCTCTTTGAAATGTCATTGTTTCACAGATACAGCAGGTTCCAGAACATTCATGAAATATAATCCACTTTTCAGCTAAATGCTACATGTTAAACGCTTTTTGGCAGAGGTTTCATATTTACCATAGGACACATGAGTGATCCTTAATATGTATTTATTGCATAGACATGATACTGAAGCTGAGAAAAATTAATGAATTACATCATACAGCTTATTAAGGAAACATCTAGATAAAGTGTAGCCTCCTGATTTTAAGTCTACTGCTCTTTCAAATATACTTTTTGTGTACTTCATTTTATTATTTTATTTTTAGTTTATTCCAATAATCCTAAATATGAGAACATTTTTTATTTTGAAAGTTGACTGTGCTTTGTTGGATTATACATAAATATCCCTCAGGGTAATGGTTGCTTTAGGGAAATAGTGTGATAGCTATTTTTCTTGTCCAAGAGAAGTCCTATTAGGCTAGTTGAGAGATGATTCATTGAAACAATGAGCTTTTTGCAAATTAATTAAAAAAATATTTTAGAATGTTTTCAAGTACTAGTAATTCAGAGACAAGGGAATGGGAGAGAAAGGAACCCAGCACCAGACGTTAGGCCAGGACCCAAAACCACATGGACAATAAAAAAATCTCTCTGTAGGAAAGGACTATGAGGTTTAAAACCACCTTTCATCTGACTTTGTCTCCTGCTCTCCAGAGTACTGCAGTTCCTCCCAACCCCGCCCGGTGTCTATACAGCTGTGATAAAATTTACAATGCACAATGATCCTGCATTAGGGACTGAAGGCCAAAAGGCCAGATTGGTCTCCACATTTATGAGGAAGCAGGAACACAGAGGACATGATCTTAAATCATGTTTGGTATTCAAAATTCAAGTCAAGATGAAGGGATTTAGAAAGAAATGATGGAGAAAAGACATCTCTTTTTGTGACTCTTCCTTTCTAGAAGGCTCTAGAAATAGTATGGAGACCACAGGATTTCTCTGGGTAGGATAAAAGCACAAGGCATTTGCTATTTAAACCAGGTGATGGGTATTAAGGAGGGCCCATGTTGTGATGAGCACTGGGTGTTATATGCAAATAATGAACCATTGCACACTGCATAAAAATCTAATATGTACTATATGGTGGTTACTGTTATGCCCAAGTGTTGTGTCTGAGAGACCACCAAGGAGCCAACACCGATGTAGTCACAGGAGGGTTTATTTGACAATCTTAAGCTTGGGCCCAAGTATACCCGACACAGTGGAGTGGGGACTTGGACCCCAAGTCAGATTACAGTCAGAGTTTTTAAAGGCAGAGTAGGGGTGGACTCTGCGGTGGGTGAGGACAAAGGGGATATTCAGAAGGGCTACCAGGGCAAAGAAGACTGTCAGGATATTGGAGGCCTGGTTATTATCAAGCCAAGGTTGTTTTTCCCTCTAATGGGGCACTAACATGAAGACAGTTGGGAGTTTCCTGGTGGAATGTCACATTCCTCCTATCAAGCATCATTGTTAGTGATATTTAGCACTGGGACATTTGTAAACTGAGGGAGACTCCTGTCTTGCAGGATTGTGGTTTCTGCAAGTTAACTATTTGTTCACACATACTACTGAGGGTAGGGGAGCGGCTGGAGAGGGGGCGCAAGATGCCAGTTTTTGCTTTGTCAAGATGGCTGTACTCATGTCAGGGCTAGACTCGAGGTGGGTACAGCTTTGTTTTTCTTGGCCTCCACATATCCCCCTCTCAGAGGAACCTAAGGAAGGACCTACTCATGGGTCCATGCTGGTCTCAGCAACAAGTTCCAGTGGTTGATATTGCTGTCTGAGTACCATGAGTTGAATTACACCGACTCTGTCTTTGACAAGAGTAACTAGTCTATTGATAATGCAGGGTAAAGAGGAGACAGGGAATAATGAGGGTTACTTTTTACTCCCTGCACTGGTGTAAGAAGAGGGCATAGTATAAGTAACATTAGTGGGGTACATGAGAGTGGTGCAGTCTCAGCTTTAGAGGATTGTCCTTGTCCAGCCAGCTCTTCCCTTCTGGAACAAAGTCCTTGAGAACGGTGTCTGGGTCGGCTGGCCGGATGTGGGTGTAGTGGACCCAGGGAGTAATCCCGTCAACCTTGAGAGCAGTGGGAGTTGTCAGGATCACAATGTAGGGTTCCTTCCAGCGAGGCTCCAAGTGGAAACACTTGTTGGCAGCACATCCAAACCAAGTCCCCGGGTTGGTAAGGATGTGATTCCAGCTCTGTCTCTGTCTCCATCTCAGTGCTCAGTGTGGTCAGTTAGGATCCCTGCATGGGCTAGACAGACTGTAATGCCTGCAGTGACTGGAGTACAGACTGATCAGTCATACTTAAGGAGGAGGACCTGATACCCTATCACTCCGGCATTTATCATCATCCGGTCTGGCAGAGTCCGGAGAAGGCCCTGGATAGCATGAGTGGTGGTGAAGATGAGATTTTGACTCAAAGTCAGTTTACTTGCATCCTTGACCAGGAAGGCCGTGGCAGTAATTATGTGGCGGCAAGGGGGAAACCCAGCCTCTACTGGATCTAGTTTCTTGCTAAGATAGGCTACTGGCCTTTGCCAAGGCCTCAGAGTCTGAGTCAAAACTCCTTCAGCCACCCTTGCCTTTTCATCCACATACAAGTGGAAGTGCTTGGTAACATTTTAGATGGCCAGTGCTGGGGCGCTCAGTTAGGCTATTTGTAATTCCCGAAATGCTCCTTCTATCTGGGGCTGACTGACTGGCAAAAGCAAGATCGTTTAAACAAGCCATCGTGCAACTTCTCTGAAGTTTACTTCAAGTTGTCTAGCTTAGGTAAACAAACATTTAAAGACAATCAAACCTAGAATTTAACATCTATAAAGGTGTGTTAATGAAACATAATTTTTCTCTCTAGAATAACCCTCATTTCCAGAGATAGCCAAATCAGTACTAATTTACTTGAAAAAAAAAGTCCAGTTTTAACAAACTTGGCCTAATTGTTTACATAAGCTCAGCAAGAACAGTGAGTGTGATCATATAGGTCTTTTAGAATCTGCTTTGCTGGAACTTCTTATAAGGAATCTCTAGGTTGAAGTTTTAGTAGCCTCTCCGGGCCAGAAGCCAAGCCACGTACTTGCCATCAGACATGCCTGCAATACATGTCAGATTTAGGTGAATTGCTCTTCCTGAGGTGCCCAAAGTATCCTGAGGTCCCTGAACCTGCCTGGAAGTGACACCCTTTACTCACCTGGTGAGGCTACTGTGAACTCTGTAAGCAAGGTATCAGGCCAACAGTTCCAAAGGGCTTTACAGCTCCATATTTTATAACGTCAACCTTAGTTCCTTTAAGCTGTCTGGTCATATCTGAATCTTTTCAAATATGACATTCCAGTCAAAGCCTTGGTGTTTCCAATGGTGTCCTGTTACAAGGAGAACAGATTCTTATTGAACTTATGCAAATGACTGATTGCCAAGGAAGAAAGAATACTTGCTGAGACCTTTTGGTTTTCAGAAGGTTCAGATAGAAAAGTTGAATGCCTTGATTTGTTTACAAATGAGTACTTTTACATCTCTGTAAGTTACAGATAACTTAAGAAAAAGTTTCCCTAGTCTGGGAGAGCAAACATTACAGAACCAGTAATGTTTAAAATAAGACAAAACATTAAGAGACACAACATTACAATCTTTCAGTTTATCTGGTCTCATGTTACTAATTCTGGATTACTCTGAATGCAGCTTTATTTCTGTAAATTCTTACCCATTTCAGTTCCAGGATTTTAACACATCAAAGACCTGTATTTGTCCTGAAAGTCTCCCATACAAATTTTCTTTAAGGTGGAATTCATCTTACAAGAGAATTAAAACAATTACAAATGACAAAATCTCAGAATAGATATGGTTAAATTACCAGGTGATGACCCTTATCAAAACATTAAAACTTTAGGAAATATACAGAAGCTCTAGAGTAGTTACAGCATTTACCCAAATGCCATTTACCCTTATGCCAAGGTTTAACATTGGTTTAGCAGTACTTACTGAGTAACTTAGTATACCAAGGAAAAGCCTTATGAGTCAAAGAGATCTCATTTACAATTTAAATCTTGTCAACAATTGCTAAAACCTTAGAAAGTTTTAAAACACATGCCTAAATATAATTAAGGTTGTTAAACACCTGATAAAACAAAACATAGAAACTGGGTTTTCTGGGCAGGCAAAGAGAAAACCATAACAGATAATTAACCTAAGAAAACTTTGCCTTTTTAAACAGAAAACCAGCTTTTTTTTTTTTTTTTATACCAGTGTCTTTCCTTTTTTATTTTTATTTTTTTAAATTCTTAAGCATGCAGCCTTAAGATAGTGGGTTTACTGGGTTTCCCTCCCATTGTGAATGATGTCGCAGACAAATGGAGGGGATTCTTTCAGATGTTGTCCTGCTTGCATCCCTGGCAGGAATTTAGGAGCGTCTTAGCTAAGGTCTGTCTGTATAAGCCCTGGACAAGGCTACTACGTGGAGTAGATGACTGTTATGCCATATGATGCCTCATGAGACTCAGGGTGCAGCCCACTCAGACTCCATAGCTGAAGCAATGGAGCCATACAGACAGATTCACACAGTCAGGCAATCTTCAGATTCAGAAAGTTTGGACAACCCCCCTATGGGTATTCCTGGCTAATGGGAGGTGATCAGTCTCTCCACCCAATCTTTACCAATGGGTCTGGCTCAGACAGTGGCCCTGGGGCTTTCCTGCTCTTCTTGCTCCTTGACAATGAACAGGGAAGGAGCCATGGTTCAGGAAGCACTGAGGATGGTCTAGAGGCCAGTCATGCAGGCCGCATGCACGTTGGTGCAGAAACACAAGAAGGGGGAGATAGAAGAAACAAAGTGCTGCCAGGAGGCAGAGAAAGTTTTAGAGCTCATCAACTCCAACAGAGGAGCAGACACCATGTTTTCCCACCAGCAAGGGGGGAGAAGTTAAGCAGTCCATGTTGACAGAGAAGACAGGAACTTCCCTGAAACAAAGGGAGTTTCGGCAGCTGCTTGGGAATATTACTTACAGTCTCTGTCTTGAGTTAGACTAACCACATTTGGCTCCAGTTATAGCCATTAGCATGGGAAATGAGTGAGGAAGAAGCCCCTACATCTATTAGGAGGAACAGAGAGAAGAAAGTCAGAGTCCCCTTACTCTCTGCTTCCCCTATTTCTTCAAACACAACAAACAACACGATAGACAACAAAAAGACAAGACAAACAAAGACAACCGCAGACCCAGCGGCCCTCCTGGGGCCATCTCACATTAAAGCATGGTCATTTAGACAAGTAGAAAGTCTGAAATTTCCCTTTTATACATCTGTCTGTGCTCAGGTTATGAGCTCTTTCCCTAACATCTGAGAAGTGGTCAATCATCGAGACATAGGGGATGTCTATCCTATCACGTCCTCAGTCCACAACAAAACAAATACACTTACAACAATTAACAAGAACACACTTACAAAGACAAACAATCTGGAGTGGCCTGAAGACAAAACTGGAAGGAAGTTAAGCCCTGACCGCAACAGCAGCCAGGCCTCCAGGCAGGGCCCGACTGCAGCAGCAGCCAAGCCTCCGGGCAGGAGCAAAGGGACGTCTCCCAAGACCCCCCCCAGTCAAAGGTCCACCACACATCCACTTGAGCCAATGTCGACTCCCATACTCAGATTTGGAATTCCTACAGGTAAAAATGCAGATTGGAGCTCCATGAAGGTATGTGCGCAAATATTTAAAATTAAAAAAAAAAATGAATGCACTCACCAGCCAGTGTAAGACCCTCCGGGTTGGGGTCCCAAGAGTCACACAGATCTCACTGGGGCCTCCAAATGTTATTCCCAAGTTTTCACGTCTGAGAGACAACCAAGGAGCCAACACCGATGTAGTCACATGAGGGTTTATTTGACAACTTTTTAAAAATTTCTTTTCAGTGTAACAGTATTCATTGTTTTTGCACCACACCCAGTGCTCCATGCAATACGTGCCGTATACCTAATACGCACCACCTTGTTCCCCCAACTTCCTACCCCCCCGCTCCTTCAAGACCTTCAGATTGTTTTTCAGAGTCCATAGTCTCTCATGGTTCACCTCCCCTTCCAATTTCCCCCAACTCCCTTCTCCTCTCCATCTCCCCTTGTCCTCCATGCTATTTGTTATGCTCCACAAATAAGTGAAACCATATGATAATTGACTCTCTCTCTTTGACTTATTTCACTCAGCATAATCTCTTCCAGTCCCATCCATGTTGCTACAAAAGTTGGGTATTCATCCTTTCTGATGGAGGCATAATACTCCATAGTATATATGCACCACATCTTCCTTATCCATTCATCCATTGAAGGGTATCTTGGTTCTTTCCACAGTTTGGTGACTGTGGCCATTGCTGCTATGAACATTGGGGTACAGATGGCCCTTCTTTTCACTGCATGTGTATCTTTGGGTAAATACCCAGTAGTGCAATTGCAGGGTCATAGGGAAGCTCTATTTTTAATTTCTTTTTTTTCCCCAACCCCTCCCCCATTCAAAGGTCAACAGAACTATTCATTGCCAAGAATGGAAAGAAAATTGCTGAAAATTATAGCCCATGAATGAAAAGCAATCAAAAGGAGGAAGCAATTTAATCCCACAGGTGGGGTTTGGGAGAAGGCAAAAAGAGGACTGAAGCTTTGCACAAGTGGGCATGGAAACAATAGGACCATCAAATTTACATTTTAAATGACAACAATAATGCTTCCAACTAAGGTTTCAGGCCACAATATTTTTAATTTCTTAGGGAATCTCCACACTGTTCTCTAAAGTGGCTGCACCACTTGCATTCCCACCAACAGTGTAAGAGGGTTCCCCTTTCTCTACATCCTCTCCAACACATGTTGTTTCCTGTCTTGCTAATTTTGCCCATTCAAAATGGTGTAAGGTTGAATCTCAGTGTGGTTCTAATTTGAATCTCCCTGATGGCTAGTGATGATGAACATTTTTTCATGTGTCTGTCTTCATTGGAGAAGTGTCTGTTTATATCTTCTGCCTCTTTTTTTTTCTATGATTATCTGTTTTGTGTGTGTTGTGTTTGAGGCGTTCTTTATAAATCCTGGATATCAACCTTTTGTCTCTACTGTCATTTGCAAATATCTTCTCCCATTCCGTGGGTTGCCTCTTTGTTTTGTGGACTGTTTCCTTTACTGTGCAGAAGCTTTGGATCTTGATGAAGTCCCGAAAGTTCATCTTCGCTTTTGTTTCCTTTGCCTTTGGAGACATATCTTGAAAGAAGTTGCTGTGGCTGATATCGAAGAGATTGCTGCCTATGTTCTCCTCTAGGGTTCTGATGTATTCCTGTCTCATGTTGACGTCTTTTATCCATTTTGAGTTTATCTTTGTGTATGGTGTAAGAGAGTGGTTGAGTTTCATTCTTCTACATGTAGCTGTCCAATTTTCCCAGCACCATTTATTGAAGAGACTGTCTTTTTTCCACTGTATATTTTTTTCTGCTTTGTCGAAGATTATTTGACTATGGAGTTGAGGGTCCATATCTGGGCTCTCTGCTCTGTTCCACTGATCTATGTGTCTGTTTTTATGCCAGTACCATGCTGTCTTGGTGATCACAGCTTTGTAGTAAAGCTTGAAATCAGGTAGCATGATGCCCCCTGTTTTATTTTTATTTTTCAACATTTCCATAGCGATTCGGGGTCTCTTCTGATTCCATAAAAATTTTTGGATTATTTGCTCCAGCTCTTTGAAGAATACTGGTGGAATTTTGATTGGAATGGCATTAAAAGTATAGACTGCTCTGGGCAGTAGAGACATTTTAACAATGTTTATTCTTCCGATCCAAGAGCATGGAATGGTCTTTCACCTTTTTGTGTCTTCTTCAGTTTCTTTCATGAGTGTTCTGTAGTTCCTCGAGTGCAAATCCTTTACCTCTTTGGTTAGGTTTATTCCCAGGTATCTTATGGTTCTTGGTGCTATAGTAAATGGAATCAATTCTCTAATTGCCCTTTCTGTGTTTTATTGTTGGTGTATAAGAAAGCTACTGATTTCTGTACATGGACTTTGTATCCGGCCACGTTACTAAATTGCTGTATGAGTTCTAGTAGTTTGGTGGTGGAGGCCTTTGGGTTGTTCATATAAAGAATCATGTCATCTGTGAAGAGAGAGAGTTTGACTTCTTCATTGCTAATTTGGATACCTTTTCTCTTTGTTGTCTGATTGCTGTTGCTAGGACTTCGAATACTATGATAAATAAGAGTGGTGAGAGTGGGCATCCTTGTTGTGTTCCTGATCTCAGCGGGAAGGCTGCAAGCTTTTTCCCATTGAGGATGATATTTGCTGTGGGTATTTCATAGATAGATTTGATGAAGTTCAGGAATGTTCCCTCTATCCCTATACTTTGAAGCGTTTTAATCAGGAACAGATGCTGGATTTTGTCAAATGCTTTTTCTGCATCAATTGAGAGGACCATGTGGTTCTTCTCTCTTCTCTTATTGATTTGTTTTATCACCTTGATTGATTTGCGTATGTTGAATCATCCTTGTAGTCCAGGGATGAATCCCACCTGGTCATGCTGGATAATCTTTTTAATGTGCTGTTGGATCATGTTTGCTAGGATATTTTGAGAATCTTAGCATCCATATTCATCAGTGATATTGCTCTGAAATTCTCCTTTTTGGTAGGGTCATTGCCTGGTTTGGGGATCAGGGTAATGCTGGCTTCAGAGAAAGAGTCTGGAAGTTTTCCTTCTGCTTCAACTTTTTGAAACAGCTTCAGGGGAGTAGGTGTTATTTCTTCTTTGAAAGTTTGGTAGAATTCCACAGGGAATCCGTCAAGTGCTGGGCTCTTGTATTTTGGGAGGTTTCTGATCAGTGCTTCAATCTCGTTACTAGATATCAGTCTATTCAGGTTGTCAATTTCTTCCTCGTTCAATTTTGGGAGTTTATAGATTTCCAGGAATGCATCCATTTCATCTAGGTTGCTTAGCTTATTGGCATATAACTGTTGATAATAACTTCTGATGATTGTTTCTACTTCCTTGGTGTTCGTTGTGATCTCTCCCTTTTCATTCAAAATTTTATGAAATTGGGCTTTCTCTCTTTTCTTTTGGATTAGTGTGGCCAATGGTTTATTGATCTTATTGATTCTTTCAAAAAACCAGCTTCTAGTTTCATTGATATGTTCTACTGTATCTCTGGTTTCTACCTCATTGATCTCTGCTCTAGTCTTGATGATTTCCCTTCTTATGTGTGGAGTTGGTTTGATTTGTTGTTGATTCTCCAGTTCTTTAAGGTGTAGAGAAAGGTGCTGTGTTCTGGATTTTTCAATTTTTTTGAGGGAGGCTTGGATGGCTATGTATTTCCCCCTT
>NC_081557.1:85733464-85751235 GCF_022355385.1 Mustela nigripes | reverse complement strand
TGATCTTATTGATTCTTTCAAAAAAACCAGCTTCTAGTTTCATTGATATGTTCTACTGTATCTCTGGTTTCTACCTCATTGATCTCTGCTCTAGTCTTGATGATTTCCCTTCTTATGTGTGGAGTTGGTTTGATTTGTTGTTGATTCTCCAGTTCTTTAAGGTGTAGAGAAAGGTGCTGTGTTCTGGATTTTTCAATTTTTTTGAGGGAGGCTTGGATGGCTATGTATTTCCCCCTTAGGACCGCCTTGGCTGTATCCCATAGGTTTTGGGCCGAAGTGTCTTCATTCTCATTGGTTTCCATGAATTGTTTCAGTTCGTCTTTGATCTCCTGGTTGATCCAAGCACTCTTAAGCAAGGTAGTCTTTAGCTTCCAGGTGTTTGAGTTCCTACCAACCTTTTCCTTGCGATTGTGATCGCAAAGCACTGTGATCTAATAATATGCAGGGAATAATGTCAGACTTTTGGTACCGGTTGAGTCCTGATTTATGACCCAGTATGTGGTATATTCTGCAGAAGGTTCCATGTGCACTTCAGAAGAATGAGTATTCTGTTGTTTTAGGGTGGAATGTTCTGTATATATCTATGAGGGCCATCTGGTCCAATGTGTCATTCAATGCTCTTGTTTATTTATTGATATTCTCTTTTTTTTTTTAAAAGAATTTATTTATTTATTTGACAGAGTGATCACCAGCAGGCAGAGAGGCAGGCAGAGAGAGAGGAGGAAGCAGGCTCCCTGCCGAGCAGAGAGCCCGATGCTGGCCTCGATCCCAGGACCACGGGATCATGACCTGAGCCGAAGGTAGAGGTTTTAACCCACTTAGCCACCCAGGTGCCCCAGATTTTCTTTTTTGATGATCTGTCTATTTCTGAGAGAGGCGTGTTAAGATCTCCTACTATTAATGTATTCATATCAATATGACTCCTTATCTTGATTAACAGTTTTCTTATGTAATTGGCTGCTCCCATATTGGGGGAGTAGATATTAACAATTGTTAGATTATCTTGGTGGATAGTTCCTTTAAGAATTATGTAGTGTCCTTCTGTATCTCTGACTACAGTCTTTAGTTTAATATCTAATTTATCTGATATGAGAATTGCTACCCCAGCCTTCTTTTGAGGCCCATTGGAATGAAAGATACTTCTCCATCCTTTCACTTTCATTCTGAGTGTATCTTTAGGTTCAAAATGGGTCTCTTGTAGACAACATATGGATGGGTCCTGTCGTTTTATCCAATCTGCAGCCCTGTGTTGCTTTATAGGAGCATTTAGGCCATTCACATTGAGATTGATTATTGATAGATACTTTTTTATTGACATCGTGTTACCTTTGAAGTCTTTCTTTCTGTAGATTGTCTCTATATTTCTGTTCAAAGCTACACTTAGGATTTTTAATCTTTAATAGAATACCCCTTAATATTTCCTGCAGTGTCGGCTTGGTGGTTGCATAGTCTTTTAAGCCTTGCCGGTCTTGGAAACTCTTTATCTCTCCATCCATTTTGAATGTCAGTCTTGCTGGATAAAGTATTCTTGGCTGCATGTCCTTCTCGTTTAGTGCCCTGAATATATCTTACCAGCTCTTTCTGGTTTGCCAGGTCTCTGTGGACAGGTCTGATGTTATTCTGATGGGCTTTCCTCTGTACAAAAGGAACTTCTTTGTCCTGGCTGCTTTCAAGAGGGTCTGCCTACAATTATAATTCTTCATTCTTACTATTAGGTATCTCAAGGACTTTCGAGAATCTATAATCTTGGGGGGAGACCATTCTGCCTCTAGTACATGAATGCTTGTTCCATTCACGAGATTGGGAAAATTTTCATGGATAACTTGTTCCACTATATCTCCTAGACTTCTTTCTTTCTCCTCCCCTTCAGGGATTCCTATAATTCTGACGTTGGAATGTATCATGGCATCATTTATGTCCCTGATTCTGTTTTCATGGCTTCTAAGCTATTTGGTCCAGGCTTCCTCCTGATCCTTTCTCTCTATCTGTTTGTCCTCCAGATCACTAATTCTATCTTCTGTCTCAGTTACCCTAGCTGTTAGAGAATTTAGATTAGATTGGAACTCATCGAGAGCATTTTGAACATCATCCCTGGTGGCTTTCAGTTCTGACCTAATCAATTCCATTTGGTCATCCATGGCTTTCCAACCTTGCTATCGCCTGGATAATTGTTAGCCTAAATTCTCTTTCTGACATATTGTCTATGTCAGTAGCCATTAGCTCTGTTGCAGAAGGCCCATCCTCTGTATTTTTCTGTTGGGCATTCCTCCTCCTAGTCATTTGGTGAGAGATGACTGAACAGATGTAGCTGGATGTATGGACTGTGGTGCAGTCAAGGTGCACCCTGGAATGCTTCTTAGCAATCAGGATTCCCCACCCAAACGAGAGAAAAGAGAAAAGAAGATTTAAAAAAAAGAGAGAGTGAGAGAGACAAGAAAAAAAGGGAAGATAAAAGAGAAGGCTCAGCCCAAATGGGCTCCATGGTAAAATTTATGAAGTATACAAACAGAAACAGACAAACAAAAGACTGATGAAAGTAAATGACAAGAGAAAAAAAAATATTATATATATATATATTTATATATACAAAAAAAAGGTATAACCTTTTCAAAAGGAACCCCTGGTGTAAGATTTATATACTATCAGGACAAACACAAATACACAGAAACACTGGCGGAAGAAAAAGATGGGAGAGTGATTATAAATTCTCAGTGTGGGTGACGAAGGTTATTTTGATTCTTCCTGGATGTATCTTGATACCTTTGTTAAAGGACTCAACTTTCCTAAGATAAAGGGGGATTAAAAATTGGTTTACCTATAGGGGTATCATTGATTGGGGAAAAGGGGTTTAACTTGAAGTTTAACTCTATATGAATATTAGAAAATAAAAATAAAAAAGGAATAAACTAAACTAAACTAAAATTTTTTAAAAAAATTTAAAAATAGAAAAGCAAAAGAAAAACACGGGTGTATGTATCAAAAAGGTCAGGTTAGAAGGTTATTATGGAATTTGATGTACTGGACATCTCACTGTGATGGTAAATAGGGTAAAAATGATCTATATAAGAAAATGAACTAGAATAGTGGGAACGAGTTAAAAATAAAAGTTGTATCTATGAAGTAGTGGTGGTTGTTCTCTTGTAGTCTTTTTTTTTTTCTTTCCTGGTTGGTTTTCTGGGGGAGGGGCCTGCCACGTGGGTTTTCAGTCAATGATGTTCCCCGAGTTAAGTCCTCCGCCCCCCTCAAGGGGGTGGGCCCTCAGGAAACCGGTGTTTACAGGCTTTTATTCTCTGGAGGTTTTTATGTTTGTTCACTTGTTTTCTCTCAAGTTGACCGCTTTTGATGTTGTTAGAGGAAAGCAAACTGCACCCTGACCTCCCTCTCAGAGAGAAGCCTCAGTCTGCTCCTCTGTATGTGCTGCAGGCCCATATAAATTCCCCCTTGGCCACTGGCAGAGCAGGTTCCAAGTCGTGGTCCCTGGGGACGCAGGATCTCCTGCTTGTACCCCAAACCATGGCAGCATTAGCTGTCTGGGAAGCTCCAGACTGTCAGAGAGGTTCCAAGCAGCATTCTCACTCTGAGATTTTTTCACTGGCCCAGGCTGGAAGTGCCTGTTCTTTCCAGGTCTAAGAGCGCTGGGCTTGCCTGCACCTCTGTCAGGGGAGGGTGTGGGGCTCATGCATCTCAGGCTCTGTTAGCGTGGCATGGCATTCTGCCATCTGGTGTGGCTCCCAGCCCCTCACAGGAGCTGGACCCCATGCATTCTTGGGTGCGCTGGCAGCTCAGGTACCAAGACCTGGTTTCTCTGCTGCACTCTCTCTGGCTCAGCACCAGGGGAGGCTGTCCTGGGTCTGGGGACTTAAGCCCTGTCCCTAATTGCCCCAATTCCCGCAATTTACCCCCACAATCCTTTGCTCTTTTTGAGTGCTTTCAACCAGACTCCAAGTTAATGGTGGTCCCCAGATGCAGGGCACTCTCATATTGGGGTATTACTTTCCAGTTGGTCGCCTTTGGTGGCTCCCTCCCCCTTTTGTTTATCTTCCAATATCAGTCTGACATTCCCACTCCACTCTACCTGTCCACTGGCGTCTTCTGCCCCTGTAGAGATCCAGACGTGCATAATTCTGAAATCAGGTTGATTTCATGAGTGATTGGAGTTCTTTGGTAGGTAATCAGCTCACTTTAGGGTACAGGTTGAAATGGCGCCTCCTCCTACTTCCCGCCATCTTGTTTTCTGTGTGAGCCATTCTATTCTATACTTGGAAGGCTGTTCCCATTACCTGAGCCTTTCTTCTGAGTCTTGGCTTATTTATTCCTTAAATATTTAATTTAAATCCTGGTAGAATCCAACTTTTTCAGCCATAATTTGCCATGATAGTAAGCATACATACATACATCAAAGTTTACAAAATATACACTTTAACCATTATTATAAACTGAATAGCTTACAATGAACTTACAGACCTATAAACAGATTATTGCGGGTCACAGAGCCCTCTGTGTGTCCCTAGTCCTCCCATTCTCCACTACAATACTGACACAATCATGCCCCAGCTTTATTTCACAGCCTCATCTCTTAAGTGGGCCCCCATGTTGCTCCACGTCCAGCCAGAAGAAGGATGAGGAGAACGTGGAAATGATTATTATAGTCTACCCTGATGTGTTTCCACATATTGCGGACACCAATACAAAATAAGAATACACTCCCACATTCTAAATTAGGCAACAGAGCTTTCGAATATAAAGTGGGAAAGATACTCTCTCGACAATTTGCTTAGATTAGCATGTTGCTTTCATTTGTGTTCTGAGACTTTTTATTCATGGAAACCATTTTCATGTTTCACGGATATTTTAAAGTATAGTACATTAACAATAATAATAAAAGTAGTAAGCTGGTATATGTAGAATCAAAACACCAAGTCCTAGTCTCAGCTCTACCAGTTTCAAATTGTAATCTGTGACAAACCATGAAAACACCTGAGCATCAGTTTCATCAACAAGGAAATGAAACTAAGCTTCTCTCTCCTCTTTATCTCACTTTATTTTCCATTGAAATATAAGAACTTACTGATGTGACAGAGCAGAAAAACTAAAAAACATTAAGAGCAATTGTAACACACTGCACATCTCTATATTAGTGTTTGAATGGGCTTTTTTTAACTTTGTGCTAGAGACAGAGGCTCCCCACCCTTTTTGATGCCCCCAGCCATTTTACTCACTAAGGAAGATGAGAGTTTTTCCCACAGAAAGTAAGACTTCACATTGGCTATGATTTTCATGTTTAAAGGTACATATTTTATACAACTGAGCCCTGCAGATAAACTGACTGCTTCACCTCGTGGTCAGCTGATAACACAATGACATGCCCCAATGCACAAAGAAAAACCAACTTATGCCAGACTCAGGAGAAAATAGCATTTGTGTCTCCCAACATCGACATCAATTCAACAAAATCAATTTCAGAAGTAATTTTGATCATCTAGAATTGAAATTAGAATCTATCTACTCTGTTGTATTATGAAAATCTACATTTATATCATTCTCTTTACTATGCCTTATTTATATTTGTAATATATACCCCAATGCCGCACATTGCTAGGTACTCAAAGGTACACAATGCTCTGTGTGTGTGTGTGTGTACACATATGTGTGTGCATAGTATGTGTGTTACATTGAACAAGCAAATGATTAAAGCAATAGCTACTTCCTTTCCTCAATTCATTAAGTACATCCTGCTCAGGTCCTCTTCTCTGGACTGGGTTCCATAACATGCAATCAATGCTGAGCAGTAATCTCATAAGATAAAAGACTTCAAGACTGCGTGTGTGTGTGTGTGTGTGTGTGTGTGTGTGTGTGTGTTGAAGGAGGCTGTCAGGAGGAGTGGAGAGTGAGGTTTAATAAATTTAAGTGTTCAGCAATTAAAAGGACATGGAACTCAGAACCCCTTGTACTTCTGCTTTTCATGACTCCTGAATCTCTGTGAACCCTAATCATGCC
The DNA here is from genome assembly GCF_022355385.1 of Mustela nigripes. Classification (NCBI taxonomy): domain Eukaryota; kingdom Metazoa; phylum Chordata; class Mammalia; order Carnivora; family Mustelidae; genus Mustela; species Mustela nigripes. The sequence goes on along the minus strand of NC_081557.1, from coordinate 85,745,238 downwards.
CACTACAAGCCTGGTCTGAGCAGCACCAGCAGCTCATGAATGAAGTTTGCACAAAACAATTCAGAAGGTAATCAACTTTGCTTCCAATTCTGAAGTAGGAGGATCCATTTTTTATTATTATTATTGACCAGAAAGTCTAAGCTTTCACACTGATTCAGAGACAGCTCTGTCCTAGGACAGGTACAGACCAATCCCATGATTTCCCTGCTTGACTCCTAGTTGTGACAATTTCAATAGACTCAAACTTCTTCTCCTAACTTCTTTTATGGCCATTCACATAACACAAAAAAGCAAAAACCATAGTGGATATTCTATGTTGTGTGTATAACACACCTGACTTGGTTCTCCTCCTTTTGAAAAAAGTCCCAGGGGTGCCTGGGTGGCTCAGTTAAACCCTCTGCTTTTGGTTCCAGTCATGATCCCAGGGTCCTGGGATTGAGCCCCGCATTGGACTCTGCTCAGTGGGGAGCCTGCTTCCTTCTCTCTCTCTCTGCCTGCTCTTCTGCCTACTTGTGATCTGCCAAATAAATAAATAAATAAAAATCTAAAAAAAAAAAAAAAAAGAAAAACGCCCCAAACATGTACAGTGCTTAAATTAGTAACCAGAAAGCTGTCAGCTGAGTTGCTTTTATGAAAGCTTTGTATATCTTACCTTTATAAACTGTTTTTATAACTTTTGTAACCATTTTAATGAACTTTTCCCCAAATAATGTGAAAAAATGGAATTAAATTCAAAAGCTTATTCTTTCTGCAATGAAATATATATATATATATATATATACATATACATAAATTTCTGAATTCTGAAACTAAAGCAGATTGCATTTGAATTTTGAAGCTTCTCAAATGAAAGATTAGTGACCAGGCTTAACATATACTTTTAGGTACCTTAAATAGTGATAAAATAAATAACAAAGTGGATGCACCTTTGAAATGTCTATAAGGGTTCCTGAATAGCACAAACATTATTTACATATTGACACACCTTTTTCAATAAGTAATACAATTTCATCAAAACAGAGCCTGGGTTGGGGGGAGCGCCTGGGTGACTCAGTAGGTTAAAGCCTCTGCCTTGGGCTCAGGTCATGATCTCAGGATCCTCAGCCGGGAGCCTCCTTCCCTTCCTCTCTCTCTGCCTGCCTTTCTGCCTACTTATGATCTCTGTCTGTCAAATAAATAAATAAAATCTTAAAAAAAAAGAAGAGAGAACAGCCTGAGAGTGGGTATTAAGGAGGGCACATATTACATGGAGCACTGGGTGTGGTGCATAAACAATGAATCTTGGAACACTGAAAAGATAAAATTAAGTTAAAAAAAAAAAACAGACACTAAGTAAAAGAAAAACAAAATTAAAAATTACAACAAAAATAAACTATTTTGTATAAATAAAACTTGTCAAATGAAAATCACACATGTTGATATGGAGGTCAGGGGATGTGGTATGACAGGTCATTTAAAAACAGTAAGTCAGTAACTCTGTGATGACAGATCATAACTACATTTTTCATGGTGAGCATTTGGTTGTGCATATAAATGTCAGATCACTATGTTGTAGATGTGAAACTAATAGAATATTGTATGTCAGCTATACTTCAATTAAAAATTAATTTTTAAAATAAATAATAAATATTGGGGTGCCTGGGTGGCTCAGTGGGTTGAGCCTCTGCCTTCAGCTCAGGTCATGATCTCAGGGTCCTGGGATCAAGGCCCACATTGGGCTCTCTGCTTGGCGAGGCGACTGCTTCCCTCTCTCTCTCTCTCTCTGACTGCCTCTGCTTACTTTTGATCTCTCTCTCTCAAATAAATAATAAAATCTTAAATAATAATAATAAAATAAATAATAAATAATTCGAACATCTAAAACATAAAGAAGACACTAAACCAGTTATGCTAAATTTCACAATAGCTAATTCTTGAATGGAAATCAGAAAAGTGGTAAAATATTAAGTATAATTAAGGTGTCTTAGAAATATTTAATGAATCTTGGAACTCTGAAAAAATAAAAGAAAATTAAAAAATCAAAATAAAAAAATGTAAAAAAATTTAAATCATAACTTAAGAATTAAATTTTTTTCTTTGTTTCAAGTTTTTATTTATATTCTAGTTAGTTTACAAATGGTATAATACTGGCTTCAGGAATATAATTTAGGATTAAGGAATTTTAGAGTAGTCATCTTATTGTGTTTTGTCAAAAGAAAAATAATCCAAAATCCTACTGAAGAACGGAAACTGTCACAATTTGGCTTATCCACCAAATGTTTCTTTCAAGTTGTCATTGCTCTCTCAGCTGCTATTTCAGGGTTTTTGTAACTTAAAATCCATAGAGGAGTTGCACACAGAAATAAAAAACCAGGAGTAATTTAGCTGTTTCCAGGTCCTCCAGCCCTGTTACTTATATCTGTTTATTTTTTTTATTGTATTCATGTAGCCACCATATACTACATCATTAGACTTTGATGCAGTGTTCAATGGTTCATTATTTGCATATAACACCCAGTGCTCATCACAACATGGGCCCTCCTTAATACCCATCACCTAGTGTAAACATCAAATGACTTGTGTTTTTATCCTATTCAGAGAAGTCCTGTGGTCCCCATACTATTTCAAGAGCCTTCTAGAAAGGAAGAGTCACAAAAAGAGATGTCTTTTCTCCATCATTTGCTTTCTAAATCCCTTCATCTTGACTTGAATTTTGAATACCAAATACTATTTAAGCTCCTGTTCTCTGGGTTCCTGCTTCCTCATAAATGTGGAGACAAATCTGGCCTTTTGGCCTTCATTCCCTTAAACTTGATTAATGTAGGATCCTCATGCATTGTAAGTTTTATCACAGCTGTATGGACATGATGGAAGGCAGAATTGCAGTACTCTGAATAAGCAGGAGACAAAGTCAGATGAAAGGTGGTTTTAAACCTCATAGTCTTTTCCTACAGAGAGATTTCTTGTTTATTTTCCATGTGGTTTTTGGGTTGTGGCCTAATGTTTCCTGCTGGGTTCCTTTCTCTCCGATGCCCTCGTCTCTGAATTATGAGTACTTGAAAATATTCTAAAATATTTTTTAGTTAATTTGCAAAAAGCTCCTTGTTTCAATCAATCATCTCTCTACTAGGCTAGCTGAATAGGATTTCTCTTGGACAAGGAAAAGAACTATCACACTACTTTCTTAAAACAATCATTGCCCTGAGGGATATTTATGTGTAAGCCAACAAAGCACAGTCAACTTTCAAAATAAAAAATGTTCTCATATTTTAGGATTATTGAAATAAACTAAAAATAAAAATAATAAAATGAAGTAGACAAAAGTATATATTTGAAAGAGCAGTACACTTAAAATCAGGAGGCTACACTTTATCTAGATATTTCCTTAATAAGCTTTATAATGTTATTCATTAACTTTCCTCAGCTTCAGTATCATGTCTATGCAATAAGTATATATTGAGGATCACTTGTGTCCCCTATGGTAAATATGAAACCTCTATCAAGAGACTCTTAACACGTAGCATTTAGGTGGAAAGTGGATTATATTTTATGGATGTTCTGGAACCTGCTGTATCTGTGAAACAGTGACATTTCAAGGAGACACATTATAAGCCAGGGAAGTGTATAGACAGGAGTACACATTATCTGATTCCTGATTGCAATAGCACAGTGTGAGTAACTCTCCCCCATAGGTACAAAATCACCCAGCTGTTACTTTACATGATGATTTACAGAACTGTTAATCCTCCCCAAGAGAAAAAAAAAAAACGCAAATTCCATAACAAAGTAAAAATTTTGAAGGGGCGGGGGGGTGGGAGGTTGGGGGAACCAGGTGGTATTAGGGAGGAACCAGGGTATTAGGGAGGGCACAGATTGCATGGAGCACTGGGTGTGGTGCAAAAACAATAAATACTGTTATGCTGAAGAGAAATAAAAAATTTTAAAAAAACAGATAAATTTATTCATTATGTTATTTATAAATGGTTAAAGAGGTAAAAAGGAGAAGACATTGTGAAAATGATGAGGAAGGAAGATCTTCTATCAAGAAATTGGAAACAGGAGCACCTGGGTGGCTCAGTTCGTTAAGCAACTGCCTTCTGCTTAGGTCATGATCCTCGATTCGAGGAATCGAGTCCCACATCAGGCTCCCAGCTCCATGGGGAGCCTGCTTCTCCCTCTGCCCTTCTCCCCTCTCATTCTCTCTCTCACTATCTCTCTTTCTCAAATGGATAAATAAAATTAAATTTAAAAAAAAGAAATTGGAAACAAACTGGGCTCTCTGCTCCTCCCTGTCTAACACACAGCCACATCTCCTGGTGCAGTGATAGCAACATCCCAAAGACAAGATGGTAAAGGTTGGAGTAAGTATATTTGGTGGTATTGGGCACCTGGTCACCAGGGCTGCTTTTAACTGTGAGAAAGTGGATGCTGTTGCCGTCAAGGACAACTTCATTGACTTCAACTGGAACATACATGTTCCAGTATGATTCCATCCATGGCAAACTCAAAGGCACAGTCAAGGCAAAAAACAGATAACTTGTCATCGATGCAGAACAAACCTCCATCTTCCAGGACCGAGATCCCACCAACATCAAACGAGGAGATGCTGCTGCTGAGTATGCTGTGGAGTCCAATGCGGAAGGCTGTGCCTTACTTGAAGTTGGGGCCAAGAAGATCAGCATCTCTGCCCATTCTACCGATGCCCTGAAGTCTGGGATGGGTGTGAACCATGAGAAGTATGAAAACTTTCTCAAGATTGTCAGAAATGCCTCCTGCAGAATCAGCTGCTTAGCCTCTCTGGCCAGGGTCATCCATGACAATTGGTATTGTGGAGGGACTCATGACTATAGTCCATGCCATAACTGCCACCAAGAAGACCCTGCCAGGCCCAGCTGAGAAACTGTGGCATGATGGCTGAGAGGCTTCCCAGAACATTATTTCGGCTTCTAAACTGATACTACCAAGTTTGTAGGCATGGTCATCCCTGAGCTGAATAGGGAGCACACTGGCATGGCCTTCCATGTCACCACCCCAAAGTGTGTCAGTTGTGGATCTAAGCTGCCTAGAGAAAGCTGCTGAGTACTATAACATCAAGAAGCTGGTGAAGCAGGCATCAGAGGACCCCCTCAAGGGCATCCTGGGCTTCACTGAGGATCAGATAGTCACTTGCAACATTAAAAATGACACCCAATCTTCCACCTTTGATCCTGGGACTGGGGTTGTCCTCAATGACCACTTAGTCAAGTTCATATTCAAGTATGGTAATGAATTTGGCTATAGCAACATGTTGGTGAACTATATGAGCTATATAGCTCTCAAGGAATTAGAGTCTACTGGACCAGTAGCCCTAGACAGAACAAGAAGAAAGAGGCTCTCAGTTGGTGGGGAGTACATACCCTAACACACTGAGAATTTCCACACCTCTACACAGTTTCCCTCCCAGATTCCCTGAAGCAGAGGAGGGACTTGGGGAGCCCTACCTTGTCACTGTAACCACCAAAAAATATTATAAACAAACTGACAGGAAAATCAAATTTCCATCATGGTGGTAACAAAGATACAGGATATGAACACTCCCACTAAACTATTCTGACAAAAGAAATCGAATATACCAGTCCTATAACTGTACCCAGGGACAGTGATTCAGATCAAAATGTTCTCCCACTTCGGGTTTTTCTCAGAGCAAGTTTAACATCTTTGTTCCTCAAGCTGTAAATGAAGGGGTTCATCAAAGGAATCACATTGGTATAAAAGACAGAAGAGATTTTTCCCTCATCCACAGACCCAATAGAAGATGGTTTAAGATACGCAAATGCACCAGATCCAAAATAGAGAGAAACCACAAATATGTGGGAACTGCAGGTGCTGAAGGTTTTGGACCTGCCCTCAGGAGAGCTGATGCGCAGGATGCTGGACAGGATGCAACCATAAGAGACAAAGATGGTGACACTGGACACAATGATATCAATGCCTACCGAAATGAGAAGCACCACCTTACTGATATAAGTCCTGGTGCATGACAGTTGGAGTAAAGGGAGCATGTCACACAAATAATGGTTAATAGTGGCTGCATCACAGAAATTAAGTCTCAGCACGCACCCTGTGTTAGCCATGGCACCCGAAAATGCCATCAAATATGAACCAAGCATAAGGCTGAAACACACACTTTAGGGGACATGGCAACATTATATAAAAGTGGGTTACAGATGGCCACATAGCGATCATAGGCCATTGATGTCAGCATATAACATTCAGAAATACCAAAACCACAGAGGAAGAAGAGCTGGGTCATACATCCGCTGTAGGAGATAATATTTGTCTTTGATGTGAAGTTAATCAGCATTTTGGGTGTAAACACAGAAGAAAAACAGAGGTCTATGAAGGACAAATTCAAGAGGAAAAAGTACATGGGTGTGTGCAGATGTGAATTCAGCAGGATTAGAGTTACCAAGCCCAAATTTCCCAACACAGTGATCACATACATGACTAGAAACAGGAAGAACAGAGGAAGCTGGAGATATGGTAAGTCTGTTAGCCCCATTAGAATGAATTCAGTCACAAAGGAAGCATTTTTAGGAGGCATTCTTCTCTAAGGGGATCTGTGAACACAGGAGAAAAAAGTTACACAGGAAACAATTGAACATTTCCCACCATATCTCCTTGCACAGAAGTTGGGTTTGTACTGGGAATATTTGAGACTACCCCAAACTGGACCCTCAGAATCTGCTTTGTCATTATCATGAATCTAATGACATGGACACTTCCTTATTAGGGGCTCTATAAGCTATAAAACAAAGAGCATTAAAACTTGGCCTACAAAATGAAGGCCAATGCTTCCATATGCCAACAGGACTGCTGTCAAAACCAAAGGTTAGGGAGAAGATTGGACCAGAAGGGAATTGCCTTCTCTCATTTCAATTCTTTGAACATATAAGCCCTCCCCTAACCAGGAAAATGGAGGCAGCAACCCCACCAAATGGGTGCTGGCTTTCAGGGAGATTGGACTTCATGTGGTGGGAATGAAGAACACTGTTCTAATCCAAAAATAAAGGACCAGAGTCTAGAAGAGTTCAAGTTTCTGCCCCACATACAGAGTAAAAACAATGGATGTAGAAGAGTGAGAGTCCCATCAATGGAACTGACCAATAAATTGCATCCTTGAAACCTAATAATGTTTCTAAATCTTCCTTGCTCCATCACCCTCCCCTAAACAGGTCCTTCTACCAATTTCATGTGAGTCTGAGGACTGCAAAAAACTGGAAAGTAACTGGCATCTTTGATCCCTAGTCTTCCATCACAAAAGAAAAACATGAATAGGGGCACCTGGGTGGCTCAGTCAGTTAAACATCTGCCTTCAGCTTAGGTCAAGATTCCACGGTTCGGGGATGAAGCCCCACATCCACCTCCCTGCTCAGCAAGGAGTCTGCTTCTCTTCTTCCCTCTGCTCCTGCTCTCTCAAACACTGCTTCTCTCAAATAAATAAATAAAATCTTTTAAAAAATAAAACGGAAGACAAGAGTATAAATGGAATTCAGAAACTCACCCTCCTTAGGCAAGAACACCTTGGTCCTTCCTTACCGGTATTACCCCTGTGCTCCTGAAAGGGCAGATTTAATCTCTTTGGCTTTGCTCCCTTTAATTTTATGAGGACACAGTCCACACTTAATTTCTGATGAGCCCTGGAAATCCTTCTGAACCAGAGACAATAATTTCTGATTATGAGTTGTCTTAAGCAGCAGACCAAAATAAACAGTCTTTATTATGATCATTTTGCACTTGGTAAATCACAGAAGACTTAAGGTGAGGGCAATGATATAATGTCCTCAATTATAAACAGGGAAGAATCCTGCTCAGTTTCTTACGCAGGCAATGGTTTCTGGAGTAATAGGGTCTTGAGGGGATTGAATTTTCACAGAGGACCACAATGTGTCTCTAGTTCCTTTGGTGCTCAAAATTTTACTCAAGGTTACAGTCCACTGGAGGGACCAGACATCCCGTGAGAGGAGCCAAAAATAAATTCCCATTTCCAGGTCAGCAACATGGCAGAAAAGAAAGTTCTAGAATTTCCTGCTCTTCATGGACACACTGATTCAAAAATGATTCACATACATATATTGCCCTTCTAAAAAATGCAGACAGTTGTTAAACAGTCCTGTTCCCAGTTAAACAAAGAATCTAGACACATTCCCTAACATTTTAGGGAAATTCTAGATATCCTTTTAAAATAACAGTTATGCTTGCACAGCACCTTCAAATTGGAACAATTTGAACCCAGTTCCTGGCTTCTCCCTGGGGAGGGAAAGAATTACACCATCTGTATAATGTCCCAACTTTTAAAACATGTGCCTAGAAGACTTGTTTCTAGATAGTCTGTGTCAGAAAGTAGAGGGGATATAGGAAACAGCATACTTCACCTGCCTGGGGAGAGAGACAAAGAGATGGTGTGTGGGCTGGAAGCCACCAGAGCTCCTTCCCCTGGCTCAGCATAGAGGAAGTGATTGAAAAGCTCTTTTTTGCAGCTTCTCTCTGGTGAGGAAAAAAATGTGCCCTATACATCCAGCAAGCAATACAACTTATCTGTGTGCCTGAATAATTGGATTCTGATTTGTTTGTTTTAAACACAGACACAATGTATGAAGACAGGTGTTTGGGGGAGCATGGGAAGTTGGGGGCACTGCAACTAATACCAAAGAAAGAGGGTTAAGTTGCACAAAACTGAGAGGTCTCCAAAGTCTCTGGCCAGGCTTGTTGGTGGTAACTTCTCTAGTCAAGGCCAGTCCATAAATGTCAGGACAGATGAGTGTTTTGTCTAATGTGCAGACACCAGTGTAGAGAATCAATGAAAATGAAGACAAGTTGAAATACTTTCCAAAAAGGAATAAGAGCAATCTCCACAAACTGACACTAATGAAATGAAAATATGTGATTTTCCTGACAGAAAATTAAAATGACTGTCCTAAGATGCTCACTGGAGTCAGAGAACAATACACAAACCAAGAGAAAATTTCAACACAGAGACAGAAAACTTAAAAGTATTAAACAGAAATCATGGAGCTGAGAAATACAATATCTGAACTAAAAAATTCAGATCAAAGTAGATTGAAGAAAAGACAGGATCGTGAATTTGATTAAACATCCCTGTGGAAAGAAGATATGGTCCATATATGCAATAGAATATTATGCCTCCATCAGAAAGGGTGAATACCCAACTTTTGTAACAACGTGGACGGGACTGGAAGAGATTATGCTGAGTGAAGTAAGTCAACCAGAGACAGTCAATTATGATATGGTTTCACTTACTTGTGTAGCATAAGGAATAACACAAAGAACACTGGGACAAGGAAAGGAGAAGGGAGTTGGGGGAAACCGGGGGAGGAGAGGAACAATGAGAGACTGTGGACTCTGAGAAAGAAACTGAGGGTTTTGGAGTGGAGGGGGTTGAGGGTTGGATGAGCCTGGTGGTGGGTATTAAGGAGGGCACATATTGCATGGAGCACTGGGTGTGATGCATAAAAAATGAGTCTTGGAACACTAAAAAAATAAAGTTTAAAAAAATCTGGATAGTTTGTGAAAATCTCATTGAAATAGTACACAGCTAATTTGGGAACTATACTGATGATGAATCTAGGAATACCAGGTGTATAGGTGAATATAGTTTGATGATACCTTTCTTGACGTCCTGGATGATGATGATAAAGAGAGAAAGTGCCACAGCTATGGTTCAATGATGACTTACATGAAGCATGTTTTACGTAACCCAGATACATTATTTTATACAATCTTCTAAAATGCTTGGTTTTCCTCAAGCTTAATTGACATATACTTATTAAGAAAAAATTGTATATGTTTATAAAATGTAAAAAAATCACTGTAAGTTATTCTGTCAGAAGGGAAAAATGAAAAAGAACGAAAACTACTGAAGAAATCCTCAAAGACTTATGGGATGCTACCAAGTGAATCAATATATGCATTTCAACAACCCCGGTAGGAGAAGAGAGTTAGAAAGACTCAGAAAACCTATTCAAAGAAATAAAGGCTGAAAAATTACCAAATCATGTCAACTTCTCAATACTGTGACCAATTTATACAAAGATAAACCCCAGAATAATCACATGAGTACACACACACACACACACACACACAGTAAACTGCTTATCTACTCTCAAGTTTACTTAACTGAGCCAACCTGACTTCCACCTTCAGACTCCAGTCTACACCAATTTACAGGAACAGTGCTGATCTAGGCAGGAGAGATATAAAACCCTCTAGCCCAATGTTCTGGACTCAACACAAATTTACAGACTGCTGAGTCACCTCTCAACTTGAATTATGCGTTTGGTATCTGGGTCTGTTTCAATCATTATGCTTCATACTAACCCTGGGGATTGAAGCAGTATTTTCTCTATGCCTAAATATGTCCATATTTTCTACATTCTCAAATTATAATCATCACACCATTGTCAAAATTATGCCTAAAGAAGTTCTTTAAGACTTTATCAAGAATATAGAAGGGCTTAAGAAAGTGAAATTACATAATATGTAGGAGCAACATCTCCTCTTTACCTTAACCTAAACATAATTACATACAGCCTATAATAAACCGATACAATAGGGTTCTCTAGGGACTTGGTTCCTCCTGCAGAACCTGGTGGAAGGTCTTCATTGAGTGTAGTAAAAGCACGGTCTCTGCACCAGACTGGTTTACTTTACTCCACACTACTCTAGTTCCGGTTTCTTCTGTGTGAGCCATTCTATTCTTTACTTGGAAGGCTGTTCCCTTCACCTGAGCCTTTCTTCTGAGTCTTGGCTTATTGATTCCTTAAATATTTAATTTAAATCCAGGTGGAATCCAAGTTTTCCAGCCATAATTTATCATGATAGTTAGCATACATACATACATACATCAAAGTCTACAAAATATACACTTCAAACATTAGTATAAACTGAACAGCTTACAATGAACTTACAGACCTACAAACAGAGTATTTCGGGCCCCAGCGCCCTCTGTGTGCCCCTAGTCCTCCCATTCTCCACCACAATACTGATACAATCATGCCCCAGCTCTTGTTTACAGCTTCATCTCTTAAGTGGGCCCCCATGTTGCTCCACATCCAGCCAGAAGACGGATGAGGAGTACGTGGAAATGATTATTATAGTCTACCCTGGTGTGTTTCCACATATTGTGGAGGCCAATATAAAATAAGAATATACTCACACATTCTAAATTAGGCAATAGAGTCTCTGAATAGAAAGTGGGAAAGATACTCTCTCGACAATTTGCTTAGATTAGCATGTTGCTTTCATTTGTGTTCTGAGACTTTTTATTCATGGAAACCATTTTCATGCTTCATAGATATTTAAAAATAATGATACTGTTATGCTGAAAATAAATAAATAAATAAAAAAGAAAAAAGATAGTAAATTGGAAGGGGAGGTGAACCATGAGAGACTATGGACTCTGAAAAATAATCTGAGGGTTTGGAAGGGGAGGAGGGTGGGAGGTTGGGGAAACCAGGTGGTGGGTATTGGAGAGGGCACGGATTGCATGGAGCACTGGGTGTGGTGCAAAAACAATGAATACTGTTATGCTGAAAAAAACAATAAATTTAAAAAAATATATAGTACAGATGGCCCTTCTTTTCACTACATCTGTGTCTTTGGGGTAAATACCCAGTAGTGCAATTGAAGGGTCATAGGGAAGCTCTATTTTTAATTTCTTGAGGAATCTCCACACTGTTCTCCAAAGAAGCTGCACCAACTTGCATTCCCACCAACAATGGAAGAGGGTTCCCCTT
>NC_081557.1:85724994-85730464 GCF_022355385.1 Mustela nigripes | reverse complement strand
ACACACACACACACACACACACACACACACACACACACACAATCTTGAAGTCTTCTTTCATGAGATTACTGCCCAACATTGATTGCATGTTATGGAACCCACTCCTGAAAAGAAGAGCTGAGCAGGATGTACTTACTGAAATGAGTAAATGAAGTGGCTATTGCTTTATTCATTTTCTTGTTCAGTATAACACACATACACATGCACACACATATGTGTACACACACACACACACACACACACACACACACACACACTCACAGCATTTTGCACCTCTGAGTACCTAGCAATGTGCAGCATTGGAGTATATGTCACAAATATAAATAAGGGATAGTAAGAGAATGATATAAATGTAGATTTTCATAATACAACAGAGTAGATAGATTCTAATTTCAATTCTATATGATCAAAATTACTTCTTGAAATTGATTTTGTTGAATTGATATCCATGGTGGGAGACACAAATGCTATTTTCCCCTGAGTCTGGCATAAGTTGGGTTTTCTTTGTGCATTGGGGCATGTTATTGTGTTATCAGCTGACCACCAGGTGAAGTGGTCGGTGTATCTGCAGGGCTTAGTTGTATAAAATATGTACCTTTAAACATGAAAATCATAGCCAATGTGAAGTCTTACTTTCTGTGGGAAAGACTCTATCTTCCTCAGTGAGTACAATGGCTGGGGGGCATCAGAGGGGCTGGGGAACCTCTGTCTCTGACATAAAGTTCAATTAGCCCATTCAAATATTAATATAGAGATGTGCAGGGTTTTACAATTGCTCTTAATGTGTTTTAGTTTTTCTGCTCTGTCACATCAGACAGTTCTTATATTTCAAGGGAAAATAAAGTGAGATAAAGAGAAGAATGAACCGTGGTTTTCATTTCCTTGTTGGTGAAACCGATGCTCAGATGATTTCATGGTTTGTCACAGATTACAACTTGTAACTGGTAGAGCTGAGACCAGGACTTGGTGTTTTGATTCTACATATACCAGCTTATTATTTTTATTATTATTATTAATGTATTATATATATTTAGATCTTTGATTTTTTAAATTTATTTTTTATTTATTTTCAGCATAACAGTGTTCATTATTTTTGCACCACACCCAGTGCTCATGCAATCCGTGCCCTCTATAATAGCCACCACCTGGTACCCTGACCTTCCACCCCCGCCCCTTCAAAACCCTCAGATTGTTTTTCAGAGTCCATAGTCTTTCCTGGTTCACCTTCCCTTCCAATTTACCCCAACCCCCTTCTCCTCTCTAACTCCCCATGTCCTCCATGCTTTTTGTTATGCTCCACAAATAAGTGAAACCATATGATAATTGACTCTCTCTCCTTGACTTATTTCACTCAGCATAATCTCTTCCAGTCCCATCCATGTTGCTACAAAAGTTGGGTATTCATTCTTTCTGATGGAGGCATTATACTCCATAGTGTATATGGGCCACATCTTCCTTATCCATTCGTCCGTTGAAGGGCATCTTGGTTCTTTCCACAGTTTGGCGACAGTGGCCATTGCTGCTATAAACATTGGGGTACAAATGGCCCTTTTGTGTAAATATCTATGCCCCCAATATGGGAGCAGCCAATTACATAAGAAAACTGTTAATCAAGATAGAGTCATATTGATATGAATACATTAATAGTAGGAGATCTTAACATGCCTCTCTCAGAAATAGACAAATCATCAAAGCAGAAAATCAATAAAGAAACAAGAGTATTGAATGACACATTGGACCAATGGACCTCATAGATATATACAGAACATTCCACCCTAAAACAACAGAATACTCATTCTTCTCAAGTGCACATGGAACCTTCTCCAGGATAGACCACATACTGGGTCACAAATCAGGACTCAACTGATACCAAAAGACTGAGATTATTCCTTGCATATTCTTAGATCACAATGTTTTGAAACTGGAGCTCAAGCACAAGGAAAAGTTCCGAAGGAACTCAAACACCTGGAAGCTAAAGACCACTTTGCTTAAGAATGCTTGGATCAACCAGGAGATCAAAGAAGAACTGAAACAATTAATGGAAACCCATGAGAATGAAGACACTTCAGTCCAAAACCTATGGGATACAGTCAAGGTGGTCCTAGGTGGGAAATACATAGCCATCCAAGCCTTCCTCAAAAAAATGGAAAAATCCAGAACACAGCAGCTCTCTCTACACCTTAAAGAACTGGAGAATCAACAACAAATCAAACCAACTCCATACATAAGAAGGGAAATCATCAATATTAGAGCTGAGATCAATTAGGTAGAAACTAGAGATACAGTAGAACGTATCAATGAAACTAGAAGCTGGTTTTTTGAAAGAATCAATAAGATCCATAAACCATTGACCACACTAATCCGAAAGAAAAGAGAGAAAGCCCAATTTCATAAAATTTTGAATGAAAAGGGAGAGATCACAATGAACACCAAGGAAGTAGAAACAACAATCAGAAGTTTTTGAGGGAGTCCTGTGAGCATGAACCCCACTGCTGTAGAGCTTCCAAGCAGGCAAAGAGCTTCCAAGAACTGTTATGAACTAGGAGGTGTTACACAGGATGTTATAGCTGGCCGCAGATTGACCACTGGGACATGGGGTACGTGCTACAAGCAACATCAGCAGCAGCAGACGAGCAGCCTCACACGTACAGCAGACCGCAGATTAACCGCAAGCGCCTTTGACGCAGTGACTGAACTGGCATATAAGCAGCACTGGCCCTCTGCTTGTCAGAGTGTGCTCTTGGGACACTCTTGCTCAGATCATCCTGCCCGTCGATGCACCCAAAAGGTGTGCTCCAGGGAGGGGATCAGTCACCTTTTCGGTCGATGCACCCAAACGGTGTGCTCCAGAGAAGGGGATCGAGCGAGAGTGCCCTGGGCCCTCTCCCTAGCCCACCCGGCTAGAGTTGTCTGTCTTGTATTAGCTATTGTGTGGTACACGCTAATAAACAGCTTTCGCTTTCAGTTATTGTGTGTGACCCGTTTGCTTCCACCATCGGACCGGCTCACTCCCCTGGGAGCTCCGTGAGCGGCAGAGAGCTCCCAGTTATTATCAACAGTTATATGCCAATAAGCTAAGCAACCTAGATGAAATGGATGCATTCCTGGTAAATTATAAACTCCCAAAATTGAACCAGGAAGAAATCGACAACCTGATTGACCAATATCTAGTAACGAGATTGAAGCAGTGATCAAAAACCTCCCAAAAAACAAGAGCCCCAGACCTGATGGATTCCCTGGGGAATTCTACCAAACTTTTAAAGAAGAAATAACACTATTCTCCTGAAGCAGTTTCAAAAAATTGAAGCAAAAGAAAACTTCCAGACTCTTTCTATGAAGCCAGCATTACCCTGATCTCCAAGCCAGGCAAAGACCCTACCAAAAAGGAGAATTTCAGAGCAACATCACTGATGAATATGGATGCTAAGATTCTCAACGAGATCCTAGCAAACAGGATCCAACAGCACATTAAAAAGATTATCCATTTTAATTTATTGAGGACTCCAGCTCTAAAAGATCTATGGTATATGGAAATAAAGAATGGTTTGGAAAAAAAAAAAAAAAAAAAAAAGATTATCCAGCATGACCAGGTGGGATTCATCCCTGGGCTACAAGGATGGTTCAACATTCACAAATCAATCAATGTGAAAGAACAAATTATAAGAGAAGAGAGAAAAACCACATGGTCCTCTCAATTGATGCAGAAAAAGCATTTGACAAAATCCAGCATCCGTTCCTGATTAAAATGCTTCAAAGTATAGGGATAGAGGGAACATTCCTGAACTTCATCAAATCTATCTATGAAAGACCCACAGCATATATCATCTTCAATGAGAAAAAGCGTGCAGCCTTCCCGTTGAGATCAGAAACAAGACAAGGATGCCCACTTTCACCACTCTTGTTTAACATAGTATTCGAAGTCCTAGCAACAGCAATCAGAAAACAAAGAGAAATAAAAGGTATCCAACTTGGCAATGAAGAAGTCAAACTTTCTCTCTTCGCAGATGACATGATTCTTTATATGAAAAACCCAAAGGACTCCACCCCCAAACTACTAGCACTCATACAGCTATTCAACAATGTGGCAGGATACAAAGTCAATGTACAGAAATCAGTGTCTTTCTTATACATTAACAATGAAAATACATAAAGGGAAATTAGAGAATCTATTCCATTTACTATAGCACCAAGAACCATTAGATACCTGGGAATAAGCCTAACCAAAGAGGTAAAGGATCTGTACTCGGGGAGCTACAGAACACTCATGAAAGAAACTGAAGAAGACACAAAAAGATGGAAGACCATTCAGTGCTCTTGGATCGGAAGAATAAACATTGTTAAAATGTCTATACTGCCTAGAGCAATATATAATTTTAATGCCATTACGATCAAAATTCCACCGGTATTCTTCAAAGAGCTGGAGCAAATAATCCAAAAATTTTATGGAATCAGAAGAGACCCTGAATTGCTATGGAAATGTTGAAAAAGAAAAATAAAACTGGGTGCATCACGTTACCTGATTTCAAGCTTTACTACAAAGCTGTGATCACCAAGACAGCATGGTACTGGTATAAAAACAGACACATAGACCAGTGGAACAGAGTAGAGAGCCCAGACATGGACCCTCACCTGTATGGGCAATTAATCTTCGACAAAACATGAAAAAAATATACAGTGGAAAAAAGACGGTCTCTTCAATAAATGGTGCTGGGAAAACTGGGAAGCTATATGTAGAAGAATGAAACTCGAGCATTCTCTTACACCGTACACAAAGATAAACTCGAAATGCTCAAAAGACCTCAATGTGAGACAGGAATCCATCAGAATCCTAGAAGAGAACATAGGCAGTAACCTCTTCGATATCAGCCACAGCAACTTCTTTTAAGATATGTCTCCAAAGGCAAAGGAAACAAAAGTGAAAATAAACTTTTGGGACTTCATCAAAATCAAAAGCTTCTGCACAGCAAAGGAAACAGTCAAAAAAACAAAGAGGCAACTCACGGAATGGGAGAAGATATTTGCAAATGACAGTAGAGACAAAAGGTTGATATCCAGGATCTATAAAGTACTCCTCAAACTCAACACACACAAAACAGACAATCATATCAAAAAATGGGCAGAAGATATGAACAGACACTTCTCCAATGAAGACATACAAATGGCTATCAGACACATGAAAAAATGTTCATCATCACTAGCCATCAGGGAGATTCAAATTAAAACCACGTTGAGATATCACCTTACACAAGTTAGAATGGCCAAAATTAGCAGAACAGGAAACAACATGTGTTGGAGGGGTGTGGAGAAAGGAGAACCCTCTTACACTGTTGGTGGGACTGCAAGTTGGTGCAGCCTCTTTGGAGAACAGCCTGGAGATTCCTCAAGAAATTAAAAATAGAACTTCCCTATGACCCTGCAATTGCACTACTGGGTATTTACCCCAAAGATACAGATGTAGTGAAAAGAAGGG
>NC_081557.1:85720667-85721994 GCF_022355385.1 Mustela nigripes | reverse complement strand
GATGGGGGCTTAAGTGGGTACGAGAAGAATAAATGAAAGAAGATGGGATTGGGAGGGAGACAAACCATAAGTGACTCTTAATCTCACAAAACAAACTGAGGGTTGTTGGGGGGAGGGGGTGGTATTATGGACATTGGGGAGGGTATGTGTTTTGGTGAGTGCTGTGAAGTGTGTAAACCTGGTGATTCACAGACCTGTACCCCTGGGCATAAAAATATATGTTTATAAAAAATAAAAAATTATATTAAAAAATTGAGACTCATGGCAGTTAAGCAAAAAAAATAAATAAATAAAATAAAATAAAATAACAGCAGGAACTGGATATTGAATACACTGTAACTGTACTAGCTTTGTAATTTTTCTATAAATATAAAATAAAGAGTTTCTGTAAAAAATATATATACTGCATGGGGTTAAAACTAGATCAGATACCGCAGAAGAAATGATGTGTGAACTTGAACAGCAATGGAAACTACCCAAAATGAAATACAAAAAGAAGACAACTAGAAAAAAATGGATAGAGCATCAGTGAGCCATAAGACATCGAACAGCCCAATAGATGTCTAACTGGAGGCTCAGAGAGGGAGAAGAGGAGACAGAAAAATATTTGAAGGCATAATAGCTGTCACTATATAATATAGTCACTATCACTATACAATGACTGCCCCAACCACTTAATCAAATCTGAAAACAAAGCTGACTAAATAAAATAATTTAACAACTTTATTTTCTGGTATTCTTGGGCTAGATTATTGGGATTTAATCACTAATTGAAAACAACTAAAGACAATGCATAAAATTCTCTACAATATTCTCTTTTATGATTTAATTTGAAATTACATAGCTTTTTGCATTAATTATTAAACTATATATGTATGTTTAAGAACTGTTCAGGATTCTGTTATATTTGATAAAACTGAAAAAGGTAGCATATTCACTACATATTAATGCAGATTATTCAAAAGTCAAAATACCCATCTTTAAAGAAACATATTTTAATTATGTAATATTCTCAAATATATCCATAATTCTTAATGAAAATTTGTCCTTGCTTCCAGAACATAATTTCTTTATAACAAGCTTTGTACTTGAAATAGTTATTTGTAACTCCTGATATATTTGATAAAACTGAAAAAGGTAGCATATTCACTACATATTAATGCAGATTATTCAAAAGTCAAAATACCCATCTTTAAAGAAACATATTTTAATTATGTAATATTCTCAAATATATCCATAATTCTTAATGAAAATTTGTCCTTGCTTCCAGAACATAATTTCTTTATAACAAGCTTTGTACTTGAAATAGTTATTTGTAACTCCTGAT
>NC_081557.1:85708029-85720657 GCF_022355385.1 Mustela nigripes | reverse complement strand
CAAGAATTTTTAACTACTATACCTCCAATTTCTTTTATAATCTTTGAGAAATTTTAAGAGATTTTTTACGTGATAGTTTTGCACCATTTTTACAACCATTTAAAACTTTGTAACTGAAATCATATTTTTTTCTTTTTTCTATTGCTTTATGTTAATCACCATAAAATACATCATTGGTTTTTGATGCAGTGTTCCAAGATTCATTGCTTATGCACCCAGTGCTCCATGTAATCCCTGCCCTCCTTAATACCCACCACCAGGCTCACCCATGCCCCTCACACCCCTCCCCTCTAAAATTCTCAGTTTCTTGGAGTTCACAGTGTCTCATGGTTCATCTCCCCCTCTGATTTCCCCCCCTTCACTCTTCCTTTGTTTTTCCTAATGTCTTCCATCTTATTCCTTATGTTCCACAAGTAAGTGAAACCATATGATAATTGACTTTCTCTACTAAATTCATATTTAAATAATGAAAGAGTTCTCTTCTTTCACTGACAAATTTAATGTTAATGTCAGAGTTCATTCCTTTCCTCATGAATAGCTACTATTTACAGAATCAATTGCTTAGAAGATTTTCCTTTGCCTACGGATTTGCTTAGTTACATGGTAAAAAATTAATTGATTAAATAAATGAAAAATCCGTTTCCAAATATTCTATTCTCTGCCCTAGGTCTATTTTATAACAAAACGAATCTGTTTTTATGATCAGAACCTAAATCTAAGTGTTAAACTCAGTTATGTAAGACTTCGGTGTCATCAAGAGTCCCCCAAGAAGCAAATGCCAAGAAATAATTAGACCTGCAAGACATTTATTGTGGTAAAAAACGGTGAAGGATAAAATGGGAGGGAGAGGGAGTCAGTGATAAAGGCCTTTAGACTGGGTTGAAACTCTGACACCTAAGAAAGAAGAGAAGAATATGCTAGGAAAATCTCAGACTATAGTGCAGTCCTACAAAGTCTGTTAGGATGACAGGAAGTACCTAAGGAAGATTGCCTATCAGAAGACACCTGTGTTACACAGCTATTGGCCAGCTCCTCTATGACTCATTACTCTAAGGCCCTGGCTGGGAACATCTCAGAGCGAGCAAGGACTCTGCCTGAACACAACAGTGAATCCATAGGAGTATAAGCTAGAGACTATCAGTCAACAGTGCTTCCCAAAGCCAGTTCTCTCAAAAAGGAGCTAAACAGCACCTTTCTATGACTGCTATGGTCCAATGCCAAAAGCAAGTTGTACCCCAAAGTTTTTTCTGACTTATTATTTATTATTATCTATTATTATATTTTACTAATTATTGTAACATTAAATTTATTATTGTTGTTATCTGAACAAGATAATGCAATTCAGCAAGTATTTCTTGACGTCCCATTATGTTTGATATTCTAAATACACAAATGTGAAAAGCATTGGAGAAATAGGAAATCTATAGGAAAAAGCATCTAGTTAAATGCATTTATTACCTTATTGGTGGGAGAAGGTTTAAGTATATTCACAAAATGTTGCTAGGAATATAATTTATTGCTATTAATATACACCATTTTTCATTAGAAACTTCACTGGGTAAGTAAAATAATGGCTACAATGTTTCTCCAGATACTATGTGCAGAATTTTCCTTAAAGTGATAAATTTCAAAATTTACAATAAGAACTATATGCTCCTTTCCAAATATTTGATATCATTTTGGAGGGTAAAGAATGCAAGTTTTATAATGCAATAAACCACCCACCCCTTATTGGGATCCTGAGATATGTATGTATTATTTCTCTAAGCATTCCTTCTTACAACAATGACTGGCAATGAACAGTGGTATCTGTGTACTCTCTTAGATATTAAATACAGTGGATTGATAGACAATCTCAGAAGCCATAAGTACCTGGTATGGATTTTGCAATTACTGCAGGGAAAAAGGAAAGTCAGAATAATAACATAGAAAGTGATAAGAAAAATAGAACAAAAGGACAATATTAGGGGGATCTGATCCTACTTTAATCCTTATACACAATTTGAAATGCATTTCTTCGAATGCTACTACCTATACCAGTTATTGCTAAAAGTAAGAGTTCATGTACTGTTTGTGTCTAGATCAGTGAGCTCTAATTTTAACTTTATGTAAATGAAAAAACTAACCACATTCGTCCATATTAAAAGTAGCCCAGAAACAAAAGTAGCATAAAAGTTATTTGAAACATCAATGCATAGTTTCTATTTATAAAATATATTAGTTACTTGTGTAAACTTGCACACATGATGGAGATACAGAAGGAAATATAAGACAAGATTAGCTATCAGCAAAAAGACAAGCAAGTCTATTAAACCACACATAACACAATCTGTAGAAGCAACATGGTTATGCACATAGGCTCATCTTGAAAAAACACCAATAATTATAAAATAAAAACCTGGGTTTCTTTATATTATTGCTGCTTCTAATTAGAACATGTTTCTACTCCAGATTTTAATCAGGGCTTTCCTGAATGCTATTTTGACATCCTTATTCCTCAAACTGTAGATCAAGGGGTTGAGCATGGGCCCTACGTTAGTATAGAAAACTGAAGAAACTTTTCCCTGCTCCATAGATCCAGGAGAAGAATATTTAAGATACATGAATGCTGCTGACCCAAAAAAAAGAGAAAGAGCAATGATGTGAGAGCTGCAGGTACTGAAGGCTTTTGATCGTCCTTGAGCAGATCTGATATGAAGAATGCTAGTGAGGATAAAGACATAAGAAATCAGGATGGTAAAACTGGGTACTGTGATATTAATTCCCACAACTATCAGAACTACCACCTCATTGACATAGGTGCTGGTGCAAGAGAGTTGGAGAAGAGGAAGAATGTCACACAGGTAATGGTTGATGATATTGACATGGCAGAAAGTCAGTCTAAGCATGCAGCCTGTGTGGGCAGAGGCTCCAGCAAATCCCATCATGTATGCTGCAACAGTTAGCAAGCAACAGACCTGATGGGACATGGTGACCCTATACAGCAATGGATGACAGATGGCCACATAGCGGTCATAGGCCATTGACGTCAACATGTAGCATTCCGAGATGACAAAAAAGAGAAAGAAAAACAGCTGTGTCATGCACCCAACATAAGAGATGATGTTCTCCCTTGATACAAAGTTCATCAGCATCTTGGGGGTGAAAACAGAAGAGTAACAGAGATCAATGAAGGATAGGTTGAAGAGGAAATAGTACATGGGGGTGTGGAGGTGAGAGTCGAGACCAATGAGAATGATCAAGCCAAGGTTGCCCACCACGGTGACAATGTAGATCATCAGAAAAAGGAAAAAGAGGGGTTGCTGGAGCTCTGGGCGGTCTGTTAATCCAGCAAGAAGAAATTCAGTCACTGAGGAGTCATTTCTAACCAATATTGTCTTCTTTGGAAATCTGTGAGGACAGAAGAAAGTCCCGTTAATAGAAACTCCAAATCTGGGGCACCTGGGTGGCTCAGTCATTTGGGTGGCTGCCTTTGGCTCGGGTCATGATCCTGGGGTCCTGGGGTCGAGCCCCGCATTAGCTCCCTGCTCAGCAGAGCCTGCTTCTCCCTCTTCCTCTGCTTGCCACTCTGCCTACTTGTGCTATCTCTGTGTCAAATAAATAAAAAAGAAAAGAAAAGAAACCCTAGCTCTCCTCCCTCTCCTTACAGTCTTATTTATGAGAAGACTCAGACCAGCAAATAAGTCCAACTTCACTCCACAGGGTCAGAGTGGACAGGCACACACACCCTTTAACATTAAAACCACTCTGTCTTATTGCAGGAGCAGCACGTGACAAACAACTGCTCCCGTCTTTACTAGAAGATACAGGGATGGAGCAGCTGAGGATAAAGGCTACTTGTTGGTGAGCTTCGGTAGTGGGGAGCTATCCCCAGCTCTCCCTTTCACTCATCTGATCCTTCACTTCCTCGTTCCTACTCTCATGTTTCTATTACCCTACCCAATACCTTAGTTCCCTGTCATAACTACCATGAAAGCAAGGATTCCTCTTGGGCACAGACCATATCACAATAGCGTTTCAAAGAAGAGAATCCCTACCAGTCTACAATGTTTTCAGATAACTTACTGCAAGAATCCATGAAGTCAGTAATGGATAACAAGTATTGAGGAGAACCTTGGTAGCCTAAGATTTATAATTCATATACTCAGGTATTTCTATACACTCCCCTTCTCTGGTCCATCTTAGCTGGACAGAGAATGAACAAAGGAAAGTGGATGTATTTTCCTTGGTTTTGTAGGAGGGCATGAAAGAGAAAGATAATTAATGTGGACATTGATTAAAGTTTATGAAAATGTATCAGGTTGTATGCTTATAACACATAACCTTTTTTCTATGTGCATTTCAATTAAAAACTTTATCTTAGGAAAGAGATAAATCTCTTCCTTTGATCTTGTTATATTCTGCATGTGTCACTTGGTACTGGTATAGCTATCTTGCTGCCAGATGAAGGATGAAGCCAACACAGAGAGGGTATGCTCAGAATAATGCAGGTGGTACAGTCAGAGCTTCATACATTGAGTTTCTTGTTATTCAATATAAATATTTTCCCTCATTTTTCAAGAAGAGAGAGAATAAGAGATAAATAGAAATGTGATTAACTTACTCTCCCTCCATTGAAAGAATTGTGCTGACCCTCTATGTGATCTTCTTCCTTTATTGGCCAAAGATCACATCACAGATATCACAGTCTGAGCATTCCAGGAGTCATTCTTGGTTGTAGATCAAACTTGTTGCTATAAACTTACTAAGAAAATATGAAGGGCAACTACACACTTGACACCTGTGCCACTGGGTCATAGAGCTCAAGGCATGTGCTTAAGGCTTATATATGAGAAATCCAGGTCCATGTCCTTTAGGACCTTCCCATCATGCTAAGCTCTATAGGGAAGAAACTGGTGTCTCTGTTTATAACCTAATTGTGACAATAAATATTAATTTCCCATCAGGGACTATACATTCCCTAGGGTATATAAGAAAGGATCCTATCTGTCCCCTGTAATTAAAATGTTATTGAAAACTAAGGAGGGTATGTGATGTGATGAGCACTGGGTGTTATACACAACTGATGGATTGTTGAACACTACATATGAAACTAATGATATACTATACATTGTATAATTAAATTTAAATTAAGAAAAAAATTCTCTATATTTCTAGGTAACATATTAGTTTTAAGGATTTAAGTTCATAAGGATTTGTGAATATTTCAGTAAAGTTTATTTTGCCTTTTTAAAATACTTGAGTCCTTTTAAATATTCAGTGTGTAAGCAAATTATATAGAGATCAACCAAGGAACTTTTGAACTGATTTCAGAGATTATTACTTAATAAAAATCATTTAATATAAAAATGACCCATTATTTCATGGAAATTTAATTATCCTGGGTTTTCTGACTCAGTATGTATTTGCTTTTAACATATCATATCAAATCTATAAGAAAAATCACTGTTAAGCTTCCATTTCAAGAAAATATGACTTTAGAATTCCCAGTTCTATATTAATTCATGATCATGCTGTGAGAAGGCATCTAATTTTTTATCTTGAAATTATTACAAGTTCACAGGAAACTGCAAAAATAATGTATGCAGTTCCTTGAAACCAACCCAGCTTCCTACTGTAATAACATCTTTAACAACTGTAGCATAATAGCAAAACCGGGAAATTGACATTGGTATGATAATGTTAACAGGATAGGACTACAAACATTTTCCGCTTTCAGCAGTTTTACATATACTGGGTGTTTTGTTATGCATGTAGATCTATGTGATCTAACCATGTAGTATGTGGTATGTGATCATGACCACAATCACGAAAGAGAAGTGTCCCACTACCATGCAGGAACTCCCTTCTTCACACCCATTTCCTCCCACCTTCCTCTGTGTCTTCTGGCAACCATTAACCTCTTCTCCATCTCTACAGTGGAATCATCCTAAAGGCAACAAATGAGACTGCATCATGTATAACCTCTGAAACTGGCTTTGTGCACTAAGCATGATGCTCCTAAGTCCATCCCAGTTGTTGCATGCATCAATGCTCCATTTCTTTTACTATTGAGTTGTGCTGCATTTTTTACACACATTTATTCATCCTTCTGTAGTAATTTAAAAATAATGAGGTTGTTTAATACACAGCTATTTTATTTATGGAAAATGTTTCAGGGGCAGGGGCAAGAAGATCACAGTTGAGATTGGTTCTTGCAATTTTCTCTTTTTTGAATGAATTTTACTGTGTTACAGTTTAAGTACAATAAAATGCATCCACTTTAAAAGTACAGTTTTTCAATGACTTTCATTTTATTGTAACTGCCACCATAATCAAGATATAATCATATATATGATATAATCGTATATCATATATTTAAGGAGTATGATAAAAATCATACTCTTTTGCAATCCAACTCCTGTCCTTTTAATCATGAAAGGATGTTGAAATTTGTCAAATGCTTTTTCTGCATCTATTGAGAGGATCATATGATTTGTATCTTTCATTCTATTAATCTGGAGTATCATGTTTATTGATTGGCATATGTTGAATCATTTTTGCCTCCCATGGATAAATCCCACTTAATAATGGTGTATGATCCCCTTAATGTGCTACAGAATGTAGAATTTTGTTTGGAGATTTTACATCAATATTCATTAGAGATAGCAGCCTGTAGTTTTCTCTTCTTACAGTGTCCTTGCCTTGCATTGGTATGAGGGTAATTCTGGCCTTGCACGATGAATTGGACAGTGCTCCCTCCCTAAAATTTTGGAAGAGTTAAGGTTTGGCATTAATTCTTTAACTGTTTGGTAAAAGTCACCAGTGAAACCATCAGGTCTTGGGCTCTTCCTTCTTAGGGATTTTTGATTATTGATTCAGTGTTCTTACTTGTTATTGGTCTGTTCAGATTTTCTATTTCTTCATGAATCAGTCTTGTAAACTGTATGTTTCTAAAAACATATCCATTTCTTCTCGGTTAGCCAATCTGCATATAATTGTTTATTGTCTCTTATGGTCCTTTGTATTACTGCAGTATTAGTTGTAATGTCTCCTCTGCATTATAGTATCATCATGTTATCATGGTCTTCTTTTTTTTTAATTTATTTTTTATTTATTTTCAGCATAACAGTATTCATTATTTTTGCACCACACCCAGTGCTCCATGCAATCCATGCCCTCTATAATACCCACCGCCTGGTACCCCAACCTCCCACTCCCACCCCTTCAAAACCCTCAGATTGTTTTTCAGAGTCCATAGTCTCTCAAGGTTCACCTCCCCTTCCAATTTCCCCCAACTCCCTTCTCCTCTCTAATTCCCCATGTCCTCCATGCTATTTGTTATGCTCCACAAATAAGTGAAACCATATGATAATTGACTCTCTCTGCTTGACTTATTTCACTCAGCATAATCTCTTCCAGTCCCATCCATGTTGCTACAAAAGTTGGGTATTCATCCTTTCTGATGGAGGCATAATACTCCATAGTGTATATGGACTACATTTTCCTTATCCATTCATCCATTGAAGGGCATCTTGGTTCTTTCCACAGTTTGGCGACCGTGGCCATTGCTGCTATAAACATTGGGGTACAGATGGCCCTTCTTTTCACTACATCTGTATCTTTGGGGTAAATACCCAGTAGTGCAATTGCACTATCATGGTCTTCTTTATCTCTTGTTATAGCTATTGAGTTAAAGTCTATTTCATCTGATGAAGAATAGCTAACCCTACTGTTTTTTTTTGTTTCATCTTGCATGGAATATTTTTTTCCACCCCTCATTATTGTCTCTGTGTATCTTTTAAGTCTCTTGCAGGCAAGATATAGTTGGGTCTTGTTTTTCATTTGTTTGTTTACTTATTCCGCCTCTCATTGGAAAATTTAAGCTATTTACATTTTAAGTAATTACTGATAGGTAGGGACTTATTAATGTCTTCTTAATTATTTTCTGGCTGTTTTGTAGCTTCCTTATTCCCCTCTTCCTCTCTTGCTGACTTCCTTTGTGACTGGATGACTTTCTGTAATGGTATGCTTCAATTCCCTTCTCTTTGTCCTTCTATATCTACTGTAGGCTTCTGTTTTGTGGTTACTATCAGACTGACATAAAATATCATATAAACATTACAGTCTATTTTAAGGTGATAACTTCAATCACATACAAAAACTCTATTCTTTTACTCTCTTTTCATATTTTGTTTTTGATGTCACAATTTATCTTTTTATACTGTGTAAACTTTAACAAATTATTGTAGCTATAGTTATTTTTTTAAGATTTTATTTATTTATTTGATAGAGACACAGCAAGAAAGGGAATACAAGCAGAGGGCATGGGAGAGGGAGAATGCGGGGCTTGATTCCAGGATCCTGGGATCATGACCTGAGCCTAAGGCAGACACTTAGACTGAGCCACCCAGGCGCCCCAGCTATAGTTATTTTTAATACTGGTATCCTTTAATCTTTACTAGAGTTAAGTAGCTAATCACCATATTGTAGTACTAGAGTATTCTGAGTTTGACTAAACATATTTACCAATGTGTTGTCTATTTTCTCATGTTTTGATGTTACCAGTTAGTGTCTTTTTGTTTCATCTCATGGCATTCTTTCAGTATCTCTTATAAAGTAGGTCTACTGCTAATGAATTACCTCAGTTTTTGTTTGTTGGAAAAGTCTTTATCTCACCTTTATTTCCCAAAGACAACTTTACTAGGTAAAGTATTCTTGGTTCACAGCTTTTTTTTTTTCAGTATTTTGAGTACATGATCCTGGGTTTCAAGGTTTCTCCAAAGAAATCTACTGAGAACCTTACGAAGGTTTTTTGGTATGTCAGGGTTATTTTTCCTCTGGCTGTTTTGAAAATTCTTTCCATTAATCTTTGATTTTAAATAACTTAATTATAATACGTCTTGAGGAAGATCACTTTGGGTGGAATATCGGGGTGAACTATTAACTTAATAAAGTTAAGAGTTCAAATCTCTCCCCAGATTTAGGAACTTCTCAGCCATTATTCCTCTAACCAAGCTTTCTGACCCTTTTTCCACCCTTCTCTTTCTGGAACTCCAATAATGTCTACAGTGTTTCTCTTAATGGTATCCCACAGGCCATGTGAGCTTTCTTTATCCCTTTTTATTATTTTCCTATGTTCTCACTGCATAATTTTTAAATGTCCTGTCAAAGACTCATTCTTCCGATCGATCCAGGCTAATACTGATACTCTTTCCTGCATTTGTCATTTCATTCATTGTATTTTTCAGCTCCAGATTTGTTTGCTTCATTGTGATGGTTTCTATCTCTATGTTCAACTTCTCATTTTGTTTGCGTATTGTTTTCATGAGTTCACTGAATCATCTTTTTGTGTTTTATGTGTTTTCTTACAGTTTACTGTGCTTCCTTAAAACAGCTATTCTGAATTCTTTATAAGACAAATCACAGAGCTCCATTTCTTTGGGATCTGTTTCTAGAAAATTATTGTGTTCCTTTGGTGGTGTCGGGTTACACTGATTTTTCATATTGAAGACTGCTGTTATCTTCGTATATGAAGAAGCAGCTACTTCCTCCAGTCTTTCTGACTTGCCTCAGCAGAGAATTACCTTCCGTCACCTCTGCTAGTGATTCTGATGCTTTCTCAGACCTTTCTATGGTTATTCCTACTCCAAACTTCTTATTTCATCTTATGGCAGAATTCTTAAACCTGTATGCCATCCCTCCAACCTGCAAAGCCAGGTTAGTTGCTGAGAGCCTCCTTTTTGCTAAAATGAACACTTTTTGCTGGACTGAATGCTCAATGTGTGATTTTTTAAAGATGTATTTATTTATTTGACAGACAGAGATCACTAGTAGGCAGAGAGGCAGGCAGCAAGAGAGAGGAAGGGAAGCAGGCTCCCTACTGAGCAGAGAGCCCCATGCAGGACTCAATCCCAGGACCCCGGGATCACGACCTGATCCGAAGGCAGAGGCCTTACGCCACTGAGAGCCACCCAGGCACCCTCAATGTGTGATTTTTCTCCAGCCTGCAGAGTCAGGCCATCTTTCCACATGTGCTTACTGGCCATCTTCTCACTGGAAGCACATGTGGAAAACCATCCACAGGATCGGGTTATGTGTGGGTAAGGCGCACAGTCAGGGGGTGTTCATGGCTACTTGAGAGCATCCCCAGTGGCTCAACAGCCAGCTTCCCAATGTACCCAATCCCAGTACGATTAGTAGGATGCACATCCCTCTGATGCCCTCCAATGGCCCTACCTGCGACTGCCCAGAAACTCCCACCCTCAGCCACACAATATAGCTCAGCTATCTGAACGGGATGAGAAGTGGATCTCTTTGGCAGTGTCTCCCATACCTGAGGAAACCAGAACTTCATTCCCATGCTCTTATTTTCCCCAATGGAACAACTTTTTTGGCAATGAGCTATGTTGCCTTGAGGGAGGAAGGACATAGGTAAAGTGAAACTGTTCCTCTTACCCTCTTCAATGCATCCAATCTTGGATTTGTTTTTACTCCGACAGTGTGCTGGTATTTCCGGGCTAAATTCCTGGACTTCCACAAAGGCTCTCTCATCTGAGGGTAATTGTCAAAATTGCTATTTTGGGGGGGGGTAAAAAATTATTATTACACCATGATGTAACATATTGTTCATCTTATGATCTTATTACATTATTCATCTTGGAATTTCCTCTAAGCCAACCTAAGTCAAGACTCTCATTCTTCCTCCTCCAAGAATAAAGAATGGGACAGCCAGAATTTGGTTGATCTACTAATCAATAACAAGGGGAACACATATCATTACTTTACTCTTTCTGTAAGTGCCCATCATTATGTGTGTATCTTTGAGTGTGTGTCTGTGTGCGGGTGTGTGTGCCATGTTTTATTGTTAACACCAAAATGTAAAGAATCACATTTCAGGAGATGTTTTATCTAGCAAGATGTGAGAGGATGCAGACAGGAGCTCCAAGGGCTCTGGCTGGACTCCCAAACTCTGGCATCTGCATGGTCAGAATGCTCCACTTCCTGCAAAGGTTCTCCCTTAATAACGGGCCTAGAACAGCCTGCTCAGAGCAGCAACACACCACGCTGCACAAAAAAACCCTGACGTTTTCCACCTAAAAAAACGTTGCTGCTGTCACCCCTGCCTAAGAGGTGGCTTTGATAACAAACAATAAGCTGTCAGAGAGTGAAAGTGTCCCCCAAACACCACCATCCTCCCTTCTCCAGCTCCTCAGAACTGCTGCCTTCGCTCAGTGGACTTAAATCCTCTGAAATAATTTTGCTCGTGTGATCTCTTACACTTTTAAGAAACAAAAACACAAATATTGGGAAAGAAATAGCAGGAACACTAATTTCCACAGTGCTAGAACCTACCATGGGGACTTTCTAAACATTTAATGCCAAAATGTCTCACTTGAAATCAAAGTTACTTTTTGGAGGTAAAGAAGATACAGGAAAAGAAACTGAGACAGATTTTGCAGGTTTGTGACAAAGAGGAAAGGATCCAACAACAGGGCGAAGTTGGAGTCTGCTGGGTACCTGCCGGGCAAGGACCACTTCCATCTCATAGTGTGCCAGGACCCGGTGGGGCAGTGGTCTGGGGCTCAGGCACCAACACCCTCTATCCCCTGCCCTTGCCTGTTCGAGGAAGCAGTCCTCACCCAACCCTTTTCTGGACATAGCTGGGGATGGGCCTGTGAATGTGTCCTCAGAGGATGCTGGGGATCCTTCGTGAAGCTGGGGTATCATCATCTACCTGGATTGAGTTTTATTGTGCTGCAAAGCCTAATCCTCTCATCCCCCACCAGTTGCTAGCTTGAGCCATGTTGGAGGAGTGAGCCAGATCTGCTTCAGTTGGCATTGGCAGGGCAGCCTCTCAGGGATCGTGTGTCCTGCCCCTTTGCCTACAGTGGCTCTACTGCACCTCCTGAGAGAGAAACCTTTTCGGTCTGGCTCCACCCCTCTTTCAAAAACTGCCTGCAACCAGGTCTTGCTTCCCCACAGCAAAAGGACAGGCCACCAAGGAAGATGCAGGGAGGGCAGCCAAGAAATAAAAATCCAAGCAGGGCAAGAAGTGAGACCTCATCAATTTGAAATGGAGACAGGAGAGAAAGAGCCTGAGAAGGTAGGAGGTCCTGCGAGAGAAGATGGGGCTGCCAGGAGAACAGTACGGAGGCAGCAGAGTGAAGGAGCAAGGCAGGAGACTGTGCAGGGAGGGGAACCCTGAGAATGCAGAAGCCCCAAAACACAAGGCCCTGAGAGAATGGGGGACTGAAGCACAAGAATATGGGCCCTCCCCAAAAGACAGAGGACTAAGGCAGGAAGAGAGGGCTCCCTGAAGTGAATGAAGGCTTAAAAGGCTGGAGGCGGATGCAGAGAGGTGGCTGAGGGCCAAGAGACAGGCCCTGAGAAAAGATGGGGGTGGCGAGGGTAAGGCATGGGGCACTGAGAAGCTGGGGCCCCAAGGATGGAAAGGCGAAGGGGCAAGAGGCAGAGCAACCACAGTGAGTCCCAAGAGGAGCCGAGCTCTGCCTGTTGTCAGCTGGGTTCCATCCAGACTGCTGTGACCTGGGGACCAGGTGCTCTGGCTGATGCAGTCACCCGCCACCTGAACTGGTGTGCCAAGAGACTTACTTCTTGCCTTTGAATGTTCCCAGGATCGTGGATG
>NC_081557.1:85687703-85707529 GCF_022355385.1 Mustela nigripes | reverse complement strand
TGCTGTGGTCCCTAACATTTCTTGATTACATGCCCTTGATTATAGAGGTTGTGCAAGGAAGGGGGTCTGGTTTCTGTTTCTTGACATACCCAGGTGTTCTTTCTTTCTAGGAAAGAATGCATGATCTGTAGATACACAAGCAGGGTTTGTATATTGATTAAAATGGTTAATCAATAAAATGGTTAAGGGTGCTTGCTAAAGCTCAAAAACTACTAGGTTGGCTGGATGAGCTGAGGAAGCTTCAGAACCTAGAAACAGTGATACCCTAGTATCAATGAACACATCCAGCACCCAGATCTTATTTCTGAATAGTGTTTTCTGGCAATAAGAGCTAGTGTTCCTTGGAGAAATGATTCATTTTAGAGTTGGACCAAGAAAATATCAGAATGATTCTGAAACATAGTGTCAGAGAGTAGAAACTTGATTTTTAAAAAGAAGATGGAGTCATAGTCAAAAATGCATATAATTCAACCTGGGAACTCTTAAGGACCAAAACTGGAATTATTTGGAGAACAAAATAAATAATGATACTATTGGATTATAATCCTAAGAACAAAGTAAATATCCATGAATCCATATAAATTTCAAATATATATAGATATGCAAAACCCAATGAGGGTATTCTACAACATATCTGACCTACACTCTTCAAAATTGCTATAGTCATAAAAAAAAAAAAAAAGGCAAAGACTAAGAAATTGTCGCACATCAGAGACTAAGGAGATGTAGTAACTAAATGCAACGTGGCTTCCTAAATTGGATCCAGGAACAGAAATACGGCAGTTGTAGAGAAACTGGTGAAATCCAGGTTAAAAATCAGTATTTTCATTAGCAGTGTTATATTGAAGTTAATTTCTTAGTCCTGTGAAATTCATACTAGGGGGAATCTGCATCAAGAGTATATCCAGGAATCCTCTGCACTATCTTTGTAACTTTTCTATAAATCTACAATTATTTTTAAATAAAAAGTTATTTACAAAAGCACAAATCCCTCATCCCCAGAAAAATGTAGTATTTGATTTTATGTAAACCTCTTTATATATTTGCAAACATAATTTCTTCCTTTCTATAAATAGGAAAGCACTTCTGTACACATATTTATCTTTTGGGAAGATGAAAAAGAGTCACACTTCTTACTTAGACACGAAATGGGTTTGTGTCATCTTCATGGGATGTGGTGCCCAACCTTCCACTATAGAATCCAAAAGGTAGAGAAGTTCTGCCTCTGTGTTCCCAGGCCAGCAGGACAGGCACATCGACCTAGACTCAGCCAATCCCATAACTCCTATCTAAGATTTTGGCCTGGAGCAAATAATGCAAATGCAGGGAGATGACTGGGAAACATGCAGGTGGGTGCTGCTGTGTCCTGGGGCTGAGTCAGTGGTATGAATAGGGTGGGGACCCTGCAGCCTTGGGATCAACAATGTGGCCACACACTAGTCCTCTGAAATACTGCCTGCCCTTTGGCCGCTGGAGTTGCCTTGATTCAACCTATTCTCCAACTTTGGTTTTACAACTTCAAACCAAATCTCCCAATTCCCAATGTCCTTTCTATTAACTTTTCTTTTGTTTAAAGAAGCTAGAAACATGTTTTTTTTCCAGTTTAATGGAGATGTTATTGACATATGTCACTTTATCTGAGTCATTTTTCTACTGTTTGTCCACATAAAAACCCTGATAAATCTCACGTGTATAAGCCAAAATATAAACTACCCGACAAAACATGTATCTGTCAGATGAGTTAAATGATAAATTATAAATATGACTACACTTTTCAATACAAGATTTTAGGGTGTTTAAATCAACAATTACTGCAATTTGTGTATTCTTCATACTTCTCTTCTCAAAAGACAAGAATCTAGCTTCCTCTTTGGCAAACAATGTCACTGTTGGCTTTCTCAGTAATAGAATAGGACTTATGAAACAGGTTTCATATAGTAGCAACGCATTTGCTCTCATTTTGGATTTTTCCACCAGAAATTATTAGAAGTAAGGCACACAGACAGTTTACACTTTCTGAAAAAGATGGAAGGTCAGTGGAACTTCCAGCTGTGGCTGAATGAGAAGGTCGGCAAATACAAACTTGGATGGAATTGGCCAAAACAGCAATTCTGGCACTCCGAAAATGAACCAAATCTGAGAACTGGTGATGCTTCAGAAAGTGTGCAACTTTATGTAAGACAATGGGAGTCTGTGATGTTTTGCATAGAGCTCCTCCCAGTAACATGCCCTATTCCCAGCTTGGTAGAGTCAGAGGTTCCGCAAGGTGGGCCATGCCAGGAGGCCTGGAAGCTGAGCTGCCACTGACAAAGGATGCTCACTCCATCCTGAACAGTAGGCAACATCAGTACGCACATCACGGAGCATAGTTGTGGATATGACATGAGTGTGAGGAAAGCAGAGAGAGCCAATGCTTCTACTGGCCTGAGGCTGTGGTTTATTGTAGCAAGGTGGTTAAGGGAGTGACTCTTGAGTTAGACTGTCTGAATTTAAATCCAGGGGGTTTCTGCACTTCCTGTAAGATTTTTAGACCAGTTGTGTAACCTCTTCCAGCCTTGGTATCCGCATTTGTAAGATGTGAATAATTGTCCTATGGGTTAAATGATTTCGTGCATGGAAACTGGTAGAGTACTCACTGGTATGTAGGAAGAGTCTGATAAGTGTTTTGCTCTCCTTCTTGTTCATATTCCCCTATATGTGTATATAGCATGAACCTGTTCCCTACCTGCTTCCTTGACAGTTCTATTTCTGTGTCTCAAGCTAAATGCCCAAGAAAATGCATTCAACATTTTCTTATAATTCCCAGTATTACTCCTCCTCTGATCATCATTTTCTAATTTTTTTTGCCACCACGTAGGCAAGTAATTCACAAAACTATTCAGCTCCTTCTTCTTAATCTAGTCTCCAAATCCCAGAGAATCTATCCCTTTGAAATCGTGCTCTAGCCTTTTTTTCTCAATTACACTAATTGGATAAGGTTCTCTTTCCCTCATGTTTAAGTTACTCCAGTACTTTCCTAATGTGAGTTCCTATGGAATATATAAAAATTTAATCTTTTTCACCTCCCTGTCACTGCACAAACACAAACACAAACCTTATCAAACCCTGTCACTGCACAAACACAAACCTTATCTTCCTTGCAGTATGGTTATAAATATAAATTAGGTTAGCTAAATCTTAGCAGTTCTATTATTAAGACTATTTTAAGTGCTATTTACAGATCACACATCAAATATTTGCTTTCGTTGTCTTTCCCTTTTCGTTTCCCTTGAAGCGCATATTTTCAGGTGCTTTCATTTGCTTAATAGTCCATGGGTTTCCCTGATTTATATCCTGCCTCTTCCCCCTCTCAGTACACACAGTTGTAGCTTATATATGTATGTATCATGTGGGATGTTAGCTGGTATTCTAGCAGTTTTCATCTTCTTTCCAAGAAACTTATGATCCACTCTACTGCTAATGGGATGCCCTCTTTACTTTGTTGAAAAGCTAACATTGTGAGATCCCTCTTTATTATCTTTCTGGAAATTGTCTTCACCTCTTAACGGTGTTAGGTCCCCTGTTGCCTGCATTCTCTATCATCCTGTTTCTTGATTTCCCTCCTCATTTTTGAAAATGAACTTTATTTTTTAGAGTAGTTCTTAGATTTATAGAAAAATTGAGGACGTGTTACAGAGAATGTCCATATACCCATAGTTTCCCCTATTAGTAGCATCTTCCAGTGCATTTGTTGCAATTTAAGAAGTATATATTGTTATATTATCATTAAGTAAAGTCCATACTGTTTTTCCTTAGTGTTTAACTTGTTCAGATCCAGGATCTCATCAAGGTCATGACACCACATTTACTTGTCATGTTGCCTTAGGTTCCTCATCACTGTCAGTTTTCTTCCTCATTTTGATGGAGCAACTACTCCATTATTTCCTTAGAAAGGGTACATGGATTGAAAATTTAAAGACACTGAATTTCTGAATTGCTTTTATTTTATTGGCAGTTTAATGGGGAATACAATTCTAGTTTAAAAGCTGCTTTTTCTCGAATTTTGAAGGCACTGAACCACTGTTTATTTGGATTGCATTGAATCTATAGATCACTTTTAGGGGAGTGGACATGTTAACAGCATTGAATCTTCCAATCCTTGAGCATGATGTATCTCTCATTTATTGAAATCTTTTTTAAATCTTCCTCAGGGCAAGGTTTTGAAGTTTTCAGTGTAGAGATTTACACATCTTTCATCAAATATATTTCTGACTATTTTAGTTAGGGATCCTATTGTAAATGGTATTTTTATTCATTTATTTAAAAATTAATTTTTGTTAGTTATAAAGAAATGCAATTGATTTATGTTTAATGAGCTTGTATCCTAAGACTTTGCTAAGTCCATTTATTAATTCTTATATTTTGTTTTTGTGGGGTTTTTTTAGGATTTTTCTGTATTAACAATCATATTTTTCTGTGAATAATATTTATCTTTTTTTTCCATCACTGACATTTTATTTCATTTTCTTACCCTTCAATAGCTAGACTCTTCACCAAATAGGGAAGAGAGAGAACAATCTTAACTATTTCCAATCTTATAGGGAGACACTCAGTTTTTACCATTAACTGTGATTTTAGATATAGATATTTTATAAATTCCTTTTGCTGAATTGAGAAGATTTTCTATTTTTCTGACTTCTTAGGATAATTAGTATTTTATCATACGTGGTCATATTGCTTTCTCCTTTATTCTGTTACTGTTATGAATTATATTGAATGATTTTCAGAGTTGAAACCAACTTTGATTTGACCCCCACTTGGTCATAATACATTATCCTTTTTGTAGAACACTGTATTAGATTAGCTATTGTTTTTAAGATTTTATTTATTTATTTGATAGAGAGAGATCACAAGCAGGCAAAGAGAGAGAAGGAAGCAGGCTCCCCGTTGAGTAGAGAGCCCGATGCGGGGCTCGTTCCCAGGACCCTGAGATCATGACCTGAGCCGAAGGCAGCGGCTTAAACCACTGAGCCACCCAGTTGCCCCGATTAGCTAATATTTTTAAATAATGTTTGTACTTATGTTTCTGTGAGAGATTGCTATTTTTTTATGTAATTCTTTTTTTCATATTTTAGAAATTTATGTAATTCTTTGTTTCATTTGAGTATCAGGGTTATGCTGGCCTCATAAAATGTGTTGAGAAGTATTTTCTCTTCATTTATATTTTGAAAGAATTTGCATTAAATTGGCATTATTTCCTCCTTACATGTTTAATAGAGTTAACCAGTGAAACCCCTGGGGTCTGAAAATGTGAGAGAGAGGATGTGTGTGCATGTGTGTTGGTGCATAAAGGATAACTTACATAATTCAATTTGTCTAATAGATGTAGGACTCTTCGTGTAATCTATTTTTACCTAGAAACTCTTAACATTCCTTCAGGTCTTTATTCTCATAAGAAAAACATCTGTGTTTTTATATGGCAGGGTAGTTATTTCTAACAAGGTGTTTGTCTTGAATAACAGCAATAGTCATAATAGTCTTATTTTCAGCAATAGTCCTGATAATTTTTTGAATATTTACTTTTTCTGAGGGAGCACAAATTTAAAGATGACCAATGGTGTTTTTAACAAAACTAAAACCAAAATAATATTTCTGAATTCACTGAGAAGTGGACCATCTCCAAATCAATACAATACAGCTCTTGAACATATGTAGGATTTCAAAGATGATAGTTCTGAGAGGACTTCTTCAGCTTCTTAGCTGAAGAAAATGGCATCTTCTTAGATGTGCACCTCCCAATATGTCTGGTAAAAATAACATAAAACAGTAAGAACAAATAAACCCCATAAAAAAAAAATCACAGCATAATCCAAAGGCAGAAAATGCCCAAACTTCAAAATAACTGTAAATTTGAAAAGAAGAAACTCCAGATCCCAGGAAGCAATCTCTCTGCATCCTGCTCCGCTTCAGGTTTTTACAACAGGTAAGAGCAAGTGGGAAAAAATCAGGGAAGAGGGAGGAGGGCAGTTGTGATGGATATAATTTGATCTACAACCATAGTGAGAAAGAGTAAGTGTGCACCAACTATGAGAGAGAAAAAAATGTGCCGAGATAGATCAAAGCAAGATGTACAGGAAAGGAATGCAGATACGGAATTGGAAGGGGCACCTCTTGGTACCTCGAAAGAAGAAAAAAAAGAAAGGTTTGTGTTTGAACCATGGCTCTCCCATTAGTTGTTGTGACTTTGAGAAAACCATTTAACCCTACCTTTGGTTTCCCCACATGTGAAATAGAGAGGCCTGTGTCAGATAGTTGTGAAGATTATAAAAGAATTAATAAAAATAAATAATAATTTTATTATTATATAAGAAGTTAATAAAAGAATTTAGTATTGTGACTAGCACCACTTATCTATGAGTTGTACAATTGTTAGTTTCTTTTATTGCTTCTCCAATTAAGCCGAGAAAACCAAGATCTGTATCTAATTCCTTTTTGTGCTCAGAGTGCCTTGCAACTTAAATCCTCTAAGAGATGTTGCTTGAATGAAATGAATCAGTAAAAGCTCCAAAGTAATCAGATAACTTGTTTGTGGAGTTTAAACCTCAGGGACAGTATCCCTCTCTAAGCCGAGGCACAGGTGTTTTTTGCCAGTGGAATTATGACTTTGTATACTCTCAGACATCACCTTAGAGA
This sequence comes from Mustela nigripes, assembly GCF_022355385.1. Lineage (NCBI taxonomy): Eukaryota > Metazoa > Chordata > Mammalia > Carnivora > Mustelidae > Mustela > Mustela nigripes. The sequence continues at coordinate 85,700,857 of NC_081557.1, read as the reverse complement.
TTCAGCAATAGGGTTTCTGATTAGACATAGCAGATTGAGCCCAGGTATTTAACCACTCTTACTTTCTGAAAGCCCACTAGAATGACTATAAAGGCATTAGAAGTCAGGAGCACAAGTATGTTACCTAAACCCTAAACCACTGGGACAAAGAAAACAGTTGGGGAAGAAGAGTGGGAAGAAATTTGGAAAGCTGGAAAGCAGAAAAATGATTAGTAACTGACTCAGTCTCCAGGAAGCTCAGTTCTAAGCTACGTGGTAGAAGCAAATATGACACGCTTCCTCATCTCCTGTATGCTCAGTCATTTGGTGGCACAAATCACTGCTGAAAGTAGAAGTGAAGGAAAAGCTAAAAACAGGAGAGCTCCATGAAAGTCTTTAAAAAAAAAAAGACCCACCACCCCCGCCCTGGGTAAATGCTTCCCCTGAAGCAGAAGACTGGAGATTGTTCTATATTAAGTGTAGAATGGAGGATCTCTGGAAGGAAGGCACTTGAGTGTGGTCATACTATACTAAAAACAAGAGAAAGAGTTGAAAGTTCACATATTGAATATTATCATTTAAATATGAATATAAAACAAAGACACTTTCAGACATCAAGATGGGGTCAAGACCTGCAAGATGGAAGAAGGCCAGCTATCCAAACACTCTTTTAATCTTCTTCCTGGTCACAAGACTAGACTATATTTCCCAGCTTCCCTGTCAGTTAAGTACAACCTGGTGACTGAGTCCTTACAGAATGAAATAAAAACAAAATCTAAGTGTGCTAGTTCTAATCCCACAAAAACTTCACTTTCATAATCTCTCATGATGTTTCCTCTTTGGCCAACTTGATGTAAAAGAGTAAGTGTTGAAGGTGACAGAGCTACAAGAAGGATGTTAGGTCCAAATTTATTATTTTTAGGAAGCAGTCTATGATTTAGGAGCCATGTATTGGACTTCCAATGAGTGAGATAGAAACTTACTGTATTTTAATTATGTATATTTGATTTTGAACACTTAAGTTTTGTAAGTATTGAAAGATGATTTAAGCAATTAGGGGAGAGTGTTGAGATTAATTCATTGTAAGAACATAGAAGTTGAACCAACAAAAAGCCCAGACCATTATTTTCTGTAGCGAGAAGGATTGCAAAGGAAAAGTAATCAGTATATCTCACTACTTAGGTATGCAGAGCATGGGGGCACCTGGGTGGCTCAGTCAGTTAAGTGTCTGCCTTCGGCTCAGGTCATGATCCCAGAGTCCTGGAATTGAGCCCCTCATCAGGCTCCCTGCTCAGCAGGAAGCCTGCTTCTCCCTCTCTCTCAGCAACACCCCCCAGCTCTTGTGTGTGCTTGAGTGCTCTCTCTCTCAAATAAATAAATAAACATCTTTTTTACTTTTTAAAAAAAGATGTTTATTTATTTTGGAAAGAGAGAGAGAATACAAATGGGGTGAGAGCAGAGGAAGAAGCAGACTCTCCAGTGAGCAGGGAACCCAAAGCAGAGTTCAATCCCAGGACTCCAAGAGCCAAAGGCAGACGCTTAATAGACTGAGCCACCCAGGTGCCCCAATAAAATCTTTGGGGGAAAAAAAAGGTATGCAGAGCATGTATATCTTTATAAATCATGTAAACACTGAATATTGATTTAACTTAAAAAAAAAACTGTATTGGGAGGATGGAAACACTGGGAAGTATATTTGTGATGGTGGAAGGTGAAAACTGGCTAAGTTTCATTTCCCAAACTTAAAGTCAATTGACAAGACCTAATACTGACAAATTGAGAAGTCACTACATATTATTTAAAAATGTGGAATTAAAGATGGGAGGGAGGTAGGGAGAGAGAGGATAGGGGAGAAGGAAGGAAGAAATGCGTTCATAGCAGCATGAATAAAAATGAGTAAGATTGAATCCTTGCCCTCTGGGAGTGTGCAGGTCTACAGGTAAGCTTGTTGTGTGTATGGGAGTGTGCACCCGACGCCTGAGCAGCACACGGAGAGAGCACTTCAGGTACTGAGAGTGGGGACAGGGGAAGAGATCCGAAGGGATGCTCCATCAGAAATGAGGACAGGACTGAGTCTTGAAGAATGAATATGTGGTATCCAAATGAGGACGAAGGGAGCAGGTATTTCAGGCAGATGAATCAACATGGAGCCAAGCAATCATCAGAATGTATGAGAGGTGGGGGTATGGAGAGAGTGGTTGGGTTATGGACATGGGGAAGGGTATATGATATGGTGAGTGCTGTGAAATGTGTAAGCCTGATGATTCACAGACCTGTACCCCTCAGGCAAATAATACATTATATGTTAGCAAAAAATTTTTTTAAAAATGTATGAGAGGAACTTCAGTCTCTTCAAAGACTGGAGACATGGGGGATAGCACTGTGGGTGCAGTTCAGAAGCAAACTCTAGAGAGCTTTCTTTGACCAACTGAGTGGTTTGCACTTGTGCTGGGAGAGAAGCAGAGGGATATAGGGAAGGGAATGATACATTCTCTATAGGTAATTCTATATAAAATGTGTGAATAGATTTCAGAGAAAATGGTTGTGGACAGCAGAATTCTAAAACATGACTCCTCAGTGATCTTCTCCCTTGTATAATCCTCTCTCCTCTGAGTGTGAGGAGAACCTGTGAGGTATCACTCGAGTGACTGTGCTATGTTATATGGTATAGCTGACCTTAAATTAGGGAGGTTATCAGAGCAGGCCAAATCCAATCACACAAGCATTTTAAAGGCAGAGAATTTTTTCTCAAGCTTGTGGTAGAAGGGGATAGTCGGAGAGTCAAAGCCCAAGATGGATTCATGGGTTGTTTATTGCTAGATTGAAGACAGGAGGACTATACAAAGGAATGCAGGAAGCGTGTAGAAGCTGAGAGTGACCCGTAGTGGATAGCCAGCAGGGGACTGGAGACCGACCTCAAGGAACTGAATTCTGCCAACAACCTGAATGACCTTGGAAACACATTCCTCCCCCAGAGCCTCCAGAAGGAAATGCAGGCCTGCCCACACCCTGATTTCAGTGTGGGCAGAGAATCCAGCATGACATTCTGTACCAGACTTCTAACCTGCAGAACAATGACTAATAAATGGGTGTTCTTTTAAGACATTAAGTTTATGGTAGTTTATTACACAACAATAAAAAACTAATGTAATGGGTGATGGTAGGACCCCAGGTTAAGAAAGCTTTTAAAGTATTCCAAACTTGAGGCAAAGGAACTTTATCAAAGGCAGTACAGTGAAGAGGAAGGGTAAGAAACCAGGGACTTTAAGGAAATAGAATTACGTAAACTTTGAAGAACAGATGCTAATTGTTAGTTGGAAGGAGGAGCCCCGAATGACAACCCATTTCTAGATTAGCTCATGAGTTTAAGGATGGTGCCATTAACTTAGAAAAGGATAGCAAGAAGAGAAATAGTTCTGGGGCCACAAGGAGATGCTGAATTCAATTGGGTAGGGATGTCTAGTAAACAGCTGGGTACAGAATTAGGAACTTGGGGAAGAGGTCCCTATGTAGATATAGATAAGGGTAAAGATGAAGGAAACCTAATACTTAGCACTTAGCATATACCAAGAAGTGTGCTAAATGTGCTGGAGATTGAGGCATTTAATCCTCAAAGCAATCTAAGAAAGTAGGAACTATTATTAAACTTATAATGTAGATGAAGTAAAATACAGTCAGAGTGATTAAGTAATTTGTCCAAGATCACACACATAAGTAAGCAGAGGATTTTGAATTCAAGTCTGATTAATTTGACTCCAGATTTCATTCTGTTTTTAAAGATTTTATTTATTTATTTGAGAGAGAAAGAGAGAACAAGATGGGGGGAAAGCGGAGGGCGTGAGAAAGGGAGAGAGAATCTCTCAACCATACTCTGCACTGAGTGCAGAACCCAGTGCAGGGCTCGATCTCACAACCTGAAATTATGACTTGAGCTGAAACAAAGAGGTGGATACTGAACCAACGGAGCCACCCAGGCACCCTCTAGAGTGGGGTTATTCTTTTAATATTTCTCTATTATACTTTTCTATAGATATGAAACACACAAAAAGATGGATAATATAAAGTTATGACATAATTCTATACCAATCGCAAAACAATGAAAAAAAATATTATTGGCAATGGCAATGGCTCTGCCCCTGAACACTCCTCTTTCTTAATGCAGCATGAACTCTAGGATAAGTAGGAGCACAAAGGAGTCTACTCCCTCCCTGCACAGAATATCCAAAATTTTTAATGTGAACTGATGCTTGGAGAACATTGAGTCCCAAGGGAACTAATGTTAACTTATTGACAAAGGATGTAAACACAGGCTCAGTAATTTCTTCCCTCAGGAGCCTGATTAAACTTTGATGCTAAATGAGCCTTGTTTTCCAAGCTTCTGAAAAAGTTGCCGAGATCCACAGAGAATAAGATAAATTCATAATATTAGCCTGTTGATGGTTTGGAGACATTAAGTTGATGCATTTGCCTTGCCCTGAAGATATTTTCTGCAAATCCACAAACAGAAGGGATGTTGGCTTCTCCATTTTCAGGGCCTTTGTCTTCTTCAGGACAGTGAAGGGAAAAGAACACTTTGGGGTCTGGCAGTAGTGAGGTCTCCAGGCAAAAGGAAGTTGGGCAACTGAGTCCTTCTGTTCTGATGTTTTCATTCCCACGGCTACAGCAGGGGAGAGGTGTAGGGAGGCCACTTGTCCTTCCTAAACAATTCATTGTGATTTTGAGGTAAGACTGGATAAAGGGAATGGGCAGGAAAAGTTCATAACAATAGGGGAATTCAAATTCCTCTAGTTAAAACATGTGATCTTGGACAAGTTACTTAATCTCGCTGAACCTTTTTATTTCTTAGCACTTTCACTAAGCCGGGTACTGAGTTTCTGAAAGGGGAGTGGGAGAGAGTGGGTCAGACAGTGGGTGCAGTGGGTATCACAGTGACTTTACTGTCTCGGAGCTCTAGGGATTTTCATAGGAAGTGGTCCCAAGTACAACTTCGGCTCCTTGGTTCTCTATCTGTATGACCTTGACCAGCCCATTCATCTCTTCAAGATACTGCTTCCTTATCTCTCACATGTGATCATCACTTTTGGTGTCCATGCTAGAAGTCTTCATCCTGGATTATGTTAGACCAGGGGAGGTGAGGAGATCTGAAAACTGAGATCTGAAAACATGGAAGAAAAGGACAGCAAGAGAAGAAAGTTAAAGATGGAAAGTCCTTGCCCTGACTCTCCTTCCAGGTCGCTGTCCCAACAGCCGCACCTGAGCCTCTTCCTCTAGAAGGCCTTACTCTAGAAGCAAAGGATCTGAGCTCCTTCCTGATGTCCCTTCCTTCCTTCTCTCATTTCCTCATAGATCACAGCCCTGCAGATAATGGCTACGGAAAATGGCTCTTCAGTGATGGAGTTCATTCTGGTAGGACTAACAGATCAGTCTCAACTTCAGTTACCCCTTTTCTTTCTCTTCTTCCTGAACTATGTTGTCACTGTGGTAGGGAATCTGAGCTTAATTACTCTAATTTGCCTGAATTCTCACTTGCATACTCCCATGTACTTTTTTATCTTCAACTTATCTTTCATAGATCTCTGCCACTCCTTGATCATTACTCCTAAAATGCTGATGAACTTTGTATCAGAGCAGAATATCATCTCCTTTACAGAATGCATGACTCAGCTGTTTTTTTTCTGTTTCTTTGTCCATTCTGAGTGCTATGTGTTGACAGCCATGGCCTATGATCGCTATGTGGCCATCTGTAAACCCCTGCTGTACACAATTACCATGTCTCCTCAGGTCTGTTCTCTGCTGATGTTTGGTTCTTATGTGATGGGGTTAGCTGGTGCCATGATCCACACAGGGGACATGGTCAGATTGTCCTTTTGTGATTTGAACACCATCAGCCATTACATGTGTGACATCTTCCCCCTCCTCCAGCTCTCCTGCAGCAACACCTTTGCCAGTGAGCTGGTAGAGTCCATTGTTGTAAGCACAGTGGTCATAATATCCAGTTTCATTATTTTCATTTCATATGCTCTAATCCTGTCCAGTGTCTTCCATGTCTCATCAGCTCAGGGTTGGTCCAAAGCCTTCAGCACCTGTGGCTCCCACATAGTGACTGTTGGTCTGTTCTATGGATCTGGGTTGTTCACACATCTCAAGACCTCTCCTGCTGGTTCTATGGGCCAGGGGAAGTTCTTCTCAGTATTTTACACCAATATAGTACCCATGTTGAACCCTCTCATCTATAGTCTAAGGAACAAAGATGTCAAATGTGCTCTGAAAAAAACGCTGAAGAGAATTGCAAATTAAACAGAACTAATGTTACTGGGTTGTTGGGGTGTATATATGGTGTGTGTGTGTGTGTGTGTGTGTGTGTGTGTGTGTGTGTGTGTTTGCTCCCGTAATTTTCCTCAGAACAAGGTTTTTCCTTTAAACACTTATTTCTCTGTAAACATGGCAATTAAGCATGCGAACATTGTTAAATCTCATGGTTATTCTCAGCCCCATACTGAACTGAGCTTTATTCATAACAGTATGCTCCAGAGATTCAGCCCAATTCCTACTTCTTTTTTTTATTTAAATCCAATTAGCTAACATTTAGTGCATCATTAGTTTTTGATATAGTGTTCAGTGAGTGATTCATTAGTTGTGTAGAACACCCAATGTTCATCACATCATGTGCCCTTCTTTTTTTTATTTTTATTTTTTCAGCATAACAGTATTCATTATTTTTGCACCACACCCAGTGCTCCATGCAATCCGTGCCCTCTATAATACCCACCACCTGGTACCCCAACCTCCCACCCCCTGCCCCTTCAAAACCCTCAGATTGTTTTTCAGAGTCCATAGTCTCTCATGGTTCACCTCCCCTTCCAATTTCCCTCAACTCCCTTCTCCTCTCTAACTCCCCATGTCCTCCATACTATTTGTTATGCTCCACAAATAAGTGAAATCATATGATAATTGACTCTCTCTGCTTGACTTATTTCACTCAGCATAATCTCTTCCAGTCCCGTCCATGTTGCTACAAAAGTTGGGTATTCATCCTTTCTGATGGAGGCATAATACTCCATAGTGTATATGGACCACATCTTCCTTATCCATTCGTCTGTTGAAGGGCATCTTGGTTCTTTCCACAGTTTGGCGACCGTGGCCATTGCTGCTATAAACATTGGGGTACAGATGGCCCTTCTTTTCACTACATCTGTATCTTTGGGGTAAATACCCAGTAGTGCAATTGCAGGGTGATAGGGATCCCCATCACTCAGTTACCCCATCCCCCTACCCACCTCCCTTTCTGCAACACTCAGTTTGTTTCCTATAGTCAGGAGTCTCTCATGGTTTGTCTCCCTTTCTGATTTCTTCCCATTCAGTTTTCCCTCCCTTCCCCTATCATCCTCTGTACTACTCCTTATACTCCACATATGAGTTAAACCATATGATAATTGTCCTTCTCTGACTGGCATATTTCACTTAGCATAATACCCTCCAGTTCCATCATGTCGATGTAAATGGTAGGTATTTATCTTTTCTGATGACTGAGATATTCCATTGTATATATGACCCACATCTTCTTTATCCATTCATCTGTTGAAAGACATCTTGGCTTCTTCCACAGTTTGGCTATTGTGGACATTGCTGCTATGAACTTTGGGGTACATTTGGCCCTTCTTTTCACTACATCTATATCTTTGGGGTAAAAACCCAGTGGTGCAATTGTTGGGCTGTAGTGCAGCTCTATTTTTAACTACTTAACAGCTACATGCAGAAGAATGAAACTGAACCATTCTCTTAACATCATACACAATGGTATACTTATAATGGATGAAAGACCTAATGTGAGACAAGAATCCATCAAAATCCAAGAGGAAAATGCAGGCAGTAACTTCTTTGACCTCAGCCGCAGCAACTTCTTGCAAGACATGTCTCTAAAGGCAAGGGAAATGAAAGCAAAATTGACCTATTGGGACTTCATCAAGATAAAAATTTCCGCACAGCAAAGAAACAGTCAAAAAAACTAAAAAGCAACCTACAGAATGGGAGAAGATATTTGTAAATGACACGTTAGATGAAGGGCTAATATCCAAGATCTATATGGAACTTATCAAACTCAACTCCCAATTCCTACTTCTTTTTAGACCAGTTCCTACTTTGCCTCTTTCCATGTACTTTTCATACATAAGCAAACATTATAGTGGAATGGTATCTGATAATGTAACCCTGCTTTGTTTTCCCTAAAAACAATTACATATGGCCCCTTCTGGTTTTCAGCATTTTTAAAATTTTTACTGTATAAGTTATAAATTTTCCAGAATTTCAGAGTTCTTTTAGTCCTGGCTTCTATACCAGATTTCCTAACCCACAGATGAGGTAGAGAAAGATAGATACCTTGGTGAACTTTGGTTTCCAATAATTTTTTATTCCTGTGGATGGCTGAGAATGAGTGAGACTCACCAACCTGCCAACCTTCAAACTCACCCATGGTGAAAATCACAGACATTTCTTGAGAAGCACGGCTAGGTTTCTAGCATTGAGCAAATGCTCTGATATATTAGAAAGAAAATTGCTACTGTCCTGTCTTCTGATTGGCTTTTTTCTCCTAATATTTTCATAATTCTCAAAAAATACTTTGAGATCCTTAATGAATCAAACAAAATTCACAGCTTAGGTAGTGTCCTTGGCCACAAAATAAAGTGTCGGGTTCAACATGAGGCTTCTCCGCCCAGATATTCCCTTTTGCAAAGGTTGGAAGCCTTTCTTTTTCTATTCAAGGCATGCAAACAAAAATGAGCGGACCCTTGTCATGGAGGGTTTCATGCTTTCCATTTGTAACTTAGGCTTTAGAGGAGACAGAATTAACATTTATGGAGTTCTTAACAGGAGTTGTGTCCTTTCAAATGTTAATCATAATGCAAGTCCTAAGGTTCTGCTTTAGAGATGGAAAAACTAAGATACAGATATTAGTCCTGCAATTAGTTCAAACCAGAGCCCAGATTTGTAATTAATTCATCTAAAAACAAGTCCTGTATTCTTTCCGTGTTATCATTTGCCTCTCAGGGCAGAATTAAAGGTGTAAAAAGGAAATATAAGAGAAGGGAGATAAAAATCTGAAGAATTATTTTAGAATCTGCCTGAAAGTGAGGGTAGGAATGACACCCTTAGCTGAAAGTCTCTGTAAATAGAAGAATGAAAGGTTTTAACACCAGACTAGAGAAAGCTTATGCTTCTAGAAATATTTAATATGAATTTTTATAATTATATGGTGTAATACTGATGAGGCTGACTGAATCTCTGTGAAAACTTTAGGAAGTATTTAACATTTGGAAAAAGGAAAAAATATAATCTTTAATAATACAAAATATCAAAAAATAGCACTTTACCAAATTTCTTGTTTTGTGTGAATACAGAGCTACAACACTATTTATTTTCCTTAATGATTCTCAGGGGGACCAAAGAAAGGCACTCCCTTACATGCTGTATTAGGGACTGTGGTAAGCTCAACAAAGCCTCACTATCTGTGCGATATTTATGCTTTGTTGAAGGGATCTCAAGTATTAGCTTAAAAATATGGCGTATGTTGATAAGAGTTAAGAACCAAGAGAAATGAACCTAATTAATTTAAATTAATTTAATCTAACTTCTGTTATAAAAGCATTGGATATAAGATATCTATATATTACATATGTAGATAAACCTACGTATTTCAGACTGTCATAATTTTGTTGAACTCCCTGTCTAATCAAAATTTTGTTGACATCTCTGTCTAATCAAATAGACTTTAACCACATAGTCTTTCTTCTTTCTCTTATGCATGGTTAGTCTAGAATCAGGCAAAATAAATACTTATGGAATTAAGTTTGTAAACTTGTTAGATAGAATATTTCTCCAAGCCAGATTAAAAGTTTATGTTAATAAAAACTACCATTTTTTCCATTAGAAAATTAGCTTTCTTTAAATGCATGACTATAACTCTTCAAGATTGAAAAAAGAATCTGGTTCAATACAATAGAAAGAAATATAATTCTTTCTGTAGTAACACACATATCCTTCAAACTGGCTAATGTTCTAGGTAACCAGCACTCCCCATTTGTAAAATACCTTGTTTCTCCTGAAGAACTCGTATTTCCTTTGAAACAAAAAAGAAACTTTGTGGTTGGGCTACCATATAAATGAGGAAGAACATGCAATTTTACCTTCAGAAACTAAAATGAAATAGGGTTGGGTTGTACTATTTATTATATATGTGAAATTAAAAACCCATCTCCAAAATGTAACTTATGCCCATGTCAGTGGAAGTTACTAAAACCAAGTAAATAAATTAGCTGTGTATGCAAAGTGGCTGTGGAATTTTTATAACATGAGAATTCATCATGGTAGATAAAATTTTGTCTCAGGGTGGCCACAGAAACAGAGTACAGACATCTCTGCGATTTTGCATGGTCCTCAGGTTTGACTTAAACTATGATAAAAACTGATGGCATATCGGTATCCTCATTAGGACTGGCTGCTGCCTTGCCCTAAATCTTAGGCTCTAGAATGCTACGTATTAGATACCACACCAGGAAAGCAATGTCATTATTAGTTTTACCAATGAGTCCTCTTTCATGTAACACCAACCTCACTTGCTACAAGTTTGGTTTTTTGCCACTAAAGCTATTAGAAGTAAGTTACATACAAATTCTTCTTCTGTTCACAGACCTGTACCCCTTGGGATAAAAATATATGTTTATAAAAAATAAAAAATTAATTATAAAAAAAAAAACACTATGGGGAAGACAGGATCAAAAGGACTTAGTTTACCTGGATTGTCTAGTTTAGGCTATATTCAAGCCACATTTTCAGGGTATTTGGTGATAATATCATGATACTTTGGTGCATGGCTAAGTTCAACATAATATACTTTCACTTACTATGGACTCTGGAACCCACAACATTTCTTTAGGATTGAAAGGAGGACAGAAGAGAATTAATCCACAAGATAGCATTGTCTCTCAACTCTATACTCCTCTCTCTTCCATGTATCTCCAAGGTTAGAAACCTGCTGCCTTCATATTAGCAACACTCCTCCAGTCTTGATATAGTGATGAATAATTTGTCCCTTGTCCTGGGATCAAGCCCCACATTAAGTCCCTGCTCAGTTGGAAGCCTGCTTCTTCCTCTCCCTCTGCCTTTCCCCACCACTCATGCTCACTCTCCCTCTGCCCTCAAGTAAGTAAATAAATCTTAAAAAAAAAAAAAAAAAGGAATGAGCTATAGATACATGCAACAACCTAGAAGAATTATACTGAGTGAAAAGCCAATCTCAAAATGTTACAGATTGTATTATTCCATTTATATAATATTAATTGAGTTAATTTTATTGATAGCAGATTAGGGGTTTTCAGAATTTGAAGATAGAAATTAAATTTAAGGAGAGAAGTGGATGTAATTGTAAAAGAACAACATGAGACGTCTTTGTGCTGAAACCCTCTGTATCTTTAACTATGGGAGGTGAATGCACAAGTCTACACATGTGATGAAATTGTATAGAACTACATACACACACACCAGTAAACATTAAACTGGGAAAATCTGAATAAAACCAGTGGATTAAGTCACTATCAATATCTCGGTTGTGATATTATACTATAATCTTAAAAAGTTACCAATGGGGAAAACTGAATAAAAGATACATGAGTTCTCTCTGCATTGTTTTTATAACTTCATGTGAATCTACAATTAAAATTAGAAGTTTCATTTTTTAAAAAGATAAAGAATATAGGCTTTTATCTCTGAAACAGAGAAGTTAAAACATTTCAAGAAATTTTTAAAAAATTTCTGGGTGGCTGGGTTGCTCAGTGGGTTAAGTCTCTGTCTTCGGCTCAGGTCATGATCTCAGGGTCCTAGGATCAGGTCATGATCTCAGGGCCCTGGGATCGAGCCCCATATTGGGCTCTGTGCTCATCACGGAGCCTGCTTCCTCCACTCTCTCTGCCTGCCTCTTTGCCTACTTGTTATCTCTCTCTCTGTGTCAAATAAATAAAATCTTAATCTTAAGATATTACTCATTTAGGTTGATTTTATTATTATCTTTAATTTGAGGTGAACATTTTCAGTGCTATCAATGTTTTACATACTAGAACAGCTTTCTTAAACTTTGATGGATCCTTAATATATATGGTTAGGGAGCATCTTATGTTCATTCTGTTCCTATCAGAATGAATTTCCCCCACCTGGGCCACCCAACATAACAATAAATGGTGAGATGACCTTGTTTTGTGTCCATATTTATTTGTTGGGATGGATGCTCCACGAGAATGGGGACCATATCTGCAGAGTTCAGTGCTGTATCCCCAATGCCAAATGCAGAGCTCAGTACATCATAGATGCACATTTAAATGTTGCTTACATTGATATGTGAAAAAGAAAAAAAGCAATGGAAGTGGCCACCATCCAGAGCAGCAGATGTGTGTGGGAAGTGGAAAATGAGGGATGAAGGAAGTAGAATTCTATGTCAGGAGCTGGTAGCAGAGCCTCAGAGAATATGCCTGTACTCCCATGGACTGTTCTCCGAGCTCTGGTGAGAGGGGCAACAGACAAATGTGACAGAAACCCGGGGGCCTAAGCAGCTGTTCTTTTTCTCAGAGAAGAACAAAAAGAGCAATATATCATCTGATTAGGGGAGAGGGAGGCGGCAAGAGACTAGTGCGCAGAGATGTCTGGTTCCTGAGCACAGCAAGATCCTTCTGGAGACTCCCAAAAATTCTGGAGGAAATTTCACAAGAGTCAAATTCCTACATTAGTTAGTGCAAGTAGGAAGTGCAAGCAGTTGAAAATTATGTATTTTAATGCATCATTAATAGTTTTTAAATCTTAGAATTAGAGGTCTTCTAGTGCAACTGTCCCTATCCATGGTGAAATAGATTTGAAAACCTTTCTGATAATCATTCAGCTTCCTCCCAGATATTTCTAGCTGTGGTCACTTGAAGGAAAAACCAACTCCAGCACTTCAGATTATAGGTCTCAGGGATCTGACAAAAATATTTTCCCAGGACTCCATCAAATGAGCATCAATCACCTGGAAAGCCCACAAACTTTTAAAAATGTTACAAATAAGTAAAACAAAAATTTCTTTTAATTCACAAAATATTAATTTCCTGCAGGGAATACGATTGTTTTTTTTTTTTTTTTTTTTTTATGATCAGGTG
>NC_081557.1:85628929-85682703 GCF_022355385.1 Mustela nigripes | reverse complement strand
CTATCTAGCTGATCTCCGGCTAGCTGAAGCAGTCTCAGCTTGCTACTTCTCCGCCATCTTGACTCCTCCCCCGGGGAATACGATTGTAATGAAAAAGTGCACAATACTCTTCTTATCCTCTAGAAATTAATTAACAACAACAACAAAAAAGAAATGAATTAACTTTGGGGAGGGACAAATCTTCCAGACATGTTGTTTTGTTTGTTTGTTTGTGTTTGTGTTTTTGCTTTTTTTTTTAAATTAACATATAATGTATTATTTGCCTCAGAGGTACAGATCTGTGAACATCAAGCTTACACATTTCATAGTGCTCACCATAGCATATACCGTCCTCAATGTCCATAACCCAGCCACACTATCCCTACCACCCCACCCCCCAGCAACCCTCAGTTTTTCATGAGTTTAAGAGTCTCTTATGATTTATCTCCCCCTGATCCCATCTTGTTTCATTTTTTTCCCTCCCTACCCTCCATGACCACCCTGTCCTGCCTCTCAAATTCCTCATATCAGAGAGATCATATGATATCATATGATAATTGATTTATTTTGCTCAGCACAATATCCTTTAATTCCATCCACATCATTGCAAATGGCAAGATTTCATCACTTTTGATGGTTGCATAGTATTCCATTGTGTGACTATGTGTATGTATGTGTGTGTAAATATATATCTCCCATATCTTCTTTATCCATTCATCTGTTGATGGACATCTAGGCTCTTTCCATATTGTGGATATTCCTGCTGCAAATATTGGAGTGCACATGTCCCTTCGGGTCACTACATTTGTATCTTTAGGGTAAATACCCAGTAGTGCAATTGCTGGGTCATAGAGTAGCTCTATTTTCAACTTTTTGAGGAATCTCCATACTGTTTTCCAGAGTGGCTGCACCAGCTTGCATTCCTACCAACAGTGTAGGAGGGTTCCCCTTTCTCCACATCCTCGCCAAAATCTGTTGTCTCCTGACTTGTTAATTTTAGCCATTCTGACTGGTAGATACCAGAGATACCACTGTGGTTTTGATTTGTATTTCCCTGATGCCCAATGGTGTGGAGCACTTTTTCATGTTGGTCGTTTGGATGTCTTCTTTACTCTGTTCATGTCTTCTGCCCATTTCTTGATTGGATTATTTGTTCTTTGTGTGTTGAGTTTGATAAGCTCTTCATAGATTTTGAATATTAGCCCTTTATTTGATATGTCATTTGTGAATATCTTCTCCCATTCTGTCAGTTGTCTTTTGGTTTCATTGACTGTTTCCTTTGCTGTGCATAAGCTTTTGGTCTTGATGAAGTTCCAATAGTTCATTTTTGCCCTTGCTTCCCTTGCCTTTGGTGATGTTTCTAGGAAAAAGTTGCTGCAGCTGAGGTTGAAGAGGTTGCTGCCTGTGTTTTTCCCAAGGATTTTGATGGATTCCTGTCTCACATTGAAGTCTTTGGTCTGTTTTGAGTGTGTTTTTTGTTTGTGGTGTAAGGTAATTGTCAGTTTCATTTTTCTGCATGTGGCTGTCCAATTTTCCCAACACCATTTGTTGAAGAGACTGTCCTTTTTCCATTGGACATTCTTTCCTGCTTTGTCAAAGATTAGTTGGCCATAGAGTTGAGGGTCCATTTCTGGGCTATTTTGTTCCATTGGTCTATGTGTCTGTTTTTGTGCCAATACCATACTGTATTGATGATTACAGCTTTGTAATCGAGCTTGAAGTCTGGCATTGTGATGCCACCAACTTTGGTTTTCTTTTTCAACATTCCTCTGGCCATTTGGGGTCTTTTCTGGTTCCATATAAAGTTTAGGATTATTTGTTCCATTTCTTTGAAAAAACATTGATGATATTTTTATAGGGTTTGTGATAAATGTGTAGTTTGCTTTAGTTAGCATAGATATTTGCACATTATTTTTTCTTCCAATCCATGATCATGGAACGTTTTTCCATTTCTTTGTGTCTTTCTCAGTTTCTTTCATGAGTACTTTATGGTTTTCTGAGTACAGATTCTTTGCCTCTTTGGTTAGGTTTATTCCTAGGTATCTTATGGTTTTGGGTGCAATTGTAAATGGGATCAACTCCTTAATTTCTCTTTCTTCTGTCTTGCTCTTGGCGTATAGAAATGCAACTGATTTCTGTGCATTGATTTTATATCCTGACACTTTCCTGAATTCCTGTATGAGTTCTAGCCGTTTTGGAGTGGAATCTTTGGGTTTTCCACATAAAGTATAATATCATCTGCAAAGAGTGAGAGTTTGACTTCTTCTTTGCCAATTTGGATGCCTTTTATTTCTTTTTGTTGTCTGTTTGCTGAGACTAGGACGTCTAGTACTATGTTGAATAGCAGTGGTGATAGTGGACGTCCCTGCCGTATTCTTGACCTTAGCAGAAAAGCTCTCAGTTTTTCCCCATTGAGAATGATGTTCACTGTGGGTTTTTCATAGATGCCAGTCATGTTGTTATTAGAGGACCAGCACATGGAGTATTTTGAAATACAAACATTTGCTTAACAAAAAGCCGTGTAAATTTTAATCACAATATTTACAAGATTCTTATGTGATTTTTAAATAGAAAAATAAGTAAATCAAAAACAAGAGAAAAGCCCAGATCAAGACAGGAATGGAGACATAACTCTAAAGAGAATTATTCAACTCTAAACCAGGCAGTTCAGTCAAACAGCCACCAGGTTGTGCTGGTGACTCAGTGATGTTTAAACAAGGGTGGGGGAGGAGACTGCCTAAATGTATAGTCATGGATTTTACATAAGTTCCTGTATAAAATTTTTTATTATGTTCATTTAGCCAACATATAATACATTATTCCTTCCTTAATATCCATCACCCAGTTACCCCCTCTCCCCACCCCCCTCATTCTGTAACCTTCTGTAACCCCCAGTTTGTTTCCCAGAGTCCAGAGTCTCTCATGGTTTGTCTCCCTCTCTGATATCTTCCCTGTATAAAATTTTTAACTCGTTATTAAAACATATAAACTTTTAAAAAAGATGTTCTTTAGGGGAAAATTTAAACAGGTTGAATATATTCAATTTGCAAAACATACTGGGCACTTACTATGTTGTGTGATGAGGGAAGAATGGATAAGACATGGCAATCACACCGTAAATAACACACACAAATATAAACAAAATATTCCAGCAAAATGTTAGATTCAAGTATTTTTTTGTCATTATTTTGTTTATTGCTGTATCCCCATCACCTAGAAAAAAATAGGGGTACAAAACATAGTTGTTGAATGAATGAAAGAGTTGATTAATTAACAATTACATAATAGATGTTTAAAAAAATGTTATGGATAAAAAAATAAGTGTTATTATATTCTCTAGTTTTAAATGCTTACCAATATAATATATGATCCAAGTTTATTCCTACAAAACAGTGTTTTAACCATCTTAAAACCATTTGTTGAAAATTTAAATTTTACAAATCCTGAGGATATACCTTGAAGAAGTATCCTTGTTTGCTATTTTCTGGAATAAATCGTGTCAAGAAGATAAATTCTGTGTTTTTTGTAATCATACCAGAATGTTTTATAACACTAGATTGCATTACAAAATTATTTGTTCTTATTTTACTTTCATTATATAAAATTATGGAACTATAAATCTTTTTTTTAACCAAACACTGTGAAGATTGTGACATATTCCCAGAATGAGATTGATCTGTCCCCTGTCTTGTGAGAGTTGTTGAAAACAAATCAAGGTTAAATGTTCCACTGTAATGACTTTCTTCATCTCATTCTGGACACAAACTTTTTTTAAATTTTTTTATTTTTTATAAACATATAATATATTTTTATCCCCAGGGGTACATGTCTGTGAATCGCCAGGTTTACACACTTCACAGCACTCACCATAGCACATACCCTCTCCAATGAGGGACAAAAACTTTTTAAGGGTACGTGCAAGTAATCATTTTGGAATCTAAACCAATGCAGACTATATCTCACTTACAGGGTACTGCTGCTGTGTCTACCCTCTCTTCCATGTTATTTTGCAGTCATTTCTCCAGATTGTCACTTTCTCTTTTCTCTTATTGCTATATTTCATATTTCTATTTCTTTCCATTCCTTCCTAGAAAGCAATGTGTATTAGTGCAAAAAAGCAATCGAGTTAGTGCCAGACAAAGTGGGGTTTAAAAATAGGATCTGCCAAAAATCATGATTATCTCTTGGATGCAGAAAAGGCGTTTGACAAAATACAACATCCATTTATGATTAAAACTAAGGGAGGGTATAGAAGGAATGTATCTCAACATAATAAAGGGCATATATGACAAACCCACAGCTAACACCATACTCAATGTTGAAAACTTACAGCTTTTCACTCACCACTTTTATTCAACATAGAATTGGAAGTCCTAGCCAGATCAATAAGGCAAGAAAAAGAAATAAAAGGCATTCAGATTGTAAAGGAAGTAGTAAAACTGTCACTATTTGCAAATGACATAATACTATATATGGGGGAGCCTGGGTAGCTCCATCAGTTAAGTGTTCAACTCTTGATTTCAGTTTAGGTCATAATCTCGAGCCCTGCCTAGGGCTCCACACTAAGCACAGAGCCTGCTTAACATTCTATTCCTCTCCCTGTACCCCTCACTCCCTGCTTGCACATGCTCTCTCTCTTTCTCTCTAAAAAGAACAAATAAATAAAACATTTTTTAAAATACCATATGTGGAAAACCCTAAACACTCCACCAAAAAAGCCATAAGAATTAGTAAATGAATTGAGAAAATGTGTAAGATACATAATCAATATACAGAAGCTGGTTGTGTTTCCATATACTAATAACAAACTATCAGAAAGAGAAATTAAGAAAACAATGCCATTTACAATGGCATCAAAAAGAATGAAAGATAAAGTAAATTCAACCAGGAGGTAAAAGACCTGTAGACTGAAAACCATAAGACATTGATGAAAGAAATTGAAGACAGAAATAAATAAAAGATATTCCATGCTTATGGATTGGAAAATTAATAGAGTTAAACTCTTCATTTTATTACCAAAACTATCTAAAGATTTAATGCATTCCCTGTTGAAATTCAAATAGCATTTTTCACAGAACCAGAACAAATAATTCTAAAATGTGTATGTAACCACAAAAAGTCCCAAATAGTCAAAGCAATCTTAAGAAAATGAATAAGCCAGAGACATCATGTTCTGCGAATTCAAATGATATTACAAAGTTATAGTTATCAAAACAATATGGTATTAGATTAAAAACCAATACAGAGATAATTGGAACAGAATAGAGAGCACAGAAATAAACCTATGCATATATGCTCAACTAATTTACAACAAAGAAGCCTATTACATACAGTGGGGAAAGGACAGTCTCTTAAACAAATGGTGTTAGGGAAACTGGACAGCAACATACAAAAGAATTCACCTGGACCACTGTCTTACACCATACACAAAAATTAACTCAAAATGCATGAAAGGCTTGAAACCATAAACTCCTAGAAGAACACATAGGCAATAAAACTCCATGACATCAGTCTCAGTGATGATTTTGGGCGTTTGAAGGCAACAAAGGCAACAAAAGTGAAAATGAATAAGTGAGACTACATCATCCTTAAAAGCTTCTGTAAGGCAAAGGAAATGGGCAGCAAAGTGAAAGGGCAGCCTACTGAATGGGAGAAAATATTCTCAAGTAACTTATCTGATAAGAGGCAATATCCAAAATATATAAAGAACTCATACAATTCAATAGCAATAACAAAAAAAAAAAAATCAGACTGAAATGAGGGAGAGGATCTGATGGACATCTTCCAAAGAAGATATGCAGAAGGTCAACAGGTACATCTAAAGATGCTCAACATCACTAGTCATGAGGAAAATACAAATCAAAACCATGGCAAGATGTCACCTGTTGGAATGACTATTATCAAAAAGATAATAGCTAACAAGTGCTAGCAAGGATGTGGAGAAGAGGGAACCCTCATGCACTGCTGGTGGGAATATAAATTGGTACAACTGCTATGGAGAACAGTATGGAAGCCCTTCCAAAAAGTAAAAATGAACTACTATATGATCCAGCGATTTCACTTCTGGGTATTTATCCAAAGAAAACAAAAACACTTACTTGAAAATGTATATGCACCCCAGTGTTCATTGTAGCATTATTTACAATAGCAAGGATATGGAAACAATCTAAGTGTCCATCGACAGATGAATGAAGAAAAGGTAGTGTATAAGTATGTATAAATAATAATTATATAATTTGTGAAATGGAATAGTTATAAGATGGAATATTATTTTGCCATAAAGAAGAATGAAATCTTGCCATTTATGACAGCACAGATAGATCCTCAGAGCATTATGTTAAATGAAATAGGACCGAGAAAGATAAATACCATATGATCACACTTATATGTGATATCTAAAAACAAAAACAAAAACAAAAACAAAAACAAAAACAAAAACAAGCTCATAGATACAGAGAAATATTGGTGGTTGCCAGAGGCAAGGGTAGGTGGTGGGTAAAATAGGTAAAGGAAGTCAAAAGTTACAAACTTCCATTTAAAAAATAAATAACCCATTAGGATATAATGTACAACATGGTGACTATAATTAGTAATACTGTATTGCATATTTGAAAGTTGCTTAACTTTAATCTTAACAGTTCTCATTATAGGAAAAAAAATCTGTAACTATATTTGGTGGTAGATGTTAACAAGATATTGTGGTGGTCATTTCACAATATATGCAAATATTGAATCGTGTTGTATACCTAAAAGTAATATAATGTTATGTATTAGTTAAACCTCAATTTAAGAAAAAAAAAAGATCTGCCACATTCTCGTGACATTCAGCAGATTCTTTAACTTGGGAATAGTTTATTCCTCTGTAAAAGATGATAGTCGAGAGAATACACATTATTTCTAACTTCTAAGAGGCTGAAGAAAAATGGGAGTTGCATGGAAAGGTATTCAATTCACTCCTAGGAAGTTCCTCTGCCACATTTCTTTCCTTTTTCAAAGAGGAGGAAAAGATCTTTATATTTCCCAGGGAACTATATTTGCACAGTTAAGAAAACAAAGAAATTTTATGCTATAGACAGCCCTGTCCCTAGCCCTTAGCTAGGGACAATATGCTGTGGGGTTTTTTTGCTCTTATGGTTATGGGGCCCAGAATTTTTGTCTAAAACTTGGATAGCTAGAAAATAAAAGGAGTATAAATAAAAATGAACAAGACAGCAAAAATGTTACATTGTGCCTTCTATAGCATGAGTTACTAAGGGCCAGGAAAGAAATTTGACAAATGTAATGTCTCTGTAAATGTTGTCCAAAGAGGGCAGGCAGTTTGATGAGCATTATACATTGCTAGAAATAAAAGTAAATGAAAAAGAGCCAGTAGAGTTTTAGTTCTAGCTTGAGAGAGAAAGAGATCCAAACTTCAAATTGGCTCTATCAAGTCCTATTTGATAAGGTGAATTTAATCAAGGTTGTATGATAAATTTTAACAAATATCCATTGTGGGGATGATCATATGACTTTTTTCTCCTCACTCTATTAATAAACAAATTATATTAGATTTCCTAATGTTGAGCCATCTATGCAGCCATGGACTAAATCCTACTTAAATGAGTTAGTGATTAGTTACTATTTTTTTTTCCTGCTGCTGAAACACCTGAAATTTTATTTAGGATTTTTTTTTTAATTTTTTTTTAAGATTTATTTATTTGACAGACAGAGATTATATGTAGGCAGAGGGGAGAGGGAAGAGCAGGCTCCCCGCTGAGCCGAGAGCCCGATGTGGGACTCGATCCCAGGACCCTGAGATCATGACCCGAGCCGAAGGCAGAGGCTCAACCCACCGAGCCACCCAGGTGCCCCTATTTAGGATTTTTTAATTGATTTTCATAAGTAAGGTTGGTCTGTAGTTTCCTATATTGTATGCAGTCTTGCCAGATTTTGGCATCAATGTTATGCTTACATCATAAAAAATAATTTTGGAGACTTTCTTCTTTTTCTAGGCTTTAGATAAGTTTAAATAGTATAGGAACTATTTGTTCTTAGGCTAAATTCTTCTGTGAAACCATTTGGGTCTGGGAATTTTTGTAACTGACAACTTTCTGTATTTATCCTATGGAATTGGGCTATACATTTTCTATATGTCTCAGCATTTGTTTTATTAAATTATATTTTCCTCAAAAATGTTCTATTTTATCCAGGCTTCTTAATTCATTTGAATAGAGCTGAAACAAAGTATTTTATTTGGAGGGTTTTTATTTCTTCTACTTCTACTTCCCACTTCTTTCTTAATTTTTGTATTTGTTCTCCCTCCCTTTTTTTCTGAATTAGAATAGATAGAAGTTCATCTATTGTATATTTTTGCCAAGAATCTACTGTTTAATTTCTGTGTTCATTCTGCTACTGTGTTTTCCAATTCAATAATTTCTGATTTTGACTTTATTAGTTCCTACCCTTTGTTTTTAATTTATTATGCTTATTTTCCTGACATATTAAGTGCTTATTACATTTATTTTCATTGTTCTGTTTATTGATACAGTATTTAAGGTTATGAGTTATTTTTCTGCTCTAGCTATACACATATCCCATGAGTTGTAAAATGTTGGATTTTCATATTCCTCTTCTAGATAATTTGTAATTTTTTAAAGATTTTATTTATTTATTTGAGAAAGAGAGAGAATAAGAAAGAGAGAGAGAGAGAATCTGAAGCAGATTCCATACTGAACATAGAGCCTGTCGTGGGACTTGACCTCACAACCATGAGATCATGACCTGAGCTGAAGCCAAGAGTTGGATACTTAACCAACTGAGCCACCCAGGTGCCCCTAGATAATTTGCAATTATGTGTGTTTTCTTTCACCTACAAGTAGTTTTAAAGAGAGTTTGCAATAGCCAGATAATAGAGCACTTTGCATTCTGGTTATGTCATTAGGTTTAGTTTTACTGCAGCAGTGACCAGAAAACATTATCTGTACTATTTCCAATATATGAAATTTACTGAAGTTTGCTTATGTGACCTAATATCCATTAAATTTATATGACTGTCTTGTCCTCTTCACAATAAGTTGTCTTTCTAATTTCTAAGACACAGAACTGTGCACACGCACACTCACACACATACCTATACATATATATTAAATTTATATAATGGAAATGACATATCAGTTACATTTATCTAACTGATTATCTTAATTAGATATAAGATTTTCTGTCTTTTGTCCTCTTTTTCTGGAAACTTGTTTTGTTATTGACTGAGAAAGGTAATTGAAAGTTTCCTTCCACCAATATATTTTTCTTCTTACAGCTCTTGATGTTTTATCTTATTTCATGGGAAGTCAAGACTATTACACATACATTGTTAATTGTAGCATTATAGAGTACTCACCTTAGCATTTTTGGCCCAATTTCCGTTCTCATATCCATATTATTATTTATTTGTTTATTCATTTCCTTCACTTGGTACATTTTGGCCACCACTTTTATTTTCAACCTTCTTGAATCCTTTGGTTTACATGTATTTTTTGTATGCAACATAAAGTTGTATTTTGCTTATTGATTCAGCCTGAGTCTTTTTCTAGTAATAAGTGGTTAGGACATTTACACTTATTTATGTAAAATATATTTGCTTTAAATCTATCATAATATGCTGTGGTTTCATATTTTATATTTATTTTAGTCATTCACTAGATGGTTTGCTTTCCTTCCTCTTTTTGTGTGTGATATATAAATGCACACTTTCATGATTACAACTTTGTATAAAACTCTTTACTATATCTATTAGTTCCCTACTATGATTAATGAAGCAACTAACACATTTCCACTTTCCACTTACTATCCCCTCTCCTTCTTTTCAACCACCCAGATTTAGTCAATAATAAATTATTTTGTAGTGTTTGCTTTACCCTCTTAAATATACTTTTTCATTTTGTTTGTCAGTTTGTAGATACTCTTGTCTTACCTCCAAGGAGATGTCAAATTGTTCTAATTTGCCAGAGGTCCTAATTTAGGGTTCTCGATTTCAGAAAGCTGATCAGTTAATACTTCTTCAGTTTATTTATCAATTCAGGCATGTGGTTGTGCATATTAATGGAAACATGAGACAGTTTTAAGCCCTATGATCCCATAAAGTGAAATCTTGAACTCTTTACCTGTAGCATAGTAAGAATTTAGTGAATATCTGTTGAACTCATAAATGGTTGGGCAAATTTTATAAGCTAAGCAAATATTGGTATGATTTTGAAGGGTAACAGAATTTGCCACTCCAAAATATAACATTCTTGGCATAAGGATTATTTGGAGCTGAAGGCAATTTTAAGAAAAAGTAGATATAAGAAAAACTCTGCTTTCCTCCTATTTACCTAAAAGCAAGACATAAATTTGTAAAGGTGGTTCCCCTTCTCTCCCTACCAGGAAGAACAGAAGTTAATCGGTGAAGAAAACTCTCAACACTTCTCAGCACAGAGACCTCACCAGCAGAATTACATAATAAACCTTACTAACTAGTCCTTACCATCCATTAGTTACCCCTCATATTTTTACCTTTTCACAATTTGCCACTCCTAAAGGCTCAAAGCCCTTTTCTTTTATCTTGCCACCTCCCTAAAAATTTACTATACTTTTTCTTAAGATACCATTTAAGCCCAGTTTCTAACTACGCATCACTGAGTACTCCTGTGTGTGAGTGCAGCATGCACATGTTAATACACATACTTCTGTTTGTCTCTTTTTAGCTGTTTTTTGTCTCTCTAATTTTTAGGGCCCTAGTGAAGGAATCTAAGATGGGAAGAGGGGATTTTGTTCCTCCCTTACAGTTTCTGTTAACCCAATACTGATCAAGGGGGAGCATCCAAAGCATGCAAAAATGACAGCTTTGGTTCCCAGAAGTCCTTTATGCTAAAAGTACAAAGATAAGAGATTTAGCAATAGTAATCACTCATTCTTCTTTCCCTGTGAGATCTAACTAGTCAGGAAATACAAGGACCCAAAAGAGGACCAAAATATTACAATCTTTATTAATAGCAAAGATGATTAGGGACATATGTCAGGACTCCGATCTCCCTCCCAGAACCTGGACTGTATCTTACCCAATAAGATATAAGAGGAGGGCTTGGAAATGAAATAGTACAGCTCTGGCTTGTCCTTGTCAAGATTTTGCATTAATTCAATACCAACAGGTCAGTAATGAAGAGATTGTGTATAGTTTCATCCATGACCAACTTGTCTCTTTTCTCATCTTAAGCTGTCGGATTAACCTATCTTCCTCTCATAGAGTACAGCAAGTAAGAAAACAAAAATAGGGGTGGAAAGGCCCAGTTCTTAATTGTTCCCTCCTGGCAAGTGAAACCAATTCTGTTCTTTGGCAGAGGTTGCTAATTGCCTACCCAATAGCTGTTTCCTCCTTCTTAATTAGTAACAAAATCCTGGTTTGTTTGTTTTTTTTTTTTCCAGATGGCAATGTCCTGAGGTTAAATACTAAGTTGCCCCTTCTCCCTTGTAAGTTGGGGGTGGGGGGCTAATATGTTGTCAGTGGAGATTAACTCATTGAATAGGTAAAGCATCTTCTGTCTTTCTTTGTCCTTGTGTCTTCTTGCTGCTTGGAATGTGGACATGGAAGCTCCAATAGCCATCTGGATCTCATGCATCCATGAGAATAAAGTCGCTATTGAGACAGAAGAGAAGAGAGAGTCTGAGTCCTTGCTGACTCACACTGCCATATCATCCTTGGACTGCCTACTATTCTAGACTCTTTTTATGTTAGAGAAAAACAAACCTTTATGAGTGTAAGCCTCTGCAGTCAGACTCTTGTTATTAGTAGCTGAAGCAATTGGTAAATGACGGATTTCATTTATGGAAGTGTGAGGGAAGAGAGGTAATAATGTTTTTCTATCTAACACATGGGCTAAGGGCCAGCACTGAACCATAGTCACAGATATCCTCCCATCTGCTCCACAAAATATAGAGAAACACCTCATCTATCCCTCCCAAGCTCTACCCAGAAGTACTCCTTGGACTCTCACTCCTGCTACTTGGTGTCTGTCACTTATCTCTGTGCTCCCCCCCAAAATTTAGACTGTAGAGAGAATGTGTAGGTATCAAGAACAGTTTATTATTTTTATACTCCAAAACTGTTTTGCCCCCTAATCATGACATAATTCTATTTGGACATCAACATTGATTATATTTTTATATTTTTATATTTCTAATTTAAAACTGATTATGCATTATAATCATAGATCAAGACCAGAATTAGGGATTTAAGAGTCACCATGAAGTAAAAGGTTGTTGAAGCCAGAGAAGCTGGAGAGATGCCTCAGGAAGAGCCAGGATGAGAAGCAGACCAAGGACTGGACTGAAAGGAATCCCAACTTTAGCAATGCTTCTAACAGGGGAAAACTTCTTTTGCTGAAAATCAAAATGTCATGATGTGATCAGGTGACAGCATTTTTGTATTGTGGCAGAGGGATTCACTTGAGGACATCTGACACAGACTATAAAATTAGATCTCTCAGTTACTATAAAGCAGAAGTTCCCAAACATGTTCCTGGTTATTGACCACTGAGAACAAACAATTCCTCAACTACAACTTAAAAGGACAAAAAGATGACTTATCCTTGGTTTGTGAGAGGAGTGAAGGTCTTTGGGAATTTACAAAATGTCACCTTTCCTCTAGGAGCAATAAATATCTCTTATCTGGCTTTTGCAAGATCCAGGAGTTTGGTCATTTCCGATCTTCAAAGGGAGTGCTTTCTGAAAGATCCAAGCCAGTGAAGCCAGTGTCTCAATAAGTCAAACTTACATTTTCACCTCTACTCACCCCAATGCCCATATGTAATGAGTGTAAGGAAGGATATTTTGAGATTTCATGCATTTTTTCATGATTATTCCTTTTCATTCATATCCTTATGGTTCTGATTTATTACCAATGGTAATTTTTTCTTTGTATCATAGTACATTCTGTTATCTTTCCCTCTTCTTGATTCTTTCCTAATATCCCCAAGATCCCCACATACATAGATACAGACAGTCCTTTAGAGGATAGAAGTCAGCTAGGCCCAAAGGACCTACAGTTGTTTAGTATGGCATTAACACAATTCTCATGAGTTTAATGTCTGGTAGACACCTCAAAAGTGCCCAAACATATAGTTTATATTCAGTAAATGTTGCATATGATTATTATAATTTAGGTATAATCCAAGTATCTATCAGATCTTTCCACCTTCTTTCAAGATCTCTCTTTAGCGTATTTGAAGAAAATAGGTTTGTCTTATGTCTCCTCTTCAGTCAGTTCCTTGTTGCAGTACTTCTTCATGCTGCTCTCAGCACCATCTCAGTATGTCTTGCTTCTGGCCATCACATGGAACACCTGAGCTACCTCTCTTCTCAGTATGACACTGCTGTTTCCACCCAAGTGTCAACAGAAAGATAAATGTGAAGAACTAACTGCTCTTTACTGCCTTGTTTCTCATACCAACACGCATTGTACAACTATCCAATTTTGTGGAAGAATGGAGAATAGAAGCAAAGCTTTAAAGACACCCCAAGTTCTAGCCTTTACTCAGCTCCATTCTTCTGGCCACACTGAGTCTCCATCTTCCCATCTCTGTGCATGTGTTGGTCTGGCCCGAGATTCGCCTTCCTGCCTACACTCAGGGCAGTTTATGAGGGTGTATTCCTTGAAATCTGTACTAATCAATATAGCAGAGTCTTCAGCAGAGTAGTACAAAGTGGACTTTGGCACTCAAAGTCTCGGTTGCTTCCAAGTTTCCTTGCAAGTAAAAAATGTTGTATGACTCTTCTTTCTCCTGATTCTCTAATATTTAACTATAATAAAAACACATACACACATATTCTTGGAGACAATAAAATCTAAATCTACTTTAAAGAATAAAAGAATTTTCCTAAATGCCCCATAATGTACACAGTATCTCCAGAGCAAGATAGAGGTAGCTATTAACATAATCACATAAATCCATGGAATTTCTCCTTTGTTCTTGCTTTCAGCCTTAGCATACAGAGCCCAAGAAATTGGCCCAATTACAAAACTGCCTACACCACGGTTACCATTCCAAGCCCTAAGATTTCTGAAACTTGGAAATGAAAGATTTTAGTTTTGATTTATCTTTACATTTCAAACCATGTAAAGAACTCTTGTTCAAGGCTTTCTCTTGTGTGTAAGTGTATGCATATGGGATGATTTATGATCTCTCTCAAGAAGCTGGGAGACTATCTTACCTATGCCACCAAGGGATCTACATTTGATCTTTGGTAAAGCTGTTCCCATAACTGAAGAAAACAAATTCACTCTCCTGGACCCTCTTTGGCATTACTTTCTCCCTCTCCCAGCCAGAAATGTTGCTTGAACAAACCCATTTAGCCCACCAAGGAAAGGATGGAAGGCCTACAGCCTCATCTTACTCATCTCTTGGGCATAGTATAGAGTCTGGTAAACAGTGGACACTTAATAGATGTTAAATTGCATGCAACGAACCAATTTAGTACAAAATGGTATAATCTTCAGGAAGCAAGAGGCTTCCAATTTGTAAAGTGGAGAGAAGACTGACCCTACTTGAGAAAAAAAGATGGAAAGTTCTGCATCTGTAAATAAGAAGATACTTGAGTATGATGCTTATCAGTAATGAAGTCATACAAACATAACCATAAGAAGAACACCCTTCTCAGAGTTTTACCCAGGGCAAGTTTCACATCCTTATTCCTCAGACTGTAGATCAAAGGGTTAAGCATGGGAACGACGTTGGTATAAAAGACTGAGGCAAATTTACTCTGGTCCATAGATCCAGGAAAAGAGGTTGTTAAATAGGTGAATGCCCCTGACCCAAAAAACAAAGCAACAACAATTATGTGTGAGCCACATGTGCTAAAGGCTTTGGATCTGCCTTCAGCAGAAGGAATGTGGAGAATATTAGAGAGAATCAAGGTATAACAAATGAAGATGCTGATACTAGATATTGAGATGACGACTCCCACAACAAAAAAAAAACACCAGCTCATTGACATGGGTGCTGGTGCAGGAGAGCTGCAAGAGAGAGAGAACTTCACACAGGTAATGGTGGATGATGTTGGAATTACAGAAGGTCAGTCTCAACATGCTTCCAGTGTGGGCGATGGCTCCAGCAAACCCTATCACATATGAACCAAACATCAACAGAGAACAGACCTGAGGGGACATGGTGACCATGTACATCAGGGGGTTGCAGATAGCTACATAGTGATCATAGAAAATTGATACCAACACATAGCATTCAGAATTGATGAAGAAACAAAAGAAAACTAGTTGAGTCATGCATCCTACATAAGAGATGACATTTTCTAACACAAGACCATGCAGCATTTTGGAGGTAAACACACAGGCATAACAGAGGTCTATAAAAGATAAGTTGAAGAGGAAAAAGTACATTGGAGTGTGAAGGCTAGAATTCAGCCCAGTTAAGGTGATCAGGCCCAGATTGCCCACCACAGTGAATACATAGATCCCTAAGAACAGGAGGAAGAGGGGTAGCTGGAGCTCTGGTTGTTCTGATAATCCCACTAGGATAAAGTCAGTAACTGAGGAGCTGTTTCTCAGAGTCATTCTCTTCCAGGGAACTGTCTGTGGAAACAAGTGATAAAATACATAGATTGATAATAGGCACAAGCAGGACTGATAGAAGAAGGCACTAGAAGATGAGCCAGTACATGGATGTCCTACATTTTTACTCTCTTTTCTCTTCTATGCCCCCTCCCCTAGTCAGGTTGTTGACAATGTGCCTATGACTATATTTCAGCTGCCCTGGGCTAGAGTGTGTTCTTGGGCACAAGAATTCTGTCCCTTCTTGAGTGGTGAGGAGGTAGAATGCCTGCGTTGTTTGTCCAAAATACCCCAAGAGCCAGGAGTATAACCTGACCTTACAGCCTCAGGCTCTGAGAAACAGGAGCTCTCATGTCTC
This sequence comes from Mustela nigripes, assembly GCF_022355385.1. NCBI lineage: Eukaryota > Metazoa > Chordata > Mammalia > Carnivora > Mustelidae > Mustela > Mustela nigripes. The sequence continues at coordinate 85,666,792 of NC_081557.1, read as the reverse complement.
CACCCACCCTCTGCCTCCCTTTCCCACTCTGGAGAGAAAGTCCTACTGTCTCTGCATACCCTACCTTCTTCCTCTAAGCCCCTCACTCAATCTCACATTAAAATCAGTGTTGAGAACAGGGAAGGGCTCAATATATTCAGGATGTCTTGGTTGTGGGTTTAAAAGAAAACCGTCAGGAAAGATCTGTTTCAGACATTTACCTTCCTTCTCCCTGGCCCCACTCAGTGCTGGGCCTTATGCAATCTATTTTACCATTAGCCCAAAGAAGAAAACGGTGTTTAGGCCTAAAGCAGGCAGCCTCTAGTGTTAACTCTTTCTGATTTCCTCAGTGCTGAGAATCAGACCTTTTATAGACCCCCGACACCAAGGTGCTCTGGGAATAGACTAAGATTTCTCTTTGTGGATTTTCCCATATGGTCTACACCAACTTCAGGAGGGGAAAAAAAAAATTAGTAACTCTCATTTTTACCAGAATCCCAGCTGGCATATCACAGGGAAGTTTATGCTACTTGATGATCTCAGGGGTCTGTTTAGACGCAATTTCCCCTGGGAATTTCTTAGAGACTTGTTTCTATAAGGAAGTAATTGCAAATTGCACTGTCTTTGTTTATAGCCTGGATTACCTAGCATCTTGGGACTCAGGTGTTCTACTCAAACTTCCCTAGGGATTTCATGCCATTCACTGCTGAATGTGGGGGCTTATTTTTCTTCTTTATTAACTCTTGGCACTGAAGCTTGACTTTAAAGAAAAATGACCTAAACCCTATTTTAGCCACCATTTCCAAATACTCAGAAGGAGTTTTGCTAATAGGACCAAAATCAATTTAGATCAGAGTTGTAGATGCTACAGAGAGCACCTCAGACAAAATGTTTCTAACAGCCTGTGCTGCTCAGAACAGTGGAGACACCACACCACCATCACCACAAACACCACCTACCCTCAGCTCTATTAAGGGCCATAGACAGACCTTTGCTATATATAAAGAGATTAAAATATACCAACACATATGCAAGGGAGCATACATACACCTGCATAAAGTTACTCTATAGATGTGTGCAGGCCAAGATGGGACAGGAGATGTACCTAAATGTTTTAATCCTGTCATTCTCCAGATGACAAAGCTGCTCTCCATATGATCTGCTACATGAATATTCTAAGAAACTTTCAAAGGCATGTAAGCAACTGCATTTGTAAGTTAACTGAGGCTGCCTAAAATAATCCCAGTTTTCCGGGAATAGTTTTGATTTACATCTATTATCCCTGTATAATTATTAAGAGCACACTCTCTCACTCTCAAAAGTGTCTGGATTTGGATAAGAAATTATATGGCCACCCTACTAAAAAGAGCATAAGCATCTATTCAGGTCCTCCAGCTCCTACGTCTCCTAGACCCACTGACCTCCATCCACATTCTAAGGGAGCATCTCTGTCTTTCACCCTCCTTGCTCTCAAAGTTCTCCTTTACTGAACCTTCTCCTCCTGACCAACCAATATTATATCTTCAGTAGATTTATGTTCAAAAATGGGAAGGGCACTTAGGGCAAGCTTTTTCTGATTTATACCTTGCCAAAAACTCTAAAGCAAAGAAATACATACCCAAGCTACCTGCCTACAATAGGCAGAAGAGGAATAGAGGGAGAAGAATTATATAGATACAAGGATTAAACATTGGTACGATTTTACAGTGTAACCATTGGTATAGTGGTACAACATTCTTGAATATCATTGTTTATGGTACAATAAATTGATTGGTAATATTTAACAAATTTTGACATGTACATATATTTTGGCCCATCAATTCCACTGCCAGGTGCATAGCCAATAAAAATAAGTACACATGGGGTGCCTAGGTGGCTCAGTGTGTTAAAGCCTCTGCCTTCAGCTCAGCTCATGATCCCAGGATCCTGGGATCGAGCCCTGCATCGGGCTCTAAGCTCAGGAGGGAGCCTGCTTCCTCCTCTCTCTCTCTCTGCCTTCCTCTCTGCCTACATGTGATCTCTGTCTGTCAAATGAATAAATAAAATCTTTAAAAAAAATAAGTAAGATGTGTTCCATATACACTATGGAGTATTATGCCTCCATCAGAAAGGATGAATACCCAACTTTTGTAGCAACATGGACGGGACTGGAAGAGATTATGCTGAGTGAAATAAGTCAAGCAGAGAGAGTCAATTATCAAATGGTTTCACTTATTTGTGGAGCATAACAAATATCATGGAAGACAAGGGGTGTTAGAGAGGAGAAGGGAGTTGGGGTAAATTGGAAGGGGAGGTGAATCATGAGAGACTATGGACTCTGAAAAACAATCTGAGGGGTTTGAAGTGGCGGGGTGGTGGGAGGTTGGGGTACCAGGTGGTGGGTATTATAGAGACACGGATGCATGGAGCACTGGGTGTGGTTAAAAAATAATGAATACTGTTTTTCTGAAAATAAATAAATCAATTTAATTAAAAAAATAAAAAATAAGTACACGTGCTATCTAAAGACATGTCAAGAAGTTTCATAGCATCATTATACATAATAACCAAGAAGAAAAAATAACCCATATGTCAACCAACTATAGACTGGATAATAAATAGCTATTAATAAAGTAGAATTTCATAGAGCCATGAAAGTTAATAGCAGAGATAAAGGTCACAAACCTATTTTTTTTTCTTTTTTTCTTTTTTTCTTTTATGGACTTTTTTTTTTATAAACATATATTTTTATCCCCAGGGGTACAGGTCTGTGAATCACCAGGTTTACACACTTCACAGCACTCACCAAAGCACTTACACTCCCCAGTGTCCATAAGCCCACCCACTTCTCCCAACCCCCCTCCCCCCAGCAACCCTCAGTTTGTTTTGTGAGATTAAGAGTCACTTATGGTTTGTCTCCCTCCCAATTCCATCTTGTTTCATTGATTCTTCTTCTACCCACTTAAGCCCCCATGTTGCATCACCACTTCCTCATATCAGGGAGATCATATGATCTCCAGTTCCATCCATATTGTCGCAAATGGCAAGATTTCATTTCTTTTGATGGCTGCATAGTATTCCATTGTGTATATATACCACATCTTCTTAATCCATTCATCTGTTGATGGACATCTAGGTTCTTTCCATATTTGGCTATTGTGGACATTGCTGCTATAAACATTTGGGTGCACGTGCCCCTTTGGATCACTACGTTTGTATCTTTAGGGTAAATACCCAGTAGTGCAATTGCTGGGTCATAGGGCACTTCTATTTTCAACATTTTGAGGAACCTCCATGCTGTTTTCCAGAGTGGTTGCACCAGCTTGCATTCCCACCAACAGTGTAGGAGGGTTCCCCTTTCTCCGCATCCTCACCAGCATCTGTCATTTCCTGACTTGTTGATTTTAACCATTCTGACTGGTGTGAGGTGATATCTCATTGTGGTTTAGATTTGTATTTCCCTGATGCCGAGTGATATGGAGCACTTTTTCATGTGTCTGTTGGCCATCTGGATGTCTTCTTTGCAGAAATGTCTGTTCATGTCCTCTGCCAATTTCTTGATTGGATTATTTGTTCTTTGGGTGTTGAGTTTGCTAAGTTCTTTATAGATTTTGGACACTCGTCCTTTATCTGTTATGTTGTTTGCAAATATCTTCTCCCATTCTGTCAGTTGTCTTTTGATTTTGTTAACTGTTTCCTTTGCTGTGCAAAAGCTTTTGATCTTGATGAAATCCCAATAGTTCATTTTTGCCCTTGCTTCCCTTGCCTTTGACGATGTTCCTAGGAAGATGTTGCTGCAGCTGAGGTCGAAGAGGTTGCTGCCTGTGTTCTCCTCAAGGATTTTGATGGATTCCTTTCGCACATTGAGGTCCTTCATCCATTTTGAGTCTATTTTCGTGTGTGGTGTAAGGAAATGGTCCAATTTCATTTTTCTGCATGTAGCTGTCCAATTTTCCCAGCACCATTTATTGAAGAGGCTCTCTTTTTTCCATTGGACATTCTTTCCTGCTTTGTCGAAGATTAGTTGACCATAGAGTTGAGGGTCTATTTCTGGGCTCTCTATTCTGTTCCCTTGATCTCTGTGTCTGTTTTTGTGCCAGTATCATGCTGTCTTGATGATGACAGCTTTGTAATAGAGCTTGAAGTCCGGGATTGTGATGCCACCAACGTTGGCTTTCTTTTTCAATATCCCTTTGGCTATTCGAGGTCTTTTCTGGTTCCATATAAATTTTAGAATTATTTGTTCCATTTCTTTGAAAAAGATGGGTGGTACATTGATAGGAATTGCATTAAATGTGTAGATTGCTTTAGGTAGCATAGACATTTTCATAATATTTATTCTTCCAATCCAGGAGCATGGAACATTTTTCCATTTCTTTGTGTCTTCCTCAATTTCTTTCATGAGTACTTTATAGTTTTCTGAGTATAGATGCTGTGCCTCTTTGGTTAGGTTTATTCCTGGGTATCTTATGGTTTGGCGTGCAATTGTAAATGGGATTGACTCCTTAATTTCTCTTTCTTCTGTCTTGTTGTTGGTGTAGAGAAATGCAACTGATTTCTGTGTGTTGATTTTATATCCTGACACTTTACTGAATTCCTGTATAAGTTCTAGCAGTTTTGGAGTGGAGTCTTTTGGGTTTTCCACATATAGTATCATATCATCTGCGAAGAGTGATAATTTGACTTCTTCTTTGCCGATTTGGATGCCTTTAATTTCCTTTTGTTGTCTGATTGCTGAGGCTAGGACCTCTAGTACGATGTTGAATAGCAGTGGTGATAATGGACATCCCTGCCGTGTTCCTGACCTTAGCGGAAAAGCTTTCAGTTTTTCTCCATTGAGAATGATATTTGCGGTGGGTTTTTCATAGATGGCTTTGATGATATTGAGGTATGTGCCCTCTATCCCTACACTTTGAAGAGTTTTGATCAGGAAGGGATGTTGTACTTTGTCAAATGCTTTTTCAGCATCTATTGAGAGTATCATATGGTTCTTGTTCTTTCTTTTATTGATGTGTTGTATCACATTGACTGATTTGCGGATGTTGAACCAACCTTGCAGCCCTGGAATAAATCCCACTTGGTCGTGGTGAATAATCTTTTTAATGTACTGTTGAATCCTATTGGCTAGTATTTTGTTGAGTATTTTCGCATCTGTGTTCATCAAGGATATTGGTCTATAGCTCTCTTTTTTGGTGGGATCCTTGTCTGGTTTTGGGATCAAGGTGATGCTGGCCTCATAAAATGAGTTTGGAAGTTTTCCTTCCATTTCTATTTTTTGGAACAGTTTCAGGAGAATAGGAATTAGTTCTTCTTTAAATGTTTGGTAGAATTCCCCCGGGAAGCCGTCTGGCCCTGGGCTTTTGTTTGTTTGGAGATTTTTAATGACTGTTTCAATCTCCTTACTGGTTATGGGTCTGTTCAGGCTTTCTATTTCTTCCTGGTTCAGTTGTGGTAGTTTATATGTTTCTAGGAATGCATCCATTTCTTCCAGATTGTCAAATTTATTGCCGTAGAGTTGCTCATAGTATGTTCTTATAATAGTTTGTATTTCTTTGGTGTTAGTTGTGATCTCTCCTCTTTCATTCATGATTTTATTTATTTGGGTCCTTTCTCTTTTCTTTTTGATAAGTCGGGCCAGGGGTTTATCAATTTTATTAATTCTTTCAAAGAACCAGCTCCTAGTTTCGTTGATTTGTTCTATTGTTTTTTTGGTTTCTATTTCATTGATTTCTGCTCTGATCTTTATGATTTCTCTTCTCCTGCTGGGCTTAGGGTTTCTTTCTTGTTCTTTCTCCAGCTCCTTTAGGTGTAGGGTTAGGTTGTGTACCTGAGACCTTTCTTGTTTCTTGAGAAAGGCTTGTACCACTATATATTTTCCTCTCAGGACTGCCTTTGTTGTGTCCCACAGATTTTGAACCGTTGTATTTTCATTATCATTTGTTTCCATGATTTTTTTCAATTCTTCTTTAATTTCCCGGTTGACCCATTCATTCTTTAGAAGGATACTGTTTAGTCTCCATGTATTTGGGTTCTTTCCAAACTTCCTTTTGTGCACAAACCTGTTTTGAAGCAAAAGAAACCAAGCACAAAAGAGCACACACTTTATGATTCCATTTATGTGGCTTTCAAAAATAAGGAAACTTATCCATTATGTTAGAAGTCAGATAGCAGTTACTCATGCTTGATCTGTCAGAGGCTAGTGACTAGAAAGGGATATGAAGGATGCTTCAGAGATGTTGACAATGTTCTGTTTCTGATTGCATGGATGTGTTCATTATGTAAAAATTCATAAAGCTATATCCTTATGTTATACTTGAGATGTTAAAATGTAAATCGAGAACAAAAACAAATTAATAGTTTAATAAATCATCTGACCAACTACTTCAACACTAAAATTAATAAGCATCCTTAAGCCATACTTCCCTAATTTTTAAAATGGGAATTTACTGACCTAACAACTCAATATGGTAGCACATTAAAAAAAAATCATTTTTATTTTTCATCCATCTTGTGTCTCTTAAAATAAAACTCCCTTTATTTCTTACATAAAGGAAGGCAATTAAGAGGTAAAAGAATTAATGGATATGGAGCAACTACAGAATGCCTGGCATTGTGCCATTTTGTTGGATGTTTTCTAATGTAATATTATATTTATAACAATTATACAATGCACATGTGTATGGAAGATTGTTTTGTTTCGTTTTCCACAGATGACCATAGCAGCATCCACATGTACACACACACACTTGTGCACACACGCACACACACATCTTGCATCCCACATGTTCTTGGTACAACAGTAGGACTGACACTCCTCAAATAAAGAGATGGGATATATGTTGCTTACCCTGGCATCTAGGCAAGGACTTGGGATGTCTCTAAACAAAAGAGCATGAACGGCTTTGTGACTTCCAAGGTTCACCACTAAAAGGTTACAGCTTTTACCTCTCTCTCTCTCTCTGACTGTCCCCATCTCCCCTCCCCCTCCAATCTTATTTCTCTTTTATCATCATCCTCTTGCCTTGAGGACAGTCGTATTGGAACCCCCTGGCCTTGTCTCAAGTATACCACAGGACAGCAAGTTTATAGTCATTTACCCAATATTAAGGGGGTGCAGAAGTGCTCTAGCATCTGTATGTTAGTTGGTAGACGTCAGGGGAAAATACTCAAGGGAAGTGGCCAAGGGGATTTTTAGTACACATTTGACTTACTTAGTCCAGTTCCCCCTTACTGTGCAGAAAATCTCCTTTTGTTTCCATATTAGATGTTTTTAGGTTTAATTTTTTGAAGAAAATAAGTATTTCTTTTTAGTACACATAATTTCATATCCACTTAATTTCCCCCTCTTGAGTAACAGCATAGCAGATGTGTGGCAACTGCCCAGCAATGAAAGACTGAGAATTATCTGTGTTCGTTAGAGTAGAAATCAACTTACTCATTTATTTGTCATCCAGTAAGTGTTAAGGCCAGCTATTTCCAGAACTCTTGCAAAATTTACACTCAGACACAAAGCTCTCCTGATAGAACAAAAGTAAGAATTCTGGGTAAAATATAAAAATCATTTATCTGTTCATGTTTGAGGTGGCAGAAACTAAGTGAACTCCTATGGGAGCAAAAGATAAAAGATAAAGTAATACTTCAGAGGGGTACACAGGCACTGGACCTAGAGTTTGCCCTTGGGAACTAGTAGATTCCCTATGCCCCAGAGTTGGGTTTTTTTTTTTAATTTTTTATTTTTATAAACATATAATATATTTTTATCCCCAGGGGTACAGTTCTGTGAATCGCCAGGTTTACACACTTCACAGCACATACCTTCCCCAATGTCCATAACCCCAGAGTTGGGTTTTAATGGAGTTGCCTATGTAGGACATAAGAGATAAATCCTGGGATAAATCTTTTCATGACTAAATCTTAGAAGCCTGGGAGTTTGGAACCACTACTAACTTGTAATACTGGATCTTCAAAAGGAAACATCTTCCACGGCTAAATTAGAGAAATTTAAAAAAAAAAAAAAACGCACAGGAAAAAGGCAAAGATATGTGTCTAACTTGGCCTTGGCTCTGGCAAGAGAAAGAGATAAAATACCCCTGAGAACTTCTAACAACTTGCATTTCAGGCAAAAAAAAAATCATATTATAGATATAACCAAATATATATATGTGTGTGTGTGTGTGTAATATGTAACAAATTTGTAATATTTATATATATATACATATATTTGTAATATGATTTATATACTCATAAATATATATATATTTGTAATATGATTTATATATTTTATATATATATACATATACATATGAATATGTGTGTGTGTGTGTATATATATATATATATATATATATATATATATCCTCTCTGGAAAATACAAGTTAGCTCCAGATGTCAAAGAATTTCCTGAGATAACTACCTGGGGACCATGAGCTCTTCATGAAAAGCACTAAACAAATACAAAATAAGCCACCAGGAATGAAAATCATCATTAATGATAAACCACAAGCTACAGGACCAGACCTGCAAAATTATTAGACATATCAGGGACAGAATACAAAATAATTTATTTAATGTGTTCAAAAAAAAAGAAAAGCAATGAAACTGTAATGAAGGCCTGATCAAAATTTAGAAGGCAGATTTTTAAAAGAATCAAATATAGCTTTTAGAAATGAAAACATGATAGTTGAAATGAGAAACTCTACAAATGGGTTAGCCTACTAGACACAGGTGAGGAGATAATAGGTAAACTATTATCAGATCTGAAAAAATTATCTTCAGATATTATCAGAGGGTAGATCTGAAGAAAATATCCAGAAGTCAGCATCTGCCATGGGAAAAAACTATGAATTAGAGATATAACTTAACAAATGTAGAAATAGAGAAGGTTCAGTAGATATAGACAGCATTTGTGGGGCACCTGGGTCGCTCATTGGGTTGGGCCTCTGCCTTCAGCTCGGGTCATGGTCTCAGGGTCCTGGGATCGAGTCCCGCGTTGGGCTCTCTGCTCGGTGGGGAGCCTGCTTCCTCCTCTCTCTCTCTGCCTACTCATGGTTTCTCTCTATCAAATAAATAAAAATCTTCAAAAAAACAAAAAAAGCATTTGCCACATTCTAGGGCCTATATTTTGCTCAAAGAATAAAACAATCAAAACAGACACACTTCCTGCCCTTTCAAATATGTAATGTAGATATATAGTTAGACACCTAGAATACACAGATATTTAACATGTAACTAATAGGAATACTGACTGTCCAACATTAGCACTCCTTTTATTTTGGGAAACTGCACTTATGTGAGCCTTGTTTGGAACAGACTCAGCTTCCTTCTGTGAAACTTCCTCAAAGAATGTAAGACTGAACTCAGTCCATCAGATATTCCCATGCAGGATTTTAAGTGTGGGGCAAGTGACACAAAGAAACAGAGAAACAGAACAATTAATATTTCATTTTGGCAAAGACAAAGACAAAAGGACTACCAGCTGATAATGTGTTGGGTATTGATGGTGCCAACAGAAGCAACCAATGCAGCATAACCAGACGGTTCTGTGCTATAACTTGGCTGTGATTCTACCACCTGGCCTCCCCTAGATTGTCCCTGGCTCCAAAAGCTGGTCCCCCAGACTGCTTTAAGTGTCTGTTAATTACTCCCAATTTCTTGCCAGTTAATTCCATCTTTTGCCAGAGTTAGCCAGAACCAATGGCTGCTGTTTGCAGACAATAACCCCGCTTGGTATAATAGGGACTGGATATTCAGGGGGCTATAGACAGGGAGTGGAGACATAAACATCATTCAGCTATGAGACAAATTTCTGTTATCCCCAGGATGAAGGCAGACACATCTACCAAAATCACCTTCTTAGAGGGATGTAACAAACTCTCCCCGCCAAAGTTTTGCTCTGTTGTGAATGATTTTTCCCCTTTCGTGGAAATGTTTGGATATGGTTTGAGGAAAAATGAATAAACATTTCTATTTCCACAGATTATTCATACTCCTACATGAAGTTTTTAAAACTTTCAATTCTTCCATGACTCCTCTTTTTAAGTAAGCTTCATGACACTGCTTAGTAGGATGAATAATAAACTTCTTTACCGGCTTAAAAGAAAGGTATCCAGTGAATTATCTGGCCAGCTTTTTAATGCACTCTGGGCCATAGTAAAAAATAATAATAATAATAAAGGGATTATATTTAACATCTAAGGAATCTTATAACACAGTAATAATTTTTACTAATGATTAAAATAGTTATTGTTTGTTTAAATTGGGAGGTGTTATGAAGGGTTCTGTTTTTCATGGACTCTCTCTTCACTTTATTGCTTTCGCTACTTCATATGAAATCAGTACATGGAATAGCTTTTTGCACACTTTTCAAAGATTGGGAAATGATTTTCCCCTAAAAAAATCATTATAGGGTATTCTAGAAAGTGTATCTTTGGTTGTTTTAACAGGTTATTTTTTGCTAGATCTTTATTCAGAAGCATTCTCCAATTATTACATTGTTACTATGGAAATATACAATCTGTTTTATGATATGGTTTTAGAAATGCATTGCTATTAGGTTTGAGTATAAGTAGAAGGTTACCAGCAGAGAAAATCAAGAGGACATTCTGAATAAAGGGAATCAACAAAAAGAAATAAAAAGGCTATCAGAAGGGAGGAAAAAGCACTGCATATTTGGGGAATGGCAAATGAAGTTGAGATGTGAATTATTGTATGCATAACAGGGAGGGATGGGAGATAGTTGGGAAGGGTTAGTAATGGTAAAAAGTCATATCTCTCTCCCACTTCTGATTCTAGAAGCAACTGAGAAATTCAGCACATAAGTCAGGAAAAAAAGTCCAGCTTTATTGCTGATAAAATTGAAAGACCCAGCTTGGATGTACAGTAGGACCTGTAATCCCCTGTGGCACTTCATGGACTAAATTAATGAATACACGTCGAAACCAAGCAGGACAACAGTTGGTAGTCTCTTATAAGGGAGAAGGGTTACAGATGGAAGAAATAAATGAGAATCCTGAGAATGTGCCTGTCCTAACCAGAAATGGGGCTAAAGGTGATACAAAGGGGGGTTGGCCACACTGAGCCACATAAGTTCATTTTCCCAATTTCTCATCTATCCTATAAACTATCCCCTTCCTTTGAGGTTAGAGTGGGGATGATAAAGGGGAAGAGATACAGTTGCTTCTTTATTTACCTGCCTGGGATGTAGACTTCTTTCTTAGGTAAAGAGAAGTGTAAAGCATATATGAGGCTAGAATGTCTAGACTTAGACTTTTGATAAAAGATGAAAGAGAAGGATGGAGACCAGGAAAACTGAACTAAGGTAGTGGGAGGAATATGCAGAGTTGACACTAAGAATAAATCAAAGACAAAACTACTCTTAGAATTTAGAAAAGGAATTCAGGATCATCAGATGAACATATCATAGTTAAAAAAATTCTTTGGAAGAAGGAAATAGTGTCTTTCTGTGCAGCAAACAGAAACATTTTGCATCATTCCACTGATCTTTTAGCTTTAAATACAATGAATATAGTTATTAAAAATAATGATTTTGATGAAAATTTAATCACATAAAAAGCTGTTTACAGTATGTTACAGAATGAAAAATAAAGTCACAAAGTTGTACTTAATATGATCACATCTGTCTCTCTGTGTCTATATATATGTGTATATATATAGTACACACACACAATGTGTGTGTGTGTACTATATATATAATCTATATAAATATAGATTATATATATAGTTTTTGCAAAATGGTCTAAGCGATTACAACTATACACCAAAAAAAAAAAATTCTGAAAGAATATACACTAAAATCCAGAGTAGTTTTCTCTAGGTAGTAGAATCATGAATTTTTTTTAATCTTTTGCTTATCTCTACCTTTACATACTCCTATAGTACTTGAGCATTACTTTTGCAAATTTAAGAAAAATTATTTCTCAAATTAAATCAGGAACAAAACATTGCAGGGGCACCTGGGTCGCTCAGTTGGTTAGGCAATCGACTCTTGGTTTCAGCTCAGTTCGTGATCTCAGGGTCACGAGATCAAGCCCTACCTGGGTCTCTGTGCTCTACATAGAGTCTGCTTAGAACTCTCTGCTTCTCCCTCTGCCCTTCCCATTTGTGCACTCTCTTTGCCTTTCTCTCTGTCTCTCTCAAATAAATAAATAAATCTTTTTAAAAATACTGCATAATTTAATATTTTAAGGTCTCACTAGGGTTTTGTTCAACATTTATTTAGCACTTTCTATATCTACCAGGCATTAAATTCTCTGCATGTGTTAGATCACCAGTTTGAGGATTAGAATATAACCTCAAATAAACATTTTCTAAATATATTATTGTGCAATCCATATTATGAGAGTTCAGCAGGTCGCACACATATTTATATAACTGACCTTTGTTCAATACAATAAACAAGGAGAAAAATCTTAAAGGTCTTTCTCTTGACATATCTTTTTGCAAATTTTTCTAAATGAGAGAGAATGTATGAATTTACCCAGCTCAAAGGTGGTGGGAACTTGGATATTACACAAGATGAATATATGTGCTCTTTCTTACACAAACAGACTGAGTCTCTGAAAAGCAGCAAGTGTTAAGAGTATGGACTCTAGAATCAGACAGTCTAAATTCAATTCTTTTTTTTTTTTTAAGATTTATTTATTTATTTGACAGAGAGAGAGAGACAGCGAGAGAGGGAACACAAGGTGGGAGAGTGGGGGAGGGAGAAGCAGCCTCCCACAGAGCAGGGAGCCCAACGCGGGGCTTGATCCCAGGACCCAGGACCATGACCCGAGCCAAAGGCAGACAGACGCCCAATGACTGAGCCACCCAGGCACCCCCTAAATTCAATTCTTAACCACTCACTATCTGTACAATCCTAAGCAAGTTCCTTAACTTGTAGAGAAGATTAAATGAGAACTTACATGTAAACCCTAAAGTACATAAAGTTTCCACAATGACATTATTGGGGTTTGAAGACCATTAGTTTCTTGAGTTTTCTTGTATGCCTCATCCTCAAGGCATGCAAGTCTGGAAAGTTAGGATGAAAGGCAAGGCTAGTCACTGCAACCAAGACACAGTATGAAGGAAGGAAGCAAATGTGACAGGAGTCCTACTTTAAGGAAGCTAGACTGGCATCAAAACCAAATTGTGTTGACAACGTCTCAGGACTTGTTTCCCCCTCACACCAGGTCCCACCTCTTCCTTTCATGGGATCTCCCCAATCACTGATGGGAATCTGAGGATATTGTCATGTGAGTTGGTAAAAAGTAGTTAGAAGGGGATCACCAATGACATTCAGGGCTAATGTACCTTGGGCACAGAGCATTGGCCCCTTCACAGAGACCAGGTCTATCAGTTGTATGCAGACAGGTATCCTCAAGAGAAAAACATGTAAATGGATATTTTATAAACATGAATATTCTCTCATTAAAGTACCTACTTGCAGAATTACACTAAACACAGCTCATTCCACCTACTATTCATATTTTGGTTTAAACACCATTTGTCTCTAAACAGAACAAATGCGTGATCAGGGAAGGTACAGAATCAGCATCAAACATATTGCTCTGCTGTAAAGCAACAAAGTACCAAAATCTAATAGAGATGTATTAAAAGAACACAGGAACAAGTCTGAAGAGCCTCCCGCTGGATAAATCAGGGACAAACTGTGCATCAAAATAAGCAATGACAATAATGAATCATAACCCATTGGATAAAATTGGAATGCATAAGTCCACAATAATCTGAATGAATAAACAGATGAATGAGTGAATAAATAAATACAGAAGGAAAATTTCTTCCTGACAAAGTGCCAGCTAACAATAATCGTAGAGTTTAATATTAATAAACTCTTCAATATTAATATTAATAAACTCAATATTAATAAATCAATATTAACAAACTCTCTAATATTAATAAATCTCCACTTTTCAACCATCAGAGTAACATTGATTCAGGCAAGAATTATCAATGGATGCTAAAACTGGCAAGCGAAAAATCGAAAAGGAACAAGGGGGACATTTCAGTCTCAAAATATCTCTCCACAATTTTAGTTACAAAGGGAAAAGTAGTAATTTGCCTCGATAAAACTATGCGGAACTTGCAAATTTCTAAAAATTGTATTGTCAAATGTCCCCAAAAGTCAGTCTGACAGGATGTAGATAATATTCACTTGTGACAGTAAAGAAAAAGGAAAGCGATACTGTGCTCTGCAAAATCAAGAAGGAAGAATCAGGCCATGGTCTTGGTGACTTTTTTCTAATTTATCTTTTGAACACAGTCTTTCAGGTTTAGTCTGTTATTTGGGGGGAAATGGGAGCTTCATACATGAATGATTCATTTTTGTTTTTCAGTGTACAAATTTTTCTTTGGTGTGTTGTCTTTTGGATATGAGTGAAAATGGAGAGTACAGAATGAATGCCCAGTTATTGGTATTTTATAAAATTGCTTTCAAAGTCAGTGTTCAATCAGATAGTGATTTAGAGTTTGCTTAGGTTAACCATTTTATACAACACTACAATTGGCCATCAAAAGGAGTAGAAAGTTGGGATTTACAAATCTAAGATAGAGTCTGTTTCTGCTAGCCACTAAATATGGAGGATATATCAAAATGGAGACCAGGGACCCTGCTCACACAAAACTTATAGTCTGACTTGTAGTGTAAGTGTATACAGAAAAGTAAATGAGCAGTGGCCCCACATTTTGGCCAACATGTAATAGGTTAAGTTCAGGGTGCTAAGAGAACACAGAGCAGGGGCATTTAAAGATAGAGAGGTGGGAGGAAGATATTCCAGAAAGACACCTCCTCATAGATTATCACAAAAAGCTCCAGAGTATCTTCCCTTCCTTTGACCAAAAAGATTACCAGAGTTACAATGAAGCCAAGAAAAAGACATTTAAGAAATAAAGGGGTGGGGGTGCCTGGGTGGTTCAGCGGGTTAAAGCCTCTGCCTTCAGCCCAGGTCATGATCCCAGAGTCCTGGGATCGAGCCCCGCGTCGGGCTCTCTGCTCAGTGCAGAGCCTGCTTCTCTCTCTCTCTCTCTCTCTGCCTGCCTCTCTGCCTGCTTGTGTTCTCTGTCAAATAAATAAGTAGAATCTTTAAAAAAAAGAAAGAAAAGAAATAAAGGGGTGAAGGAGAGCAGAATTTGCCATCCCAAAATATGTCTCCTTGGCATAAGGATTATCTTAATATGAATATTTGTAAGAAAACAAAGGCAGAGAAGAAACTCTGGAAACTGGGAAGAAGTTGCCTTTTGTGAGGGAAATTTTTATTTATAAGGGATATCTCCATTTGAAGGGTGTCTCCCACTCTGTATCAAGAAGAGAGGGATTACTAAATCTCTGGAAAGTGTTTTCAGCAGAGAAAGTCACTCCTTAAGTCTGCATAACAACTATACCTTTATTAACTGGGCTTTGCCTGATAACCTTCCTTAAGTCACAATCCTCTCCTGCAACATCTTGTTTTGTCTTTAGATGGTATTTAAGGTAGTGCCTTAGGCTATTTTTCCCGAGTATCTTCCATGTAATAGGAGGTATACATGTTATTAAAGTTCTGTTTTTTCTTCTGTTAATCAGTCTTTTATCACAGGGGAGGCTCAGCCAACAATCTAGAAGGGTAGAGGGAAAATTGTTTCCCTCCCCTACAGGGAATATATAAGAAAGAAGAAGAAAGCAAAAGAAAACATTCTCAATTTTGTTCCTGTTTTTCTCTTCTTTATCCATTCAACTACTACAGGTAGTTTATGAAGTAAAAAGGAATGAAAGATATAAAAGAAGACAGTGATACAAACACCACCACTATCAAAATTAAAAGCAATCAGTTTTTATGAGTGACAACCTTATTAGTACAGAATCTGGCCAAGAGTAGACCATCTGAGTATGTTTATACTGAAGAGGAAAATTACCCAGAGGAGGCCCCAGAAGATGGAAAGTTATTAACAGTAAGCTAGATATAATCAGAAGCCCTGCTGGGAGCAAGAGATAACCAGTCCTTTCTGCACATAAACAGGCTTCCCACTACAGGCTCCCTGCCCTACCGTTCCCGCCTAAAACAGTCCTGCTCCCCCAGTTTAAACACACCTACCAGCTGTCAGCTTGGAACCTGACTTCCTTCCATCCCCTATTAAAAAAAACCCTATAACCCTGTTGCCTGGGGCCCAGAACTTCGAGCATGAGTTCATCGGGGTCTCCCAGCATAAAATCAAGTTGTCCTACTTCTCTGAGTGTCACATGGTCTCTCCCCAGTCTGATTATTTTCCGCTCCAATACTGCTAGGGAGGGTATAAGTTGAGATAAACTTTAAAGAAAGAGTTTTGGAATAATATTCAATAATCTTATGTCATTCAGTAATTCCCTGTCTAAGATGTATCCTAATTAGGGGGAAACTCAGAGAGTTGTTGAATAAGTTGGTTAAGCATTGTTTATAATTTGGGAAAATAAAAATAACATGCAGTAGTAGAAAATTGTTAATGAGATATAATAGATCCATACACTAGAATTTTATGCAATTACAGAAATGAAGCTGGAAGCAAGAGATCAGAAAAAACAAATTCTGTGAGCTATGTTTTGGTATACACACTTACATAACCAGAGCCAACACTCCCTTGTTTTCATAGTGTGCCTTTCTCTCTGCCTCTTTTTTGGCTATCCACAACCCTTCATATACAACTGTCTTGCTTTTTTATTCATTTATTTATCCAATAACAACCCCTCATTCCCTTATGGATTAGATTTCATTGGTAGGTATGTTTTTTTTTTTAATTTATTTTTTTGTGTGTTGACATGAATTTTTTTAATTAAATATATTTCTTTTCAGCATAACAGTATTCATTATTTTTTCACCACACCCAGTGCTCCATGCAATCTGTGCCCTCTCTAATACCCACCACCTGGTACCCCAACCTCCCACCACCCCGCCACTTCAAACCCCTCAGATTGTTTTTCAGAGTCCATAGTCTCTCATGATTCACCTCCCCTTCCAATTTCCCCCAACTCCCTTCTCCTCTCTAACTCCCCATGTCCTCCATGCTATTTGTTATGCTCCACAAATAAGTGAAACCATATGATAATTGACCCTCTCTGCTTGACTTACTTCACTCAGCATAATCTCTTCCAGTCCCATCCATGTTGCTACAAAAGTTGGGTATTCACAGGCAATCATATAAAACAATGGGCAGAAGATATGAACAGAGACTTCTCCAATCAAGACATATAAATGGCTATCAGACACATGAAAAAATGTTCATTATCACTAGCCCTCAGGGAGATTCAAATTAAAACCACATTGAGATATCACCTTACACCAGTTAGAATGGCCAAAATTAACAAGACAGGAAACAACATGTGTTGGAGGGGATGTGGAGAAAGGGGAACCCTCTTACACTGTTGGTGGGAATGCAAGTTGGTGCAGCCTCTTTGGAGAACAGTGTGGAGATTCCTCAAGAAATTAAAAATAGATCTACCCTATGACCCTGCAATTGCACTACTGGGTATTTACCCCAAAGATACAGATGTAGTGAAAAGAAGGGCCATCTGTACCCCAATGTTTATAGCAGCAATGGCCACGGTCGTCACACTGTGAAAAGAACCAAGATGCCCTTCAATGGCCGAATGGATAAGGAAGATGTGGTCCATATACACTATGGAGTTTTAGGCCTACATCAGAAAGGTAGGTACGTCTTAAAGCAGCTGCCCATAGACTTTGAAAACAAGGACAGGATTTGTGTATGTATGTGTAGGTATAAGGGAACTCAAGAGGGTCACTACTTGAGGTGCACTGAATTGAACACAATTCAATGAAATGTTGAAAGCAAAGAACTTTTTATTACTTGTTACAAGTAAAGGGACAAGAAGATAGTTCTCAATGCACTGTCCTCCTGTGTGGTTAGCACAAGAAGCTTTTATTCAGCAGATTAGGGGGTAGGGACAGGGATCTTGCATATACACTAAGGAACATAATAGATATTCCATTACTTAGGCCCTTTGGTTCAATTGCACATGCCTGGCATGTCAACATACTAGGGCATAGATCATATTTCAAAATACCATGGAAAACTCGGTCCATAAGAGATCTTAGTATTATAATGAGTTAAAGGTAACTTCAGGACAACTTGGGGGGCTTCTGCATGGGTCCTCAGCTCCAAACCTGCTCAGACTGGCCTAGGCAAGGGGCTTCCAGGGGAAATACCTAGCCTGGCATTTCCTTGTCAGGAACTGCTGGTTCTGCAAAACAAAACATATTCCTTCCCAGCTTTTGTCCCTTCCCCTTCCCCACTTCGGGCTGATAGTTTTCAGCCCTCTGACCAGACGACTCCCTGCTGCATCTTGGCTAACACAAACACAATGCATAGAAAGACTGTCTTAAAACATACAATCCACAAGCAACAGTGGCAGACCCTGGAAAAGGTAGAAAAGGAGCACAAAATTGAGTAAAAGGAGGCTTCCTTTAAAAAAAAAAAACCAACTTTTTTTTTTTAAGATTTATTCATTTATTTATTTGAGAGAGAGAGAGTGAGAGAGCACAAGCAGGGGCAGGCAGAGAGAGAAGCAGGCTCCCTATTGAGCAGGGAGCACAATGCAGGGCTTGATCCCAGGACCTCGGGATTGTGACCTGAGCCAATGGCAGACACTTAACCAACTGAGCCACCCAGGCACACATCACTGAGTATTTTTTGGTAATAATTATAAATACCATGAACATATACTGCCCAGTCAATATACAAATAAATACAGACTGTAAATAGGATTTAGAATGCAGAAATGTATAATGTAGAAGAGAAATAGTTCTCATAATAATCCTGTGGAAATGCTAAAGAGGAAGAGACATCAATTAACTTGCATGAGGTCACATTGCTGGTGAGTAAAATCTAGGGTTCAAGTTTGACTCTCCCCGCATCCGCCCCAATTCTCTGGTCTGCTTTCTGAGTCTCTATGCTGTTCTTCTCTCCTTGTTCCAGTCATCCCAATTCTATGATGGCCCTGTGTTCTGTACCATCTAAACACACTTCCCTGGTTCCATTTTTATTCTTTTGAATTCACCCTGAGTGATATGTACCTTCCCAAAGGATATAACTGTATATCCATTCAGGCTCGTTTTTACAAATAGAAGAGAACTTTCCTAAAAAGAATCTCATAAATCAAAAATATTTCCACAGCCTTTCATATATCGTTGCTTCTCAAAGAAACATTTACTACTTATAATTTTCTTTTAAACCAAAAAGCTACTCTATCTCCTTTTACATGGGATCATTAGGCTGTGGATTTACAAACCTAAACTGTATCATCCTTCTACCCTTTATGGGAAGGTGTGTCAATCAGAGTCACAACAGAAAAAAAATGGCCCCCTGAAACAAAATAACTGAAAACATAACAAAGGCACTATTTGCATGGGGGTAGACAAAAGGGTAGCTAAGAGAAACCACAGAAGGGTGGCAGAAGCTAACAGCAGTATCATTACCATCCCTTTCCATGAAGAGACGAAGTTACTGTAAACAGCTAAGAACAGTTACTGTAGCCCACTGGAAGGAAGTCAGGGAAATAAATATCACAGTATCATGCTCCACTTGTTCTCTGATTTCCTCTCCTGATGCTGCCATTGGCTTAACCCAATCAGAAACCTCAGGGTCAGGGAGACAGCCCATTGACAAGATCCGTTGGGGAATGCCTCCCAAGACTTGAAGTAAGGTACAAAGTAACAGAGAGTTGATCTAGAGAGGCACACAGAGAATATCTCACATAGTCTCTGCCACATACAGTACCATAACAGTCAGTGGTCCTTTCTTCTGCTGACTGCCTGCTGTGTGGTGTTAACCTAATTACTGGCTTGTAACACAATGTCTCCTCTATGGTTCTGAAATAGTCTCCAGATTTTTAGCTGACCATCCTGAGCTTCAGACTTCTCCACCCAGGTTTTAAAAGCACAATCTGAAACAAGGAAATGATTGTGTGTTTAAAAAAAAAAAAAAAATCCCTAATTCTGTACTTCATAACCTTGACATTTTCTATAAGGTCATCCAGCCAGCATGACCAGACCCTTTAAAGTCCAAGTCCCTGAAGCTCCACACCCCTGTCTTAGGCAGTACCATGCTTGCTGATGTCTGGGTCCTAGCATACTTCCCCCAAATACTATGCAAAATTCCACAAGAATTTGGTCATTTAGCCAAGACCATCTCAACAAAGTTTTATGCCTCCTACCTTCTTTGCAAAAATGTGGTATTTAAAATTAGCCCTTGAAAAGTTGCATGAGATTTCTGTAGATAGAACCAGATCTTAACATCCTAGATCAGTTCACATTTGAAATGAAATCTTCCAGTGCTGATGAAGGAAGAAAGTGAACCATAGTGAAAAGTAGTATTACAAATCAAAAGCGCTGGGTATTATACACAACTAATGAATCATTGAACACTACACCAAAAACTAATGATGTACTGTTTGTTGGCTAATTGAACTTAAATTTTTAAAAGGGGGCAAGGGGAGTCAAAAGCTTATATCCTGGTCACAGTTGTGCTACTGAATAACTGAGTGACTTTGGGGAAGGTACATAAACCTGTATCTATTCTGAGAAATATGAGAGAACTGAATTAAATGATCTTTATGGTCCACTAAATGGGCATACCCTATAGTTTTAAGAGTCTTTTTAAATTAAAGGATGCATAAAATGGGAAGGATGAACATCTTTGAGAAAGAGTTAAAATTTCCTCCAAGTAACCAATGGAACCTGAAAAATAAAAAGAAAGGAAAAGGCCCTTTCCTAAATATTGCCCCTTTCTCAAGAGAATGGTTTTTTCCTTAATGTTTTCTTCAGAGCAACTTTGACATCCTTATTCCTCAAGCTATAGATTAGCGGGTTGAGCATGGGCACAACGATGGTATAGAACAATGAGGACACTTTCCCCTGATTCATAGGTAAAAGAGAGGATGGTTTGAGGTACATAAATGCCCCTGACCCAAAGAAGAGAGACACTGCAATTATGTGGGAGCTGCAGGTGCTAAAGGCTTTGGACCTGCCTTTGGTAGAATGAATACGGAGGATGCTGGAAAGGATGAGGGCATAAGAAATGAAGATGGTAACTGTGGGCACACCAATATCAATGCCCACAACAACAAAAACGACCAGCTCATTTACATAGGTACTGGTGCAAGAGCGCTCAAGAAGGGGAAGGATGTCACACATGTAGTGGTTAACCAGATTTTTGCTGCAGAAGGTCAGTCTCACCATGCATGCTGTGTGAGCCATGGCCCCAGCAAATCCCATCACATAGACACCCAGCAGAAGGAGTAAGCAGACCTGAGGAGACATGGTGGCCATGTACACCAGTGGGTTACAGATGGCAGCGTAGCGGTCATATGCCATTGCTGACAGGATGAAGGACTCAGAGACAACAAAGAAAAGAAAGAAGAAGAGCTGAGTCATACACCCTGCGTAGGAGATGATGTTCTTCCTCAAGACAAAACTCATCAGCATCTTGGGTGTGATAACAGTGGAATAGCAGAAATCTATGAAGGACAAGTTAAAGAGGAAAAAGTACATGGGGGTGTGTAGGTGAGAATTCAGCCCAATTAGGGTTATCAGGCCCAGGTTCCCCACCACCGTGACCACATAGAAACCTAGAAACAGGAAGAAGAGAGGGAGCTGGAGTCCCGGCTGGTTGGTTAAGCCTGCGAGGATAAACTCTGTCACGGAGGAGTTCTCGGCTTCCATTCTTATTAAAGGCACTCTGTGGGAACAAGGGGAAAGAGTCACTTAGAAGGGGAGAGAAAGAAAAAGAGAGAGAAAGAGACAGGGACCATCTCTCTTCTCCCAGTCACCTCCTGTTCTTGAGAACTGGATCCACACAGAGAGATTTTGGACTTCAGCAGAAAAGCTTCTCGGGATGCCCGTGGGTCTGTTCTCCTGGTCCCCTAAGGACTCTTCTACTGGAGCACCCTCTGGAGGATGGACCTCCATGGAGCTCTCCATGGTAAGGGCAGATGCTGCTGAGAAGAACAGTCTCAAAGACGAGCTGAGGAGTCTCCCTTGTCTTTACTTTGGTCCATTTATTGGGTCCTTTCAGCTCCAACTTCTGTTCAAGATTGTAAAACCTGGGGCCAATATCTGGAGAGAGTCCTTTCAGAGGTTGGAGCCAGCCCAGCTGTGTCTGGAGTTTCCACCTCGTGGTCACCCCAGACAGAGCAGAAATGGGAGGTGGTCTTTCCCAAAGCCTTTACTACCTGAGGTTGGGGACTTAGGAAAAGTTCAGCCTGGATTCAGTCACTCACCCTCCTTCAACCTAGAGCCTCAATGATGTATCTTTCCATCCAATTCCTATCCATGATTGTTCAGACAGATAAATGGCTGTAGTGCTAAACACAGATAAAAGAACTAAACACAGACCATTTAACTCCTGTCCTGTTGGAAGGATTAGAATATGGACTGCCTTAGAACTTGCTCTGAGCTAAAGATAATCTGATAGAGGCTTTGCCCCAAGGCTGTTTTCCAGTTTGTAGAAGGAAGACATCTTTGCCTATAATACGTGCCATCTGGTGAGGAGACTGAGCAGTTTTATTCTGGATTTAGGGATCTGGGGACCTGATTAGAAGTAGAAAGTCAGAGCATCCCCTGGGATCACAGACCTAGAAACTAACTTTCTAAAAGGAGGAATATTTTCTTGTACCCTTGATAATATTTGAATGGGCTTTAGAAACATTATTTATTTGTCCAATTAAAATCTATTCAGTAAAATGCATAGTGTTGTCCAAAAACAGTAACTTACCATTTATTGAGTGCTTACTATATATACCAAGCATTCTTCCTGTCCTAGCACTTCTGAACTGACCCCAGCAAGCCAGAATCCAATACAATTTCACATGCAGTACTTCCTTTTAATTCTCCCCCAAATCCTACGAAGTAGATTTTATCATTCCCATTTGAAAGATGCAGTAATTCACCGGATGTTAAATTGTGAAAGACATGTGAAATCTAGGTCCATCTTACTCCAGATCTGGTGTTCTTAGTGATTGTGTTTAACCTCTTCCTGTGGAAGATAAGGAAATATATAATAGGGTCCTTGCCACAGGGGTCTGACAATCTCCTGGAAAAGATAAGCTAGAGTACACCAAACTTGTTTTCCTGAAAACAATATGGTAAGATCTAGAAAAGGTAAAAATAAAATGCTACTCAAGTTCAGAGAGGGCATTCCATACAACACTTACATTTCAGTTTATCACAGAAATTGCACAATATCTAGTCCAAGGAGAAACAGAGCCTCCCTGTAATCTCTTGGAATTTGAGCTTGGCAGTAAAGAGAACACCCTGTCAGTTAAGAACATATTTTTCCAGAATTGCTGAGTTGTTGGAAATCTTGTTGGCCCTTGTCAGCTCTCTTTCAGGAGATTCTCAGTGACCTCCTGCTGACTCTCATGGCCTTGTAGCTTGACCCCTCTTCTTCCCACCAGACGCACCAACATTTGTTTCCCTGTTTTGCTTACTTTGCTCATATTCTAACTCTCCCTCATGACAGAAGTTATCCCACTGTGCCCCGTCTCTCAGAGTCTCTCGGTGATGGCTAGTTCACTCTTTTGGGGTCTCATAGATTTGAAGCAATATTAAAAGTCATCTAGTCCTTGGGCGCCTGGGTGGCTCAGTGAGTTAAGCCTCTGCCTTCAGCTCAGGTCATGATCTCAGGGTCCTGGGATCAAGCCCCGCATTGGGCTCTCTGTTCAGGGGGAGCCTGCTTCCTCCTCTGCCTCTGCCTGCCTCTCTGCCTACTTGTGATCTCTCTCTCTGTCAAATAAGTAAATAAAATCTTTAAAAAAAAAAAAAGTCGTCTAGTCCCATGGTTCACAAATCTAGCTATACAACTGAGTCAGATAAATCTGTGCATATTAAAAGTACATATTCTGCTACCCTAATGTAAATATAAATCAGAATCTCCAGAAGTAAGACTTTATAACCTGGTTTTTCTTCTAAATCTATCCCTAGTGATTGGGATATTTAGCCAGGTTTGGGATTCACTGATCTAACCCTCCTACCCTACATCTTCCAGACATGAAAAACTGAAGCCCAGCCAATCACACAGCTGCCTGCTGGTAGATGCTGTCACAAAACATGAATCTCTAACTTCTCTAATTGGAGGGGTTTTCCAGCGTATCCAGAAGAAGCCTACCTGGTCTTTGATTTGGTTTACTACAATTCAGAATACAAGTAAAGGACGTAATTGGACATCAAATCTAGAACAGTACCCCGAGGTCATACTGGGGAGAAACTTAAATGCCAAGAAATGTGTATGCAGCGTGAATCCATGGAACACGTTAAAGAGAGGAATGGCATGATCAGGGGAATGACATGATCAAGTCATGCTGAGGAAGACCAGTCTAATAGGCTATTGGATGTCAGTGACTTGATACAATAGTCCCTCCGGGCAATGTTCTTTCTTGTAATTTAGGCAAGATGCTTTAACTCAAAGCACAACAATATGAAAAATGACAAAGGATGGACTTTCAGAAAGAGGTAAATGGAGCAAAAGTCCTTTCTAAACTTTTTAACACATTACATATCATGTAATATGGCTGGCTGCCTGCCTTTTATAGCCATGGTGTCATCTACCCTCCACTCTGAACATGTTTACAAGGCCCTGAGTTCAAATCCCATCACCAGGCTATGTTAGACATGGTTTCTGCCTCGTCTCAGCCCATCTTTTGGGCTTCTGCTGCTGCAGTGGCTGCTGGCTGCATGTTGCAGTCAAAGAACACAAAATCCACCAGCTGCACCACTTACCCCTGCTTTCTACCCTAAGATGTCCCTGCCACCACACACACACTGTCTGCTAAAATGCACCCAGCCTCTCGGTACATGTGCAAACCTGGAAGTGTGAAGGAGGTAATCCCCACAGGGAGTCAGTGAATAAATGCTCTGCCCTTCTGTGTCTCCAGTGTTTTGTTCTTCATTGATTCTCAAAGGGGCTTCAGAGGGATTGATTGTGAAATTCCCGCTAAGGCAGACACCTCGTTAGCCCATTTTGGATTAGCTTCCCATCCTTCCCTGCCTCACTCCTCCTCTTCCCTGACATCACTTCCAAAAATAAGCTACGTGCACACAAGTCCTTGTCTCCAGCATGGCTTTTTATGGCTCATCTAAGGTGCTTCTCAGATAGTATTTGGAGCAAGTCTGACCAAAATACTCCTTACTCCACCTGGGAGGAAGCAACCTCACCCAAACCTGTTTGATTCCAGGTCAGGAAACTAAAGATGAGTCACTAAATTTATCATGTTTCAGAGAATGTATGTCTTGAGTATACCCTAGCAAAATGCCAAAATGCCAGAAGATATAGGATCTCAAATCATCACCAGCTCATACCCTCATGGAGAGTAACCAGGAAGGCCTGTAGTAGCTTGTCCTTAGCTCTACTGCCCCTCTCCTCATGACATTTTGCTGTCTTTGTGACCACTCATTTACTTCCATGAGCTATGGCAGGTAGGAACTAGGTTTATTCATGTATATATGTTTAAAACCAGATATCAAACCTGGCTTACAGCAGCTCACAAAACATTAATTAATGCCAGATTCTCAAACTTCCTCACCTGTAAAATGGAGATAATAATAATAACCTGTAAGGTTGTTGTAAGGATTAAACTAAATCATAAAATGGAAGAGCCTCAATAAATGTTATAGGAAATACATGTAAAAAATACACAAAATATACATCAGTTAGGAGTGGGAGAAAAAAGCTTCAGAGAGCTAGGTGAGTCTGAGAGGTATAAGAGGGAAGGTAATAGAGGGAGGAAGAGGAGAGCTGATTGCTAAAAAGAAGAGAAATTTGTAAATAATGTTTTTTCTTCAAAGCTTTATCTAAGACCCAACTCTCCAACATAACTTAATCCACAAACAGGATCAGATTATTCCACCTGCCCCTACTCCCTACTTCCTGTCCCACCATGGATGACCTACTCTTCAAATAACCACACCGCAAAGGCCAAATTACAAAGTCAGGTGAGGTTTCCTCCACAGCCTCCAAGGTGCTCTTTCTGTGCCCATTTCCAGTCTTGGCAAAAATTCCTCTTCCCCAAACATGCACAGTCCTAATGCTTGCTCTACTTTCGACTATCAAAAGCAGTTCTCAGGAAAGATCTCACAAATCCATCAACACAGTCTATGAAGGACAGGTTGGGAATCATCCGCATTCCACACCCTCTTCCAGGAATTATTTTTTTAACGAAGTCAAATTCTATAACCAATCTAACAGATCTCTATGAAACTTGGAACAGCACTCAATTGATAAGAGGTACATTTTGGTGAGGATGGGACAGCTGGAGTCATCATGTGGTTGGGTTTATAATCAGAATCACTTTGGCAGCTGTCTGTCCTCCACTTGGCAAGCTAATTTACAACTCCTGTAGCAGTCCTGTGTATGTGCGCGTGTCTTCTTGTGTGAGTGTTGGATGACATTTGTGCATTCCCACTGCTTGCCTATCCTTCGCACAAGGGATATATATTTAACCATTCAAGGCCTCAAGCACAAATCTTACACTTAGAAATTTGCCACTGCTGTGGTGATTACAATAAATCCCAGTCCCTGTTCTCATTCCTACTATCATCAACTCACAATTAAAGAAAATAAATCATTATTACAAACCTGAAATAAGACCCACAGGAAAAGGGCTCCATGGGGCACAGACAGCAAAGACCCATGCTTCATTAAAAGTTGACTTTTCTCTAGGAGCCTTAGAGGATTCTTGTTTGGATGATAGAACAACCAAGAAAAGTTCCTTTGGATTTATGTCACCTCAGAGCCTGTTGCCATGGGAACTACATTTCAAAATCTTCTCAACTGGGGCTTCACTAAAGTCATGTTCCTTGAAGAGCAGATGAAGCCCAAGCAGGAAGCAGTGTAGGAAGAACTATTCTTAACTGTATTCTTTTGTTGCAAAGTTGCCCTCTTTCCAAAACTTGAATCTCTTTATAGTACTTCTTTATTTATTTATTTCTATTTTTTCCATCTTTTTTTTTCCTATTATAACTATTTGTGTCATTCCATGCGTGGTACCTGTAAAGGCAATACAATGCCTCTCATGCATTAACCCTCAGACTTCTGGTGGTATGAGGCTGGTTCCAAGTACATTGACCATCACCACATACGGAGGGGTCCACGCACAAGTGACACTTCCATAAGAAGAGACACAGAACTTCACTGCAAAGAATAGATGGCCCTGAAAGGTCTTTGTTTGAATAGCCACAGTTAACTTCTGAGAAAGCAAATATCAAGAGTTGTGTGGTTCTGCATATATTTAATTTCAATGTATTTTATTAAGCATTTTCACCTCCTTAACATGCAAGTCTCTATATAAATAATATACATTTTTTAAATTTTTTATTTTTTTATAAACATGTATTTTTATCCCCAGGGGTACAGGTCTGTGAATCACCAGGTTTACACACTTCAATATACATTTTTAACACAGAATCCTAGACTCTAGGACTCAGAGGTGTATATGGGGGCAGAGCAGTAATGAACACATAGTGAATGTACCAAGCTAGCTAGTTTTACACACATTATGTCATTTATAGGAAATGAATAATTTTCAGAAAGTACAGGTTTGGCATGCTTAAAAATATCATCTGATGAATTCAAGAATATTAATGCTAGAACAATATTTTACATTTTTTAAATGCTTACTACATGTCAAGAACTATGCTTAGTGCTTTACACAATTAATTCATTAGTTTTTACAAAAATCCTGTTAATAGGTATTATTAGTATCCTATTCCACATAGGAAAATTTCCTTGAATCGAAGGAATCAAACTTGCTTATCTCGTAGTTAAGACAGCCTCGTCTTTTTTGGACCTCCAGGCATTTATAGTGATGGAGGAATTAGCAGGGTTTGCTAGATTAATGATCATGGGGGTTGAGAATGAAGATGAAAGTTCAAGTATCAAAGGGGGCAAAGATTTCACTTCCAGGACACAGTAAAAGGCAAATAGGGAAAATAAAGAGCTAGAATTTAGACCTGAATTTCCTGTGCTAGAAGTATATCTAAGAGGGATGGTCAAGTAAACGGCCGTCAGCATGACAGGGGAGCTCGGTAGATCATGGAGACTTGTACTGGGAAATCATGTAAGTAGAGGATCCCAGAAGCCACAAGTCAAGAGTGAAGGATGGAGGAGAAAGTCATTAGTAAATTCAGTGAAGACAAATGTGGTGCTTCTGAGCAGGCTTTGTAGCCAGATGATCTGGGTTCCGATCACATCCTTCACTGGCCAAGTAAGCTTACAGTGTTTGTGTCTCAGGAACCCCATCTATAAGCAGAGATACTGACACCTAACATATAGGATTGTTCTGAGGTTCAGCTGTCATAACATTTATTAAGTACAGTTCACCCTTGAACAACATAGGTTTGAGTTGTGCAGGCCACACAGGTTTGTTTTAATACACATAGTACATTACTATCATTGTACTTTCTTTCCCTTCTGCTTTTCTTAATAACACTTTCTTTTCTCTAGATCACTTTACTGTAAGAATACAGTATGTAATACATATACAAAATATGTGTTAATCCATGTTTTCATTATCGGTAAAGTTTTCTGGTTAGGAGTAGGCTATGAGTTTAGGCTATGAGTTCAGGCTATGAGTTAAGGGGAGTCAAAAGTTACACACAGATTTTTTATTCATGGGAGTTGGTGCCCCAACTCCTGCATTGTTCGGGGTTCAGTTGTAATTGTGGGTTAATGAAGTATCACAGGACCCTTCCTCTGTTTCTTTTTTTATCCACTGGGTCAGATTCTGCCTTTCATCCACTGCTTCAGGAGTGAATTTTCTGAGCCCCAGCTATATTACAAGCTACCGCAAGGCACAGTCATATATTGAGATGCTATTTCATTTACACACCCAATATTGAACACAGTGATGACCATACATAATGTTCATCAATATTTACTCAGTTCAGTAGAAAGAAATATAAATATAGCTCAGTAAAAGCCCAGGTGTGAAAAACTGATCAATTCAGGGATGCATTTATTTCTCAAATACTGAAGGAATTTGTTAGAGGTCTCCTATAAATAGTTATATAAGCCCTTTTCTAGAAAAATAAATAATGTAGGTTATATATAGCTGGTTTCACTGTAAATATTTTTGGGATTTTAAATATACTAATGTTGACACTGAACTGATGGCCTTGCCAGGTGATGTGTGCCTATTGGGTGTGCCCTCCAGGATCAAGATGCTTACAAATAGAAGAAGGCTCCCAAAATTTTGAGGACTGGCAAAGGAAAGTTACTCAGTAACAGAAAGAGCTACTGAGCCTTGCCGAGTCAGGAGCTGCCCGGAGCTCAGTTTCATCATAGCCCACAGTTTGTGGCTCTTAAAATAGGAATCCATTTTTAAGTGACATTTAACTCAGCAATATATGTGCTATAAAAAGCAAATTACACTAACACTAGCAATGTAAAATATATGATTTCAAGGTGTGTTAAGGGAGATAACACGGCCTCATTTAAAGGCAGTTTGATGGAAGGGGAGGTTATTCTAGGCATTAGTGGAGATGTCTCAATTGATTTAAAAAAATAAATCCTAAAAATGAAGATTCACCAACCTTGTAAGAAGCAACAGACTTAACTTGTTGGACAGAAATGTCTCAGAAATTCTAATTGTAGGAAGCCAAAGACTATTTTTTAACCTCTCGTCTGGTCAGGAAAGCCACAAAACCCCTATAAGGTTGGTTTTTTTTTTTTTTTTTTTTTTTTGGACTTTTCAGAGGTTTCTCTAGAGAACTTGTCTAAAGACTAGTTTTAGTCAAGAAGCAATGTGATGTAGTTGAAGGAACCAGAGAACCAGATTAAGAGTCTAAAGACCTCTCTGTGTGGCATTGGAAAACTAAAAATGTCTCTCGGTCTGGGATTTCTTCTCCTGTCCACAGGAATATCAGAACCTGCCTTACTTACCTCCTAATGTTCTATATGGTACATCAGATGACTTCTTCACTGCCTACCATCAAGTGTTGAAGGGCCTCAAACTCCCAACCTTGCCCTTTTTATCTCCTCAAACTGTAATTCCACTCACTCCTAAGGTTTCAATATCATCTACTGCTGTGTTAATTAACTGTTAAGTGCCGTAAGTATTCAACTGCTAAAAGGACTCACAAGACTCAAACCTTTATTCCCTAGTAATGCTTTATCTCAAGGAAAAGATGGTGTAGTAACAGAAGGGTCTGCAATGAAAGGGTCCAGATATTTCTGGCACAGGCTTCCTTGTCCTCCCCCGCTGGGTTATGTAAAAACACTTTGTCTTCTGGTCTTGTCCCACCACCAACTATATGGGAAACTTCTTGCTACCTAGAGACCAGAGTCTGCTACTCTTATACTGAGCAGTCTTATAGGTATAGTCAACCCTTGTGACTAGCCTGAACTGTTGAAACCCCTCAGGCTCTGCTGAGATCAGATGCAATTATTATTATCATTACTATTATTATTGTTGAGTTATTATAACCCAATTATTATTACTAAATAGTATTGGCAAGCTGTTACATCCTGCCCAAACAGGATATGACCTATGGTTATAAAACACCATTTATCTTCCATAGGGTTGGCTAACGATCAGTTCCATGCCCAAGGGAGCTCTAGAGATAAACACAATCACTCTGTACTGGCTAAGATTAGCCTATTCTGTACAATTGATAGCTGCCAAATGTATTTGTCTAGTTTAAACTTACATCCTATACTGTAAATATAAATGCTTGCTATTTTAAATGCTTACTATGTGTCAAGAACTATGCTAAGTGCTTTATGCAGTTAATTCAGTTAGTTTTTACAAAAACAGACTATCAGACATCCTGACTTGAATGTCTTGAATAGACATCTAAAACTCAACCATGTGAAATGTATTTATCTTCTCCCTAAAATGTTCTCCTCCTATGTTCTTTAATGAAGGCAAAATACAAAATTAACAATCAAAATCAACACAGTCTTATTCTGATGTAACCTCTACACCCAGCCCCAACTCATAGATAAATTGATTATGAAGCAGAAACTTAACTTTTCAGCTGTGATTTGTGGGGAAGGAAAAATTATCCTTTCCTCCTCAAGGTCTTTTGGCTGATCAAAGAATTAAATGGGCATGAACAGATTACCAGGGGAAGACTTAATTTTGTATCCATGGAGGCCAATAACAAAATTGAGACCCAAAGAAATGACCAAAGCATGCTGCTTTTTTATACATTTTAGATAGAGAAACCTAAATCTGGCAGAAATTCAGAGGACAAAGAAAACTTACGTTTGGAAGCTTCAATTAGTAAGAAATTCTAAAGAGAATTTGGACTGGTATAGTAAATTAGTTAAAGTAACAAGAGTTGTTTATATAGGCTTCTGTGGCCCTAAATTCCATGTCTCTGATGATAAGAATGTCTCTACTTCCTGATCGGAAGGTCCCATTCACATGGGAGATTTATTTACTGCTTTTGTGGGAACAAAGGAGGATCAGGTTATCCATTTTGCATTGGGTATTTCTTTAAAAAGGTGAATTTAAAATAAGCAATATGTCAAAGTGGAGTTATTTTGGGGCGATCTGCCCTAATCCCCATTAGATTACTGTCACTCATTAGTTTGTTACTGTATGGAAAGCAAAACTACCTGTTCAGCATGGATGATCCAAGAGTTACATCTTTTTGGTCATTTGATTTCATGCATTATACCCACATATATATGCAGAGCTTTGCTTTAGTGCATAAATGCAAACATGTGTGATTTTTTCGTGACTGCGCATGTGGTATAAGACCTAAAATTAAGGTCCAACATTGTGTGTTACCTCAACATCTGGGGAACCAGAAGAGCCTTGAATGGCCTATCCATGACTTCTCCTCCTCACTCTAGTCCCACTGATGAGGTCTCCTACCCAAACAACGCTCCTTATCATGGGGTCCAAGCATGATCCCTGCTTATCCCTGAGTATCCTAGAGTTTCTGTGCCCTGTCAGCCTGAGAAACTATTCAAGTAAGCCAGTTACCTCCTCCCAGTGGAACCCATGAGTACTTAGTCCCCTCAATACTAGAAAGTCTGCCTCACGGGGCACCTGAGTGGCTCAGTTGGTTAAACCTCTGCCTTCTTCTCAGGTCATGATCCCAGGGTATTGGAATCAAGCCCCGCATCTGGCTGTCTTCTCCGAGGGGAGCCTGCTTCCTCCTCTCTCTCTGCCTGCCTCTCTGCCTACTTGTGATCTCTGTTTGTCAAATAAATAAACAAAATTAAAAAAAAAAAATCTTAAAAAAAGAAAGAAAGAAAACCTGCCTCCCACAGCCCCTGGTTTTTCACTCTGTTCCTGAATGTGACCCCTCATGGACCAACATGAGGTGCCGTGTCCTCCATTCCTAGGTTGTGAATATAAGTGACTAATCAACTTCTGTTAACTTGTCGGTCCATTGCTGAGTGTTATGTGTTCAACCCTCCCTATAATCATAGGGTGGGGATGCCTCCCTTGACAAAATGAATAGGATATGGTTAAACAGAGCTGCTCTTTTGAAAACTTTTTAGCGATAGACTGGCCATGGTGCAGACATTATAGATGTGGTCTATGAAACAAGGAAATATTTCTATTTTCCCCCTACTCCATTAAAGCTGACAACTTCAGATTCTGACTGAAATGGGGCTCCAGTGTCAACAAACTGCTTGCTTCACCCCAGTTTTTGCTCCCTGCTTCAGGTGTTCGTATCTCCTCCCTAAATTCACAGAGACCTCTGCCATATTGGACCAAAAAGCTTTCAGCCCAGGGAAAAATTAAAGATGAATCCAAATGCCCGGACGACAACTCACATTTGAACAGCATATTAAAATTTGAAAAATATGTTCATATACATTATCCTATATCCTCCTTAAAAGAAACCTGAATCTGTTTGATTCTTCATTTTACAGATAAGAAAATTGACTTCTCACTCAGTAAAAGTTAAGAAAGATCCAACGTCTAATCATCTAGATCCAAATGCCAGAAATTACCTGGCTTCTTTCATAACATGGCATACATTTGGGGATTGCCCATACAAAAAGGGACATTTGATTTCTAATGTCAAGTAAATTAGCAAGCTAAACTAGTAAAACAGGTTGCTTTTTACCTTGGAGTACTTGAAAATGTTGTAAGTTATAGCTCAGAAGTATTCGATTTTAGCTGCATAGTAGAATCACCTTATAAATTCTGAAGCTCCTTATAAATTCTGACTATAAACCAATTAATTTAGAAGCTTTGAAATGGGGCCCCAGCAGTAGTATTTTTTAAAGTTCCTCAGATGATTTAAAAATGCAGTCAAGGTTGACATCACTGTTGTAGGCAGTAAAAGCTCCAGGTTTTGGATCCCTTTTCCTCTGGACTTCTTGATTTCTAAAATCAAGAAGACCCTGGTTTGATAGAGAAGAACTCCTTTAATAAGTTGTCTCATTTCTGCTCAATATCTTCTAAGTTGTCCCTTCCAAAAATTATTTTAATAATGTTAAAAAAATTATCCCAAACATGGAGGAATGTAAATAGATGATTGATTAAATTTTTGTTATCGAGCAGGAGCATTTTCCAAAATACCTTCTTAACCCTAATCTGACACCCTCAGAGAATATCACAGAATATCACAGAATTGACTAACAAATCACAACTGAAGGGGCAAGCCTTTTATAGCTTTATAATGTGAAGGTTTTGCATAAATTGGTGTCATTTCAATTTGTGTAGTTCAGAAAGAGTTAACGCAAAAAGAATATGATTTTATTGCCCTGTAGAACATAAATTCAGCATACATCTAACATGGCAACCTTGGGGCATCTGGGTGGCTCAGTCAGTTAAGCATCTGATTCTTGATTTCTGCTCAGGTCATCATAATCTCAGGGTCATGAGATCAAGCCCACTGTCGGACTCCATGGTGAGCGCGGAGCCTGCTTAGGATTCTGTCTCTCCTTCCCCTCACTCATGCTCTCACTCTCTCTAATGATAATAACAATAATAGTTAATATAATAATATATAATATATATTATCTAATATAATAATAATTAATAATAATAATAAATAAAATGGCAATCTTGTTTTAGCATCCTTTTCCTAATCGTCTACATGTATGTTTTTTATTTTATACATCCCTATATAAAATCTTGTATGGGGGGGGGTGAATGTGTGTCTACATGTCACATACTCTTAGAATCAGCTTCTTTGTCTTCCTGCTGGTTGCCTCATTATTAAAATATAATTGATATATAATATATATATAATTATATATAAAATATAATTTTGACATGTGCCAGGAACAAGTAAATATTTTAGACTCAAGATTTTTCAAATTACAGCAATAATGTGAATGGTTAACATTTCTTAGATGCTTACTCTAAGCCAGATATCATACTCTTTATATACTTTATCTCATGTAATTCAAAATGAAATCGATTCTTATACTGCTACTTATTATTATACTAATTTTAGTGTAAAAATTATACTGTTTTTACAAGTGAAGAAACTGAATTTTATAGAAATTGCTAATTGTCTAGAATTCACAGGTGACAGCCCGAGAAGCAAATCCAAATTGTCTTATTCTAGTACCAAATTCTTAGCCATTGATAATCCATTTTCCTTGAGTCTGTAGTCTCTCTGTACATTAGCCTAATGGTTTTGCCATAACCATTGTTATGCCAAACACTTCAAATTTCAATACCTCCTAAAAAATAGCTTTCTCAGACCCCCCCTCCTTGCACTATCTGCCCCCCAACTCCCTACCCTTGGATGGAGCTTCTGCCATATGACCAAGGAAGGGATGCTGACGTGACAAATAATCAGTCTTCCCTGAGGATGTATTCCTAATATTTCTGCCTCCCCTATTACCCTGCCTCAGTAAGTTCAAAGCCCACATTTAAAGCAAGAGCTGACACTCATACCTCACTATATAGTTTGAAACTTGTGCTATGCCGTATCTTAATCAATCCTTGCAATTTGGGGAGAATATCTGTGTTCCTATTTTTACAGAAAAGAAAACTGGGACACAAAATAACCTTTACAACCCTAGTGAAGATTTTTTGCCTCTGAATTTTAAAGCTCATGATCTTTCTAACATTTTCTTTTCTGCTGGGCATCCCTAACTTTTTCAGAACTTTGGGTCCAAAAGGAAACTGTAACAATGAGATTGAAACATTTTGGAAAAAGACCAAAGTCAGGGACATAAACCATGCCCCAAATGCAGAGCAGTTTTAGGAAATAAATCCAGGGCCCAGAGCCAAACATCCCTGGGATAAAGTGTGCTATAAGTAGAAGCAATCCTATCTGAGTTTTGGATTCTGTACCTACCCTAAACAACAAAATGCAGGTCTTTGATGCATTTTTTTAAAAAATCAAACCAAATTCCACACCCATTAAATGGGTAGCCTGGCCCCACAGCACTCTCTCTCC
This sequence comes from Mustela nigripes, assembly GCF_022355385.1. Lineage (NCBI taxonomy): Eukaryota > Metazoa > Chordata > Mammalia > Carnivora > Mustelidae > Mustela > Mustela nigripes. The sequence continues at coordinate 85,631,468 of NC_081557.1, read as the reverse complement.
CCACACACCTCATTAAGGACAGGACAGCATAAAACCACAGGGCTCCACCTACTCAGAGACAGCAGACTGGCACCATTCCCAGGTAAAGTCCCAATCTCTCCATCCTCTACCAACCAGGACGTATTCAAGGTCAAATCTCCCTGTAATTACCAGGGTCCTGGCCCATAGACTGCCATGTTATTTACAGAATCATCTTCTGCTCCTAGCACAGACACTCCCAAAACTGGAACCGCATACACACTCTGCTCAGAGCCTGTTGCCTGAATCTTTGTGTCCTCACCCTTCTCATCCTGGGATTCCATCCCGATAGCCGTGCGTGCCCACACTCACCCATATTGTACACACAACTACAGAGCACATGTTCACAGGTCCCCCACTGCCTTCACAGGGGCCCTGCTTGCCTGGTACATCCCTGGGATCTGATGGTTCATAGCTGTGTGCTTCCCTCTGTGGCTGATGTCCCTGACATTTTCCCAAGAGTTCTGCACCACTGTGTTGCTATTACGGGCCACCTTTGAACTGCAGCATGGTTTGAAAAGCATCTGTCTGAAGACTGACTGTACTCTGGAGACTGAAAAAACAGGGGTGGGGGGTAGTAAGATAGTCCAGCTTAACCTATTATCATTTTCATAATTTTTCAATCATATAAATATATATAGACTTTATTATCTATAGGTCTTTCTTCATTCAATGGACAGTTTCCCCAGAAAGGAGACCCTGATCTAATTTAAGACATAGAAGGAAAGTGGCCTTAATAATAACATGCCGACTTTCAGAGAGTTTGGTGATTAACTCCAAGAATTTTACCTAATCCCTGTATTTTAAGTTCGGTGCCCTTGCCCATAGCTGTGCCTGGTGTCTAGAATCCACAGGTCCCTGTGGTTCAAACTCTTCAAACAGCCTTAAAACTTCTGCCAGGCTGGAAAAGGGCAGAAGAATTGTAAAATTGGACTTAGGAGGGAGGAGGGAAACTAACATATAATGATGTCTTAACAATTTTTCTGGCATATTAGCTATAAGCAACAAATTACTTAAAGTATCTAAGCCTCATTTACCTCATCTGTTAAATGGGATAGCAAAACCCACTTTTCACTGTTGTTTAACCAGGAAACAGGTTCCTTTTTTTGTCTTTACACATCATCTAGATTTTCAAAAGAAAATAGCAATAAATTTTAAGTTGAATATGAAACTTCAAAGAGGAAGTTACTGGCACAATGCAAATTGCTTTCCAAAAACTGTGTACATTAATCTTAATGGCAGCCATATACTATTGTTTCTTCTTTCAGGTCACTAAGCTGGGTTTAACAAAGTGAAATAATTAGCTCAAATTCACATGGTTAGTAAAAGTCAGAGAAGAGCTGCAAACTCATGCCTACCTTATCTCAAAAGATTATGTTCTTACCAATGCACAGACCTGCACTATAGCCAAAGCTTTATATTATAACTCTGATTAGAACTTTGTGGTTACAAATGAGGTGGGCTCCAGACAGGAATTAATTATTTTATTCTCAGAGAAATTAAAATACAGCCATGTTATTCAGTGCAAAACCCATGTTATTCTGGGCTTTATGGCCAGTGAGAGTTGTTTCAGATGCAAACTCCTTCACTTACTGTGAGAACAAGGATGAACTTCTACTAGGTAATATGATTTCTTCCACAAGTTAAATAAAGGCTTTGGCACTGTCAGTCTCCCAAAGCAGAAGCAGATCCTCAAACAAAAGCTGACACTGAGAAAGATAGCCCCACGGAGACTGAGCAGGGAGAAGCTGGTCTCCCGCTGTATCTGGACTTTGAGACATAAACATATCCAAGTGAGACCCTAAACACTGGGGATGAAAAGAGGCTCTTTCCACAGGCACAGGGATGAGAGTAACCCCTGTGGAGCACAAACTGAAGATGAGAAATGACACCCAGAAGACACATTCTCCACACATGTTCTGTGTTTTATTGTATCTAGCCTTTATTTCATTTTTTGGCTCCATACTGTGTGTGTGTGTGTGTGTGTGTGTGTATAAGTATATTTACTTTTTTCTTTTTTATTGAGATTTAATATACAAATCAGATATGGCACAAACCTTTTTTTAAAAAACATTTTAATTTAATTTTATTTTTTTCAGTGTTCCAAGATTCATTGTTTATGTTTATGCACCACACCCACTGTTCCATGCAATCCGTGCCCTCCTTAATACCCACCAGCAGGCTCACCCACCCTCCCACCCTCTTCCCCTCCAAAACCCTCAGTTTATATTTCAGAGTCCACAGTCTCTCATGGTTCATCTCCCTCTCCGATTTCCCCCAATTCACTTCTCCTCTCCATCTCCCCATGTCCTCCATGTTATTCCTTATGCTCCACAAGTAAGTGAAACCATAAGATAATTGACTCTCTCTGGTTGACTTATTCACTCAGCATAATCTCCTCCAGTCCCGTCCATGTTGATACAAAAGTTGGGTATTTATCCTTTCTGATGGCTGCATTATATTCCACTATAAATAAATAAATAAATAAATAAATATATATATATATATATATATATATATA